>NC_045793.1:78428373-78739962 GCF_009873245.2 Balaenoptera musculus | reverse complement strand
TATTACTAAGTAGAATTCATAATAAGCATGGATTTCTGTTACAAAATAAGAGATTTTAAAGAAACGTTTCATTTTAATCTGGTACTTTCTTACTATGCTTCAATCTACTCTGCCCATATTCACCCTTCCTTGGAAGGTTTAGGAAGGTCTGGTCTGTGGGAATAATGACTTTTTCTATTTTTTTCTTTAAAGCATTGCTATTAACTAGTCCGTCCTTTCTTTGAAGTCTTGCTATTATTAGTGCTTGCTATTATCTAGTCCTTTCTTTGAAGTTGTGCTATTGTAAAGGCCCAGGACTCACCATGCCTTAGAAAATGACTAATGCTAACTAAAATACACTTCAGACTAAGTTAGACACCAGAATGACAGATCATTAATTTTAAAGAGAAAAAATAAATGTCAAAAGGATTGGGAATATACTCATATTGGCATGCTCAGCATATTCTTTCTCTTAGTCAAGCTATAGAGAAGCCAAATATATTAAAAGGCAGTATTTTATTTAAAAAGAAAAATTGTATTCACAAAAAATAAAATAAATACCAGAAGCAAAGTCTGTTCTATAATCGGAATACGTTTGAATCAGGAGGACATTGTCCTAAAAAGAACATTGACTCAGAACAAAAGGAATTCCATAAACCAAATGTTAATGGCAATAGGTTATGGTACAATTTTGCTGCAGGTTCTGGAATCCTAAAATTTTCTATAGCCATTTCCACTCAGGATTTAGCTTTGTCATCGACACTGGCAACTTTGAAATCCATTAGTTAAGATGTCCTTTCCTGTGGACAACAGATACAAGATCACCTCAAAGGTGTCCTCTTTATTGGTGTTTTTCTTCCCTTTTATTTTTCTTTGAAAACTGCAAGACATATTTTTTATAACTTTAACAAAGTTATTTTTAGTTAGATTAATACATTAAGCTGGGAAGACTGTGACCTGTTTATGAGTCTTGCTCTGTCTTAAAAAATTCTATACATTTGTCTGTCTGTCTATCCAACCTATCATCCTAGTTTGGTTCACTAAAAAGACCTAGAAATAATAACAGTCCAGTAGGGATAGGTACCTGTGTCCCCAAAACTGTGAACTCTGAAATGCTGTAGCAACTAGTGCATCTTAAATTATTGGCTGACTCCAGGACTGGTATATGAAATGTTCAAGGTGAGTCGGTGATATTGCATCACAGCAAAGAAACAATAAATGTCTGATAGTGATATATCAAAAAGACTTTGGGACTAAAAGGAAGGAACTCCCACAAAGATGGGAAAATTTGTGCAACAAATGTAAAATCAGGTTCTATTTATTAATATACATGAAATATATATTTTAAAACATTGAGTTAATAAGGATACTTGAAGAGAAGATATAGTAAAAGAAAAAAAGAACAATAATAAATAACAGAAACAAAAATCTTTACTGGTCACCACCTAGGTATGTAGAGCATCACTTCTTTACCCTGAAGTTGGTAATTAATGGAAAATTTAATATCTTCCCTACTAATCTCATATTAATGAAATTTTACTGTAACCCAGTAGCCCTAGCTAATGATGAAAATGTTTTTATAGAAAAATTTAGGTAATAAATGCAGAAGAAATACCACCATTAGGACATTGCCATTTTGTAATTTGTAATTAAATAATTGTTTCAGGCAGAGGAGTAAACAATTAGATGAAAGATTGATGGGGAACTTTGCAAAGGACGAGTAATGCTATTGCCACCAGAATCCATGATCAATCTTATCACTATTAAAAGTAGGACAGCCAGATATCCAGATATTTTGTACCTCTTAGAAACATTATTCCCAAAGTTGAATCTGAGTCTTCTAGATAATACTTCCAAGTTAAAAAAAAATAAAAATTGTTCCTCCATCAATTTAAATGGCATCCAAAGGAAGGAGACAGACAAATCAAGAATGCAGTTCATAACACTGGACAACTTACTTGGTTTTGCATTGTCAAGGGTGCAAAACAAGAAAAAGAAGGGCTCGGAGAGAAGAGATCATTCTAGAGTAACAGACCTCAGAAACATAACAACCAAGTCAATATACGTAACTTGAGCACCAATTTGAACAAAGTGATTTTAAATAAATGTTTTGAGACAATTAAGAAACTATCAGTAAGAAATGGTATTAAATGTAAAGGAATTATTGCTAAATTTCTTAGATAGGTGTGATAATGGAATTGTGCTAAAAAAGAGATGTATACATCATTTTATAGTGCCCTCCATATTCCTGATAACATCCCTTCCCCTGAAGGCAGCTTCATCTGAAATTATTACAGCTACTCCAGTTCTATTTTGATTAATGTTGGCATGGTATTTCTTTCTTTAGGGAGATCTAAATTTCTGATGTATATAATTTTCCTTTGGCCTGAAAATAATCTTTTAATATTTTTGTAGGTAAGGACTGTTTGCAATGAATTCCCTCAGATTTACTTTGTCTGATGATGTCTTTATTTCTCCTTAACTTTAGAATGGTAATTGTACTAGATACAGAATTCTAGTTTGGTGGGTTTTTTCTTTTTTTTTTTTCCAACACTTTAAATGTTTTAATCCACTGTCTTCCTTTTTGCATGATTTCTGACAAACAGCTGTATCTTAGCTTCTTATCTTTCTTCCATTTTAGAAAAGGTACTCTGCCACAGCCCTCACCCCCTACCCCCAAGAAAGAGGCTTCTTTCAAAATTTTCTCTTGGTCACAGGTTTTCTACAGTTTGAATATGATAGTGTATTAGTCTGCTTGGACTACCATAACAAAATACCATAGACTGGGTGCCTTAAAAAACAGACTTTTTTTCCCTCATAGTTCTGGAGGCTAGTGGTCCAAGATTAAGGTGCCAGCAAAGTAGGTTTCATTCTGAGGCTTCTTCTCTTGGCTTATAGGCAGCAACCTTCTAGTTGTGTCCTCTCATAGTGGAGAGAGATGAAGAACAACCTCTCTGCTGTGTCTTCTTACAAGGCTACTAACCCTCATTTAACCATAATTACCTCCCAAAGGCCCCATTTCCAAATACCATCACATTGAGGATTAGGACTTAAACATATGAATTTTGAGGGACACATTCAGTCCATAACAATAGTCTGTGATTAGTTTCTGAAGTTTATTCTCTGTTGTGTTCTCTGAGCTTCTCACACCTGTGGTTTGGTACTTGTCTTTAATGTTGGAAAGTTCTCAGCCATTACTACTTCAAATATTCATCTCCTCCATTCTCTTTTTTTAAAAGTTACAACTTTTAAAATTGTCCGATGTTCTTGGATGTTCCAGTCTACATTTTTTTTTTCTATTTGAGTTTCAGTTTTAGAAGTTTTTATTCATCTATCTTCAAGTGCATTGTTTATTCTCTTGGAAGTTTCTTCTGAGAATTCTGTCAAAGGCATTGTTCGTTAATTAAGTTATTCATTTGAATTCTTCCTTCTTTTTAATATAAATATTTATAGCTATAGATCTTCTCTGAGTACCACTTTAGCTATATCCTATAAATTTTGGAATTTTGGATTTTATTTTTCATTAATCTCAAAGAGATGTGTAATTTAGTTTCTCCTTGTCCCATTGGTTATTTAGGAATGTGCTGTTTAATTTGCACATATTTGCAAATATCCTAAATTTCCTTCTGTTATAGATTTCTAATTTAATTTCATTCTGATTGGAAAACATACTTTGTATAATTTCACTTTAAGTTTGTCAAGGCTGGTTTTTACATAGTTTATGGTCCTTGAGAATGTCCCACATTTATTTGAGAAGAGTACATGTTCTTCTCCGGTTGGATGGCATGTTCTGTAGATGTCTTTTAGATCTAGCTGATTTATAGTGTTGTTCAAGTTTTCTGTTTTCTTATTATCTTCTGCCATACTGTTATATATGTCCACTATTGAAAGTAAAGTATTGAAGTCCCAAATAATATGTTCATTTGTCTATTTTTCCTTCAATTCTAACAGTTTTTATGCAGTTGGGAACTGTGATGCTATGCACATATTTGTTTATAATTGTCATATATGCCTGGTGGATTGACCTTTTTAACACTAAAAATATCTCTGTTCTTCTCTAGTAATATTTTTTGCCTTAAAGTCTTTTTTTTCCTGTTACTAGTATAGTCACTCGAGCTTAGTTTTGATTGCTGTTTATATGATTTATTTTTCCATTCTTTACTTTCATTCTATTTGTATTGAATATCTTTCTTTGAATCTGAATTGTGTCTCCTGTAGAGAGTATACAACAGGATATCAGGTTTTTTTGAAATGCAATCTGAAATCTTTGCCTTTCGATTGTATTTTAATTCATTTACATTTGGTATGACTATTAGTATGTTTGCATTTATATCTCCCTCTTGGTTTTTTGTTTTCTATGTGCATCATGATTTTTTGTTTCTCTGTTGCCCCTCTTTTGTCTTCCTTTGTATTAAGTGGATATTTTTAGCATAACATTTTAATTCTTCTAATAAATTCTAATCATAATTTTTGAGGTTTAAAAATCTACATCAGTGGTTGTAAGAAAGTGAGAGAGGAAAATAACTATAACCCTCAGTGAAGATGAATCACTATCCCTAGGATTTGTGATATTTCCTTCTGGAGAACAGTCAGTTTCAAGCCCTAAATGAATCACTGTTATTTTCAAGGAATGTTACTGATGGGAGTGTGCTCTCTAATGGGATAAGGGGGAAAGGGAGTTGAGAACCATTGTTCTATAATAAGAAGGGTTACTCTTTATAAGTCACTAGGAAATATAAAGAACCACAGCATAATGTAGGGCTTCATCTGGATGAAAATATATTACAGAACTCAGAGTTGTATCAGCAGCAATTCAGCCCAATATAAAAGGAGTATGTGTATAATATACTATATATATATAGATAGATAGATAGATATAGATATATACAGTTTATGCTTGAATAACACGTTTGAACTACAAGGATCCACTTATATGTGGATTTTTTTCAGTAAATGTGTATTACAGTACTACATGATCCATGGTTGGCTGAATCCTAGGATGCAGAACCCAGGGATGCAGAGGGCCAAGTTATGGGTGGATTTTCAACTCTGTGTGTCAGCTCCCGTAATCCTTGTGTTGCTCAAGGATCAACTGTACATACATACATACATATATTTATGTATGTATACACATATGTATACATATAAACATTTATATGATGTATATTTTGTATATATGTAATTATTACATAATAAGTAATGTTGAAATGCTTAATCCAGTTAGTTGCAAAAAAAAGCCTCATGGTTTTATAGTCATCAGGATATAGGATACTTCAGGTGGATCTTGAATACAGGATGATAAATCAGTTTTTCCAGAAAAGCCACACACTCAGTTTACCTGTTTAACTAATTGTTGTTGAGGATTGGATAGAACGGAGATGTTCTGCCTAAGAGTTAAACCTGTTAAAGTAAATATCCAGGGTACTAATTTGGGACATTTCCATATTTGCTCCGAAAAACTTCCCCAGCCTTTTCCGCAAAAAAGCCTAACAAAGCTTGTTGAGGTACTTGCTTGAGAAACGATAGCAAAAGGTACCTCTTGTTTTTGTATGTCTAAGTTCTTTGCTGATTACCTAGATCATCTCAGACCGCAAGTGAGAGTGGATGGTTGTACTCATGCCAGGAGAACCCCTCTGCCTGACTCCTTGTCTTACTGAATAAATACTCCCTCAAGTTCAGATTTGCAGAAATTTTATTAAATAGCATTCTTTTCCAAATTTATCTTGAATGGTTTTTTTTAACTTAATTTTGGAGCAGTTATAAGTCTCGAAGCTGACCATGTATAGACAATGAAGTAAGTCTGAATTCCTTGAATTTCTAGTTCTCAGACATTCATAAACTTTTTGAAAGCAAAAGCATCATTGCCCATTACCACCAATGGAATATTCCCTATTAGTCTTGCCCACAGTGCCTTTCTGAAGAGCAGACTGAGATTCCCCACTGAGTTTTGAGCTTTGAATTCTGTAAACGTGCAATGCAGTTGTCCATTTGCATCTAAAAAGACATCCAAAATGACTGTAAAATTAGATTAGACATTTACTTGTAGCATAAGCATTTCCCATTTCTAAATGAATAGACATTGGCTATAATCTTAAAATATTAATTTTTAACTTTTAAATGGAGAGAACACTAAATATTGGAAAGCAATATTTATGTGTTAGATAAGATCATTCTCTAAAAATGTCTTAATAATGAAAATAAACTTTGAATTATGTTTTCAAATAAACATAACTCTCACTGTTCACAGGCAATATTTTGATAAAACAGTAGGCTTTTCCATAGCAGAAGGAATAAGCTTTATTTTTTTCTTATAAGTCAAAAATTGTCAGGTTGTAACCTGAAAATGCCCAAAAAACTTTTTTAGTGCCATCACTGAGAAAAGTAATTCTTCTTACTTGGTAATTGGCTTTAGTTGATATGTCTCAAAATACCATGATAACAGATCAAGAGTTTCAATTTCTCAAGTTTATCAATTTTAGTACATGTAGTTCAATTGCTGACTTGACAGTTTTTTTAAAGCTCCAGTGAAAAACTTGGAAAAGAAGTTAACAATAAAATATTTTTTAAGACAAAGCAGTAAAAGATATTTTAACTCTGAATGTGCTTTGCTTAGTGTGAAGCATGATAAGAAGCAGTGGTAGGTGATAAAGAAATAGCAAAGATAACCACCCAGTTTCAAAAAAAAAATGTTTATCATCTGAAGGTAAAAACCTATGAATTCTGGTTCTTTCTTTCTAAAATATCTACCACTTAATTCTTACAAATGGGTTCGAGTTATAGGACATACAAGAATCAGCTTTAATTTTTGTTTAATAATTATCCCTTCTGCTATATTCTATTAACCAAAAGAAATCGCAGGGTTACCCATGTTTTAAGGGTTAGGAAAATAGACTCTTACTGATGCAAGAAGTTGCAAAGACATATTGCAAAGGCATGGATACACGAAGAGCTAAATAATTAGGGCTAAATATGCATTGTAAAGGAATGAAAACCAAAATCACAATCTAAATTTATAATTCTGGTGATACTTCCATATATATTATATAACATATTAAATAATAATAATATAATATAGTTAGTATAGTGTATTCCTTAGCAAATACCTGGCATCTCAACTATATATTTTAGTGATTGTTGAAGTTCATCTATGATTTACTTTCTAACAAGCTCTTACAGGGCTAATGCGCTATTCTGTTCACTAAATGAAAATCTATATCCTTTCAGCCTTTCCCAGCTAGGATCACAGGAGAGAATTAAGCCCTAAGGCCTTAAGGCAGCTATTTGATGTAATAAATTAACTTTTTTCCTGTGTATCTAGAATGGTACTAGCTGAGTAGTATGCTCTGGAAACTTGACAACAAAAATATAATAGGTAAATAAATACAGTTTATTAAAATTATATGCTCTACTTTTTTGTAAAATTAATTTGATTTTATCAAATAAATTTTAATATTTAAAACTATTTAGAGTTCTCGCTTTCATCGAACATCTAGTGATCAATGTAATGAATCAGTATCTTGCTCTATTCATGTCACGTAGATTGTTTAATATAGCCAAATATTTGGCTATATTAGTATAGTATAGATTGTTTAATATAGCCAAATATTTCCCAGGTATCATATGCATATGTGAATACTGCACTAAATTATGAGGACCTTTATAACCATAAATTCAAACATCAAGGGCAAAAATACAGTGGATGTTTGGCACTACTCAGTAATGACACTATTTGTGCAGAAATCTGTTGCATTTTTGCTATATGAAAGGATTTTGTGCATTAAAAATAACAACAAAATGTATTTGCATTTCTCACTTGGGCACTTTCTGTTTAAATGTTCTCTGTGCCCCAGAGCAACGTCTGTCTTCCAGTGCCAGCAGCATCTCCACCCAGAGTCACAGCATTTGGATGCCATCACATTTCCTGTTGAGGAGACAGGACAGAAGATGTAGAGAGTTTCATTAGTCTCAGATTACCAGATTTAGCAAATAAAATTCTCAGTTTCTCAGTTAAATTTAAGTTTCAGATAAATAACACATTATTATATGAGTATGTCCCAAATATTTCAAGGAATATCAATATATGGAATATATGGAATTCAAACTTAAGTGTGTGTCCTGTATTTTACGTGGCAATCCTACATTAACCATGAAAGGTGATGTTTAAGGTTATGGGTTAAGAACTCCCTATTGAGCACAAAACCCTATTGACAGATTCACCAGTGTATTTTTTAACAAGTGTATTTTTTGTTGGTTTGCAATGATCCAGGTCCTCAAAGTTGCCAAATTGCAGGGCCCATAGCAGGGCACTTCTGCTCTGGTCAAATGCTGGTGCTTTGCCTGAGTCCTTTCTCTTTTTCTACTCTGCCATTTTCAAACTTTTGGCTAGCTCCCTTTTTCATTCTATAACACACCATTGTCTAGAGACAGAAAAGGACCATTTGCCCCCACATGCTTATGTAAAAGCAAAGAAGCCTCTTGAAGAATCCCTCTTGTTCTTCACAGGCCCAAAACCTGAATGCCTTCCCGTGCCAAAACCAGTCATTGATGAGAAATCTGAACATCATTGCTAGTGTAGAACAATGATGATCCTAGTTCTTTAGGGAAAGAGTGAACAAGTGAAAACTGGACGTATAGTTAGCTACACAATCCTATGTAAGCCAATTCTTCTACTTTCCAAGGTAACAATTTCCTGTCTTTCTTTCTCTCCATTCATTCCTTCAACATACAATTGTCAGGATTTCTATGTGCCAGGCCTTCTTGGTGCTGCAGATATTCCAGCATATAAACTCTACCAAACTTTCATAGCCCTTTCTTCCCTTTCCTGAATCAGCTGATGACTCCATTTGATAACTAAATAAGAAGATAGACATAATCAAATGGAAAGGATTCACTTTCTCAAAACAGAATCTACCTGTAGGTTTTGCTTAGATTCTGCTGCCTGTCTTCTGTAATAGTAGAGGAAATATTGCTTTATTTAAAGAACAACTCCCCAACATATGCTCCAGATACGCATCATCAATCTCTCACTCTCTACCAATTTGTTCCATCAGTACATAAGCATGTTATAATATATCATACTTCCATCTTGAAAACATATTCTCCCTTAACAGATGCATGTTTTTTCAGCAACCACTCAATTTCTGTATTCCCCTTCTAAGCAAAACTCCTCAACAATATTGTATATACATTCTTCCAGTGCTTCGTTTCACATTCACTCTTTTACCTATTTCAGTATGGCTTGTGAAACTCTCTATTCCATTGAAACGTCACCTGTCAACGTGATAAACAGCCTTCCTTTGGACAATTCCAGGGGACATTTTACTGCCCTCACCTTTCGCCACCTCTCGTGTACTACACTTGACCACTGAATTCTTCCAAAAATACCCACTCCCTTCGTTTCCATGATGTCTCACTCTTCTTGTTTTTTCCTATTTTTATTTTTCATTCTTTCTCAGTCTGTATATGTTATCTCCTTCTCAGAGGGATCCTTTAGGATTTGCTGCTGGCCTCTATTTTCTTCCCTGCTATACCCTCTCCTATGGTGATCTTACAAATTTACATGGCTTTAAATACCATATATAGGATGATAATTCCCAAATATATATCTCATTGAACTATAGCCTTTATACATCTCATTGATTACCTGATTTTTCCATTGAAATGTCTCATAAGCATGACAAATTTAACAAAACAGTATCTTGATTCTCTTTCCTCTTTTCTTAAAAGGTTAATCAATCAGTTAATAATCCTGTGTCTCCGCTAATCTTTTTCATCTCAGTGAATTCCTAGACATGCCACCCAGTTATTTTAATCTGAATTCCTGCTCATTACCACCCATATTCATACAAACACATATATGTAACTTGTCAGTGGCAAATTCTGCTACCTTAACTTAAAAATACATCATAAATGTTTCTCTTTAACTCCACTCCCACCAGCTTAGTCATGCTCATTTTCCATTTAGAATACGGCAATGGCCTCCTAAGAGATTTCTCTTTTCCCTCTTTCCCCCTTAAATTCGTTTACATAGGGTAATCAAATTGATCTTGAATAATGTGGTCATGTAATGTACCTCTGCTACCTAAAATTCTCCAGTGGCATCCATTTTTACTTAGAATAATGTCCAAACTTTTTCCCATCCCTTCAACCTTACCTTATGCTTCTTCCCTTTGTTTAGTACGTTGCTACATACAGGCTTTCTGACAATTGATAAAACACATCAAGTCCTTGCTTTACAGGTTTCGAAGAACTATTGACTTTGAGTTTTATATAGGGAGCTTATAGTTTGGCATATAAAACTAAACTATCCATGCATTCAATAAATTTTTGATTCATGTACCCTTCCTTGGTGCAGTGAAACAGCATAGCATTTGTGAATCAGCCAAGTTCCTAACCTTTGGAAGTGCAACTCGCTTTTCACATTAGAATCATGGTCTTAAGTATCAACCCAGGCTCAGATTGACCTCAATTTCTGCAACCAAACGTGACCTGAAACAGAAAGGTTTAACCACCTCACATTCGTGTGCTCAGCCCCATCATTTCTGCTCATTCAAACATGATGCTGTTTCATTTCTGACTATTCGCTTAAAATTTTACTTTGGCAATTTTACTTAGGCATATCACAGGCCCTGAAATATTTATTTTTTAAGTGATAACAGTTTTTACCCTTAATGAGCTCTCATTTTCAAATTCCTCATCCCTATCCCTCAGCTCTGTGCCTTTTATTCCAAGCTCCCATCCGTATCTGTCCACCCCATTCAAGTACCCAATCTTATCACTGTTCTTCAGCTTTGAATACTGTTTCACTCTGCCATTTCTGGAATCTGACCGATAAGTAGATATTTCCCGTGTGTGTGGTTCTATGTTGCTTTTATATTCTATGTTGTTGTCATTCCCTCTCCCAGAAACAAGGGCATTACCCCTAAAAGAGACTTTGTAATTTTTGACTCAGCTCCAAAACAGCAAACAATAACATGATAAATTGCCTGATTCAGTTTGTTAGTGTTATGCCCTTAATTCCTTCAGCTTTGCCTTTGAACTCCTTCTCTTCTTATCGTTCTAGTATTTTCCAGAGTAGTAAACAGAAGATGCCTTTCTTCATAACTCCTTACCTAGTCCAAAAATGCAGCAGAGTAGTGATTATTGGTCAAATGGTTATGCCAGTTTCAATTTTTTATACAAAATGTTGAGTCACCAGAAATTCAAGAGAAATTGAATAGGTTGGAAATTACACGTATCTAACAAATTAAAGGGTCTATATCCTCTAAGTTTCTCCTAAAGAAACTCTATCTGAGGACGTAACTAGTGTCAATAATTTGCCAAGGCTTGGGTTCCATCTTTCAAAACACTATAAATAATCCAGTTTTAGGTGACGGAGCCAGTATTTTAAAGTGGATGCATTTACCAGATCTACAAATTAAGACATTCTCTTGAAACTGTAAATTCAAATGAAGAGTGTACCCAATCGATGGGTATCTATTTGCCACTCTAAAGTCTCTTCTAGAAATCAACAAAACAAGGTAGTGTTTTAGAAAGAAAACAGGGGGATAGATTGGTTCTAATCTGGGATTCAACATGTTCATGTTTATGACGGTATTAGTCTCCTATGGCTGCACTAACAAAGTACCACAAACTTGGTGGCTTAGAACAACACACACTCTCTTACGGATCTGAGGTTCAAAATCAGTTTCACTGGGTCAAAACCAAGGTGTCAGCAGGACTGCACTCCTCTGGTGACTCCAGGGGATAATCTGCTTCCTTACAGGAATCAGGACCTGGATATTTTGGGGTCTACCCAAAGATTTCTCAGCCTACCACAATGACCTTGTGCAACCTTTGAATCTCAGTTTCTTCTATAAAATGGGGCTAATCAGGATATTTTTGAGAACTGAAGAAAATGAAAAACATTAAACTTGTCATATCACAGGCAGTTACAGCTCCTAATTTACATTTGTTATTAGCTGTACAGTGTAATGTAAAACCTCTTCTTGACACTTTCTGTAACCACAATTTTTCAAGAGAAAGTGTTGTTTAAAAAAGAAGTAATTTTCCATGTTTGTATGTGACTGCATCTTATTGCTGTTTGAAGTATGCTATTACTTCTCTGACTTTTTCCAGTTTGGTATTTGGAGTTATTAGAGGTTTTAGCATTTTAAAGAAAGGTAATCGAATCACTGATTGGCCACACATAATAACACAAAGGCAAATGCCAGCATCTCTCTTAATGTTCCAAAAATACATTTTGAGTAGATTGATGAGAATTATCTGGACTTTGTCATTGGAATTGCAGACATCCCTGTTCTCTCTTAAACTTATCGGCCATGTCATCTCTTCCATTACAGGTAGAGTTAGACTTAGTGAAAATAATACTGACAGTCTGAGTAGGTTAAAGGGGAATGCATCTCTTTTAAACCAGTTTAAATTATATATCTCAAGGTCTCTGAAACTTCTTAAGACAGCTAAAGCTCTTTCAGAATATCGGAAGTGGCAAAAGCTGTCAAATTGGTGCAAGCATTTGAGAGAGAAGTTGCTTCTTAGTAAGAGGGAGACACTGATTGAGACATATCAGCTTAATCTTATCAGAGACCTAGACCAGAGTTTGGAACAATAAATTTATATCACACATATAGCTAAGGAAATTATCCTCTACTTTTGACCATAACCATTATCAGCTATCTCACACTGGTGTTTATTTAAGTCATCTTATTATAATACCATATTTTAAAAGAGCCTGGAATATTGGAATTTGAAGATTTTTTTTCATAAAACAAATTTTCATATAAACAGTGTTGATGCTTAAGTAGAAGTCTAGACTGTATCTTTATATTGCCAAATCTCTGGGCATGATACTTATTTATTGTGAAATATACCCCGGGATATTTAATTTCCAGATTTTACATGGTTGGCTACTTTTCATTATTCGAGTCCTGACTCAGATATCACCTGCTAATAAGAAAATTACTTCACGAACACCTATTCTAAATTAGTATTTCCTACTCAGTAACTCTCTGTAACATCACCCTATTTTACTTTCTGCATAACATTTGTCTCTGAAATTACCTGTTCACTATTGTCTGTCTTCCCATAGCATGTAAGTTCCATTGAAAACAGAGACCTCTATACCTTAAGTGCCTAATAGAGAACCAGGTCCTCTAGGCACTCGAGTTGTTGAGTAAATGAAAGACTCAAAACAATCTGATGGAGGTAAAAATTGTTTTTGGATCTTGGCATTTTATGATTACACACTGTCTGATGTATTTGTATCTCTAGGATTTGCAAACTCTAATGAATTTCAGTACTCAAGAGAGTCACTGGAGCCTGGCAGATTCAGAGAGCATTAGAGATCATTGTTCTCAAAGACCCTGGAATGCAATTCAAGTACTGATTTCAAAGGAGAGTCATAGGGTCTATCTTATCTAGAAACATGACCTAACTAACAAGAGCCCTTCCTAGAGAAATGTTTTTAAGTTTTGTATTGACACAAGATGGAAGGGAAAGACTATTTTTTCCTTTCACAGTCTTCTGTGATAGAAAGGGCATCAATTGACTCAGACATATGCTGGAGGATAATTGACTTGCAAGGGATTTTCATACATTAGTTGAGATGCTCTGTTGTACCTCCTTCTAAAGAATACTGTGAGAAGTTCCTAATTGTTTATTTCTAGAATTTAAACCAGTGGCAAGATTACATTTGGTGTCCTTTCCTAAATGATTATTTTATTCCCTGCAGTACCAGACCATCATGTGAGGTGGAGGCTTGACCTAAAAGAGGATGCCTGTTAGAAATCAAGATTTCTGTTACTGAACCAAACTTGTGTCCGCTTGCCTGTGTGCAGTAAAGCCAATCTGCTGACACCAGGTTTTGGTGAAGGAAAGGTTTATTGCAGGAGCCACACAAGGACTCCTGGGAAGCTAAGGCGTAAAACACCCAAACTCCCCGATGGGTTTCAGGGAAGAATTTTTAAAGGCCAGGTGAGGAAGGAGAGTTGCAGGATATGTGATCAACTAGTGCACAATTTGCTGATTGGTTGAGGTGAGGTAACAGGGGAGCGTCACAGGGATTAACATTACCAATCCTCAGGGTCTAGCCAGTCTGGGGCCTATGTGCTCATGGTTATCAAGTAGTTAACTTCTTCCGTTTGGTGGGGGTTTTAGCATCTGTAAAGCAACTCAGGAAATGTGCATCAGATACTGTTATCTAGGTAATTCAGGAAGGAACTAAAGATTCTGTCACTGCCATATGGCTGATTTACTGTTTAAATTGTTAACAGTTGTCCTGGCCCAAATGTTACTTTTGCGCTACCTTTTAATCATTAATTCTTGATCCAGGCTTCTGTGACTCAGGGGAGGCCTGAGAGACTATGGCTTTTCTACAAAAAAGAGGCAGGCGGAGGACAGGGGGATGGGATCTATTCCAGGAAGGCCCCATAGTGTCCTGTAGGTTGCATTTCCACTCACAAATTTATACATATATGGATTGAGTGTTTCTAGAAACAACAACAACAAAAGACTATTCTAGTAGTTGTACTCATCCATATTTAGGATTGAATTTATTGTTCTGTTAATTTGACCTGTTGTTCCAATGATTTACTAGAGAAATAGGTAGAGAAAGCTACCAAATTGGTGCAAAATTGTGAAATGCATTTTTGCCTGCTGGTATCCAACAGTCACACTTTTCCTGATAAAAGAGAACTACCTGTCTTCCACTCTCAGTACATACAGTTTTGGAGAGGATAAGTTCACTCAGCTCCAGAAGTAGGTCTTGATTTATATAAAATATTCACCAAATTTCACTCCCTACCCTCAAGTTAGTACATAGATGAAAAGAGAAATTACATCATTTAGATCCTGAATCAAGGTTCATTTGAAACCAGTCCCATCCCTGGATTTTTCCAGTTATGTCAGTCAGTAAACACCTTCTTAGCTTAAGCCATTGGGTGGGTAGGTTCATTTTTACATGCAACTTAACCATTACCAATTAATAGTCCATGTGTGTTCCATGTAATACGACTTATTCTCCCAGGAAGATTATGTTTAGGACCAAAGGCAAGGCAATATACAAGTTTAAAATAAATATATTGGGATTGACATGTACACACTGCTATATTTAAAATTAAATTCCTTTCCATGAAAGTAATTGATTAATAAAATAAATATATCTCAGGAGCTTAGAAGATTCCCGGTTCAGTAAAAACTAAGTACAAATTTCCTTGTTCATGTCTGAGATTAAACACAGGGTCCCTCACTCCCACAAAAAGTTACAGGTACTTAAAATATTTAAATATGAGAAAAACAAATGTATATACATTAGATAGATAGATATGACAGGAGGAAAGGGAAAATAGTGAAAGGAATTAGTTTAAAAAAACTCACTAAAAATAAGACAAAGCTGTTACAGAAACATACATGGCTCATAACAAAGATCAGATACCTTGTACAGCTAAAGCCACAGATTTGTGTTTTATTAAAGTTTTTAAAAGTCAAGTGATCATTTGAAGAGATATTCAGAAAGTCATGAGATAAGAACCCTCTGCCTTGACTGGCTAGGTGAGGCCAACATATTGTGAGGCCAGGAAAGCCAGTCAATGAATGAAGGGAAGACCTGCTGATCCTTGATTGCAGCCAGGCCCAAATAACAAATGGCCTCCACCTCCTGGTACAGTCACATCTATCTTCCCCTCAGTACTGCAAGCTCCTCGCAGCAGAGTCTAACCACAGCCATCTTCATAGCCTCAGTACCTCACTCAGTTGACACAGAGTGGTCACAGAAGATAGACAATAAAATATAGTAGCCTGAATTAATGAGTATATGAATGAATGGATGGATTGTTTACTTCCTCCCAAATTTAAAAGATTGTCAATTTGAGCTGACTTGTATCTTGAGAATTTCAGGTCACCAAAATAATAAATGCCCTTCACATAGACTTTTGCAAAATTCAGAGTAAACTGCAGAGTTGCATGTTCCATTTCTTTGTAAAAATACACTGTCATCTGGAGCATTTCTGATAATTCTGCTGTTTGCACATCATCCCAGAAAAAAGAGTGGAACTGCCTATTAAAATAGCTGTATAATCTGCATCTGACATTCCTGAAATATGCTAAATAAATAATGAAAAAAAATCCTGCAGGAACAAAAAAATCACCTAACCAAGGTAGCAATCAAGTATCTTCAAAAATGTTTAAATATTTATACTATTCATTATCTTCTCATGCAACTTACTGCTGTTCTTGTTTTTTTTTTCTTTCCATTTGGAAAATTTATAAACTGTGTATTTTCTAAAAGATAAAATGTATATTTAGAAGCAAGTTTTTTACTAAGAAGCTAGCCCTTTTACAACTCTCCTTTGGGAAAGAAAGAAACTGAAAGAGAGTATTACTGAAATATATTAAAATGTTATCCCATGATTGTGAATGGTTTTAAGACACAAGAAGAAAGTTTTTTGGAATTCTGAAGGCAAGAATAAATTGTGCACAGCAGAATTCAGAGTGTCCTTTGAACTCCAAGCTTTTTATTCTTACGATATAGCCAAGGTAGCATGTAAAGGTTTCAAAAGAGTAATTTTCCTTAAAATGGAAAAGCAAAATCTTTTGTACCTGCCTATAAACAACTCAAGACTCTGCTCTAGTGTAGCCCTAATTCGCTTAGATTCTTCAAACAATTCTCTCAGCCTCGACTTTTAAAAGGGTAGCATAAAAGTTAAGATTAATAGAGCAATATTTCACAAATCTTAATTTTAGTAAAAAGTGTTTATTTGTATGGCTCCTTGGGAAGAGCTTTCTTATACTTCACCTAATTTGAATTTCTAAATAGCCTCTGTGAGAGTCACAAGAATAGTCCCCTTTGACCACTTACAGGCATATGACTCCTTCACTCTTTTATCGTTTGTAAGTATAAGATTCCATGAACCTTTCAGAGAAGACTCTACAACACAAACTACCCTCCATATGTGACTATGCAAATCATGAGGAATACCAACTCTTACGGTATCCACTGTGAAGAGAACATGGCATTATTCAAAACATTCCATAATGAGATATATCTACAGGAACAGGGGTATTGTTCAAACAAAACATGAATACCTTATCAGGTATTTCTCCTAAGAGTATTAAAATTTTATTTTATTTTAATACTGCAAGTGATTTAAAAGCCAAACTCTTTAATGAGTCTCTTTCTGCCGTAGTTTAGGATATACACACATGCACACACAGAGGAAGAATTGACTTCAACCTGACTGGTTGAGAAAACAAAGTAACTATAGCTACTCATGCACTCACATACTCAACAACTAGTTAAACACCTAACTCTTGTGCTTAGTGTAAAAAAAATCATCAAGGTTTTATATTAATTCAAGTTTTTTTTAAAGCATACAAAACCTTGCTTAGACCAAAATAAAATGTGCCTCAGTATTTTTTTTAATTAAGCTAATTGTATTTACTTTTGTTTCTTTAAATCAAAGTACAATAAACTGCATCTGTTTTAAGTGTACAAACCATTGTGTTTGGACAGATAAATAAGTATGTGGAAACAAAGTCACAGTCAAGATTCGGAATATCTCTATCATCCTCAACAGTGTTTCCTCATCATTCAGCAGTCCGTCCCCTCTCTAGGCTCCCAGATCCAGACAACCACTGGTCTGCTTTCCATCACTATAGATTAGGTTGTATTTTCTAGACTTTTATATAAATGGAATTATACAATAAGTAGATTTTATAATTGACTTTCTTAAAAATAGTGATTTTGAGATTTATCCTTGCTGCTACATGTATTAGTAGTTTGTTACTTTTTAATTACTAAGTAGTATTTTGTTGAATGAATGTACCATAAATTTTAGTTCATTTTCCTGTTGATAAAAATTTAGATTATTTTTAGTTTGGGGTTACTATCAATAAAACTGCTATATACATTCACAAACAAATATTTTTGTGCATGTATATTTTTATTTCTCCTAAGTAAATATTGTGGAATTGCTGGGGCATATGGTTGGTGCATGTTTGTTAACTTTAGAAGAAGCTACCAAAACTGTCAGTGTATAGTAAATCTTAAAATCAAATTTTGTAGGCCCTCTAACTGTTAATAACTCTTTTGGTTTTTATAGGTTTTCAAAAAATAACAATTAACTTTCTTAGAAGCATACTAGGATATTTTTTGGTATTCTGTTGAATCTATAGATCAATTTGGTGAGAATTGATCACTTAAAATAGTTAATTCTTCCAACCCATGAACATGCTGTTTTCAACATTATCTAGTCTTCTTCAATATTCCTCAGAAATAACTAGCTTTATTATAAAGATTTTGCATTTTTTATTAAATTAACTCCCAAAATCTTATGTTTCATGCCATTATGAAAGAAAATTTTGTTTGTTATATGCTTGTTATATGTTGCCAGATTCAATTTGCTAATTTTTTTTTAGTATTTGGGGGTCTATGTTCATAAGCAATCTTAACCCATCGTTTTACTTTTTTGTAATATCTTTACAGCTTTGGTATCAGGGTAATTCTGGCTTCATTTGAAAGAGTTTATGAGTAATTGATATCATTCCTTCTTCAAATGGTTCATAGACTTAATCAGTAAAAATATCTGGTCCTGGTACTTTTCTTCTGGGAAAATTTTTGAGTAAAATTTCAAAATTTTAAACAGACATAAAGCTATTTATATTTTTCATTTATTTGTGATCAATTTTGTTAAGTTGTAGATTTTCTGTTAAGTTGTCCCTTTCATCACTGTTATTCTATTTGGACATAAAATTGTTCATAACATCATATTATTTTAATGGTTATGGAATCTATAGTGAGAACCTTTAATTCCTCATATGAGTAATTTGTACATTTTTTCTTTCTTTTTGTGTTCACTCTTCCTAGAGTTTTATCAGATTCATTGACCTTTTTAATAAACATGCTTATGACTTTATTAATTTTCTATCTTGTCTTTGTGCCATTTAACCAGTTCCTGCTCTTATCATCATTATTTACTTTTTACTTGAAAAAAATACTTTTTACTTTTTGCTCTTTTTCTAGCTCCTTTAGATGGAAACTTCAGCAATGATTTAATTTCTTTACCATTGTGTCATATAATCATTTAAAATTTCATATTTCTCTAGGCATTGCTTTTAACTCCCATAAATATCGATGTATTATGTATTCCTCATCGTTCATTTTGAAATATTTTCCACTTTCTCTTGTGATTTCTTCTTTGACCCATGAGTTGTTTAAATTTTTCTTATTTAATTTTGAAATACTTATGGTTTTCCTGGGTAGCTTAGGGTTTTTTAATCTATAATATGATTCTGTTATGGGCATACAGTATATCCTGTTTGATTCAAGTTTGTTTTTAATTCCTTGATGCTTGTCTTTTTTGGCCCAGCATACTGACAAATGTTCTGTGTGCACTTGAAAATAACACAGTTGTAGGATATAGATATTTTAAAAAACAATTAGATCACTGTAGCTGACAGTACAAGTATAGGTGATTGGAAAAAATACTAACTTACCGTTTTACATCAGTTGATGAGAGAACTGTTTTAAATATATCCTACTGTAGTTGTGTTTCCCTTTCCTAATACCAATTTTTGCTTCATATATCTTGAGGTTCTATTATTATTCATATACACAGTATGGACTGTCATGTGTTCCTTATGAACTGACTCTTTTGTCATTATACAGTGTACAATTTTATTTCAAAAAATACTCCTTGATATTATAAATGAACTGTACTTAAATTAAAAATTTAAGTTAAAAAGAATAAAATGAGTCATAGACTCAACAACAACAACATACTCTTAAATACTTCATCTAATATTAATAGAACATTCTAGACTATTCAAGCTACTGTTTGTACTGTTGATCCTCTGTATCTCTGGGTTCCACATCCTGGGATATGGAGGGCCAGCTGTGTTATGCCATTTTACATAAGGGACTTAAGCATCCTCAGATTATGGTATCTGTGAGGGTCCTGGACCATCCCCCTGAGAATGCTGCGGGATGACTGTATATTATTTATTTTTCATCCATTTACTTTGAACCCGCCAGTGTCTTTATAGTGTTTTTTCACCATACCATGTAACTGGGCCCTGCTTTCTTCATTCTTACATTCTCTGCCTTCTTTGTGGAGTGTTTAGTCAATTAAAATGTTTTTTAAATTGAGGTATAATTGACATGCAATGTAAGTTCCAGGTGTACAACATAGTAATTCACAATTTGTAAAGGTTACATTCCATTTATAGTTATTAAAAAATTGGCTATATTCCTTGTGTTGTATTATATATCCTTATTTATTTATTTTACACACAGTAGTTTGTACTTCTAAATCCCTTACCCCTATCCTGCCCCTTACCCTACTGGCAACCACTAGATTGTTCTCTATGTTTGTAAGGCTGTTCTTTTTGTTATATTAAATAGCATTATTTTTTAGATTCCACATATATGTGATATATTACAGGATTTGTCTTTGTCTGATGAATTTCACTTAGCATAATATCATTCAAGTGCATCCATGTTGTTAAAAATGGCAGGATTTCATTCTTGTTTATGGCTGAGTAGTATTCCATTGTGTATATATCCCACATCTTCTTTATCCATTCATCTATCAGTGGACACTCAGGTTACTTCCATGCCTTGGCAGTTGTAAATAATACTGCGGTGAACATTGGGGTGCATGTATCTTTTTGAATGAGTGTTTTTGTTTTTTTCAGATATATAACCAGGAGTGCAATCACTGTGTCATATAATAGTTCTATTTTTAGGTTTTTGAGAAGCCAGCATACTGTTTTCCACAGTGGCTGCACCAATTTACGTTCTCACCAACAATGTACATGTGTTTCCTTTTCTCCACATCCTCACCAACATTTGTCATCCGTGGTCTTTTTGATGATAGCCATTCTGACAGATGTGAGGTGATATCTCATTGTGCTTTGGATTTGCACTTCTCTGATGATTAATGATGTTGAGCATCTTTTCATGTGCCTGTTAGCCATGTGTTTGTCTTCTTTGGAAAAATGTATATTCAAGTCATCTGCCCACTTTTTAATCAGATTGTTTGTTTTTTGATGTTGAGTTGTATGAGCTGTTTATATATGTTGGATATTAACCCCTTATTCGCCATATTATTTGCAAATATTTTCTCCCATTCAGTAAGTTGTCTTTTCATTTTGTCAGTGGTTTCCTTTGCTGTGCAAAAGCTTTTAAGATTAATTAGGTCCAATTTATTTATTTTTACTTTTATTTCCTTTGCTTTAGAAACAGATGGAAAAATATTGCTATGATTTATGTCAAAGAGTGTTCCACCCATGTTTTCATCTAGGACTTTTTGGTTTCCAGTCTTTAGGTCTTTAATTCATTTGGAATTTATTTTTGTATATGATGTTAGAGACTGTTGTTTACATGTACCTCTCCAGTTTTCTCAGCACCACTTATTGAAGAGACTGTCTTTTCTCTGTTGTATTTTCTTGCCTCCTTTTTCATAGATTAATTGACCATAAGTGCATGAGTTTATTTCTGGGCTCCCTATCCTGTTCATTGATGTATGTGTCTGTTTTTGTGCCAGTACCATACTGTTTTGAGTACTATAGCTTTGCAGTATATTCTGAAGTCAGGGAGCATGATTCCTTCAACTCTGTTCTCTCTCAAGATTGTTTTGGCTATTCAAGGTCTTTTGTGTTTCCATACAAAGTTTAAAATTATTTGTTCTAGTTCTGTGAAAAATGTCATTGGTATTTTGATAGGGATTGCACTGAATCTGTAGATTGCCTTGGGTATATAGTCATTTTAACAATATTGATTCTTCCAATCCAAGAACATGGTGTATCTTTCCATCTGTTTGAGTTGTCATCAATTTCTTTTGTCAGCTTTTTATAGTTTTCCAAGCAAGTCTTTTACCTCCTTAGATAGATTTATTCCTGAGTATTTTATTCTTTTTGATGCTATGGTAAGTGGGATTGTTTCCTTACTTTCTTTTTCTGATTGTTTGTTGCACGTGTATAAAAATGCACCAGATTTCTGCATATTAATTTTGTATCCAGCAGCTCTAATGAATTTCTTGATGAGCTCTTGTAGTTTTCTGGTGGCATCTTTAGGATTTTCTATGTACAGTATCACGTCATCTGCAAACAGTGACAGTTTTAGTTTTTCCTTACCCGTTTGGATTCCTTTTATTTCTTTTTCTTGCCTGAGTGCTGTGACTAGCACTTCCAAGACTATGTTGAATAAGTGGCGAGAGTGGGCCTCCTTGTCTTGTTCCTAATCTTGAAGGAAATGCTTTCATCTTTTCACTTTTGAGTATGAATTTAGCTGTGGGCTTGTCATATACAGCCTTTAATATGTTGAGGTATGTTTCCTCTATGCCCACTTTCTGGGGATTTCGTTGCAAACACTAATTTGAATAAAATGCCATGGAAAACAATGAAGGCTCATTTAGTTTTCAAGAAAATAAAATATATGCATTTATTAATAATTATAATTATGTTTATCATGATGTGGGAACTTCAGTGGAATTGATTTCATTGGGACTTTATCATAACCATTTATGTTAAGCTATTTTAATTTTCATAATTTAGGAATTAGTAGAAGGAATGAATTCCCTTTTATCCTGGATTCTTTGTCTACCAGTTAAAAGTGAAATTAATGCTCTAATATGATATTTACATTATTAAAACCAAATATATACTTATATTCATTGAATATCAATATATAAAAATAAAACAACTTTGCCAAGCTTCAGTAAGGACTACAATTATTAGCACTCTTGCCTTCTGCAGCAGTGCTGAGTACTGGCTGGCTGCACATACTTCTCCATTGCTGAATGACTTCCCACTGCCTTTAATTTGAATGTTGTTCTGACAGCTTTAGTCAACCATAAAATGTTACCAGCAGAAAACAGACTAAAATATTCAAATGGTTTTTCTAGTATTCAATATTGTCATAAATATTAAGCTTTGTTTTTAAAGTTCACTCTTCCCCTACATCAACCCCAATTATACTTTTCAAATAAAATTGAGCTACACAATAAAAAGCTTGGTAGAATATGATTAATTAACATCCATTTCCTCCAACAATGGAATCTTCCTCTTAAGAAAGGGAAAGCATGTGGGAAATATTCCTGGTTGACAAATTAGGCCAGGGAATATCTCTCACTAAATAAGAAGGTATATAAATTTAGCACTCAGTATTCAAATGGAAAATATATACCTGTTGGTATATTGCCTACCCCAATTGAAATACTTATACAAAAGCAATTGTAGTAAAAGATCAGGCAAGAATTCCATTATGCTTCGTTTTCATGAAGTCAGGCAGTTAAGTGTGCTTGACAAAGGTAGGTATATTTGTGTGGACTCTATCTCCACATACCAGGTAGCTAACTGTCATGAGCAGCTTAAAGAAATCTGACACACCGAAACCACTATGCCCCAGTGAAGAGTTCTGGGATCCTTTCCTTTAGCAACTGAATATTGAGAGGCTTCATTCATTGGTAGCAGTGCACACCAGAGACATTGTCACACTGGCAGCTCTGCAGAGAATAGCATTCTGAAAGTCTGCTTTTCTGCTAATAGCTCTGATTGTCCTTGGTGTTGGGTATGCAAACAGACAAGCAGAGGCATACAGAGCCAGGAAGTGTTCAGAGTCAGACCCCACAGGCAGACCTGAATCAGAAACAAAGATACTTAATGCTTCAGTGATCTGAGGGAGGACAACAGCCATGCGTCTATTTTTACCAAACTGGAGCTTATACAAACAAAACTCCTTCAGATGAATGAGCTTCAGTAAACCTAAACCACTCCATTCATTTTTGTGTCACAGGCAATGAACACAATGCCTGGATCAATAAATTTTTTACACTTATTGAGACTTCGCATCACCATTAGTACCTTATTTAATTTAGAAAATGTTCATAATATCTGAATTACTTTCAGATATATATAGAAAATGACCTTATAGCTCTATCTTTTATGTTGATTTGTTTGCTTAATATAGAGCATTTCACTTTATTTGACTGGGTAAAAGTAACTGCAAGGTTATGAAAAAAGAAATTCATAATACTTGAACTGGAGCTTTCACTATGTCAATGAAAGAAAGGCTGACAAAAAATGAGGGGCTGTTTTTCAGTGGTAGAAATTTTGATGATGAATGTTGAATAAATCAAGGGCTCTTTTTTTAACCCTCAACTTAGTTTATCATTAACAACAGTCCAGTTTATAGGTTTATGTCTTACATTTCATCAGCTACATAAGTAGGAGAGATATATATGAATACAAGTGAAAGACATTAAGAAATTCATTTTATTCCTTTGTTTTAAACTTCCCTCCAAATATATTTTAAACCAGAATTTCTAATAAGATGTACATCAATTGTACTTCTCCCCCATTCCCAATCAGTTCTCTCAATTTTAAACTCTAATCTTGTAGAAAAAAGAAAATCACAAAAGATTGAAAGTCACCTAAAATATTACCTCAAAAATATTCCCTATAAAAATGTTGGTAGAGTAATTTATATTATACATTTAATAAATCAATGGATGCATAGAAAATAGTGCAATGCACATAAAATATGCATTATAGATCTCAGATGTTGCTATCCTGTATTTTCTGTTTGGTAATCAATATTTTTCATTTAAAAATATGTCCCGATTATTACCTCATGTCACTAAATAGCTTACAAAATCATCAATAGCCATTCGTTATATTGGTATACCTAATTTCCTATAACCAGTCAACTAAATAGAAGTTATATGGAACATTAAAGGGGTAAAAGAACACTTTCAGAAAAAAAAAAAAAAAAAAGGAGCAAGCCCTACCAGAATGATGATAATTGTGATAAAAACAATACAGGAATTGAGAGTTGATCTAGATCCAGATTTTTGTTTCCTATTTTGGATCATGAGTTGCTAGAAATTTCCTGTTTTGGTCAGGTTGCTTTGAATGACTTCTCTCAATGTTGATTGTAAATTTCTAAATAACACTCTCATCTGTGTTTACGATATCTGCTTCCCTATTAACCTAAAATAATTTAAAGAAGAAGCAATTCATTGCTATTTTGTACCACCAAAAAAAGGCAGCATATTGTAGTATATAGAAAGTTTTACCTTAGCTCTCAAATTCATCATCTTTTGCTGAATATGAGACAGTATTAAAAGGAAAAATTGAACTCTATTTTATTGTATACCCTCAGCCACTTTATTAGCCAATAGTAAATCTTATATTTTTTCATTATTTATAAAAAAAATTAAATAGATGGTAAATGGTTAAAATAGTGTTCTCCATTTGATTTAAACTGCAATTTTTATTGGATTAACTTTTCCAGTAATAATTTTGGCTTATTTAATTTTATTTTTTCACTATAAATTAATTTTCTTAAAGGTTTTCTAAATATTTGGGTATTAGATGTGCTCATACCTACAATAATCATGTTTTTATCTTCACCTCTCATCAGTGGATCTCAAGATGCAGCAGCTATTTCTGACATTTGCCATCTCTACCTGACCCACATTTAAGATGCGATTTATATGCACCCCAACACTTTTGGATCTTTTATATTCTTTGGCTTTTCAGGTCCCAGTATACAGTCATGAAAACTGGAAGAAAAATCATGGGAGAAGTGAAATTGGTCTCTAACCACTTAACCTTTCCTGGAGAAGTGAATCTATATGAGGACACTGATATAATAAGTTATCATGGTGTTACTCCTGAGAGACTCATTTCTAATGGTGTTCTTTTGAAAGGAATGCAAAATAACTAAATTTAAATTTGAGTGCTAGCTAAAAATAAATTGAATGTTTTGTGTCTCAGCACTTAAAATGTCCCTCATGGGCTTTAAACCACTATCCACTATTATTGAGGGATGACTTCAAATTTATAAGCCAGACACTTTTGTCATTAAAAAAACCTGTACTATAAAAATACTGTGAAGTTGCATCTAAACTGAAATATTATGGTGGGAATATAAAACCTCTTTTCTTGCCATCAAAGTTGTCTCTAGTCTCAATCTTGACTCTTTTCCTAAAACCAAAGACCGCTCGCTTGATCATTATGGCTGATTTTCTTCATCCTACAATCCAGAGACAGTTTGATCGGCACTACAATATCTAACATCATAGATTCTTTCTTACACAAACTATTCCTTAATATCTTCTAAGCCTAGCTCTGGATTAAATCTATCATCCATTCCTTGTACAACACTCCTCTCTGCTCCTGCTCCTATTTTCCAAAGAAATTGTGGAGAAATACAAAACTCTAACTAAATTTGTGATTATTTTTTTCCTTCCAGCCATAGCAGATTAGTTTGATCTTTCCCCAAAACTTGAAAATCTGGACAATATGCAAAATAAAAAATGTATTTTTAATAGTATTGAAGTAGGAAAGACTTGAATGGTCATGATCCTACTGACATGAAATGCCCTAAAATGTGAGTAATACATGCAATGCTGCATTTCCTCTGAAAAGGTCAGTGCTTTAACCATAGCACTACAGACATATTAAATCAAATAATTCTTTATTATGGGGAGTGGTCCTGTGCATTACAAAAAGTTTTACAACATCGTTAGTCTCCACCCACTAGATGCAAGTAACACTGTGACAGTTGTGACAACCAAATATGTCTCTAGACACTGCCCGATGTCCCTGGATAGGGGAGACAGTATTTCCCCCAGTTGAGAACCACTGCTATAGAGCATTCAGTGAATCAAGAGAAGCATTTGTGAACCCTGGACAGAACATTTGGTAGTTTTTAAGGGCTGGGGCACAAACTTTGCTATTCAGGGCATTCAAAATGAGCTCTCAGGTTAAACTCCTAACAGCTACCACCTAGCATTACGAGTGAGCCAGAAATAGTTAAGTCCTGATTTTGGCTCCAACTTTGAATCAGCACACTTCATGTTTGGATTAAAATTATCTACCTTGGCCCTAATTGCCTAGAAGAGGCAAAGTTAATCCTCTCTGAAAGAAAAGATCAGCCAGGTCCTCAAACTATGTGAACAAGTTTTTATATGCATACTTGGCATTCAGTTTCATTAAAGTCATAAAAAAGAAAATAATTGACCAAAATCAAGAGGAAAAACAAGTCAATTGAAATTAATTCATGGAATGTATAGACATTGACTTAACAGATAAAGTTAAAATAACAGGTATAAGAAATTAAATTACAAGATGGATAATCACAGGACAGAACTGATGATGTGAAATAATAGAATGGAATTTATACTCTAGATCTAAAATCTGAAATTAAGAATGTAGTATATGGATTTAAAAGCAGATTAGACACTGTGGAAGAAAGTGTTATTGAACTGGAAGATAGGTCAAACAAATAGGAAACCAAGGCCCAGAGAGATAAAAAGATGAAAAGTTCAGAAAAGAGTAAATGACATACAGTTATAACAAAACTTAATTCATGTGTGATTGGAGGATGATAAGCAGAGCAGAGACAGTGTGACAGAAGCAAGATTTAAAGATCTCATGACTTAGAATTTTCTAAATTTGATGAAAACATCAACCCACACATTTTAATTTTTTTTAATTCTGATGAACATACATAGGAAGAAAAATATACCTAGGTACATCATAGACCATTGCTGAAAACCAAAGACAAAAGGAAACTTTAAAAGTAATTAAGAAAAAGAGACATTTAAAAAAATGGAGTAATAAAACAGGCAACAAACTTTCCAACTTAAACTGGAGGCTAGAATGTAATTGAGTGATATTTTCTGCCAACCTCGAACTCTCTATACAGTGAAAATATCCTTCAAAACTAAAGACCAAAAACTTCAAGCAATGAAAAAAATAAAGAATTTATCATCAGCGTAACTACACTAAAGATAATACTTAATGAAGGGTGTTCATTAAGCAAAAGAAAAGTGATCCTAGATAAAAGCATAAAAATTCAGGTAGAAACATAGAGCAAAAATGGCTAGATACAGATAAATATAATTACATACAGAATGATAATAATCAACTTCGTGGGGTTTAAAATGTATTGGAAATTAAAATACATGGCATACATACAGCAGTGTCAAAATTCAACAGTGTTTTAAAAAGGCAAGAGAGAAGTATAAATGTAGTGAGTGGTACAGCTTCTTTAGGAAATGTAAAAGTTTTCATTCATATTACATGCCATGTTTTATTCTATAGAGGTACCACTAAAAAATAGTAGCAGAATGTATTGCTAACAAGTTATTAGAGCAGGAGAATGGGAAAATAGTAGTTAATCAAAAAGAAAGCAAGTAAAGAGAAAATGTAAATATACATTGAAAAGACAAATGAGAAATAGTAAGATGGTAGATTTATTGTTAAATATATCAATATTCACATTAAGTTTAAGGTGACCTTGTTATTAATTTATTAAAAGATATTTTTCTGGTGCCTGTTAGGTAAAATATGCTACTGGATAATTGCCTACTGCAGATATGTATAAATTCTTCAGATAAGCTATGACATAGGCATTGCAATATACTTTTAATAATCCCCTAAAGAGATCTCAGTATGCACACAGGTGTGTATTTCTCTCCATTCCAAACTAAAATATTCTTGAAATGTTTACCGAAAATACTTTAACTAACATAAATGGCAGCAGTGTTTTATATAACCTGGCATAAAATGACATGATCCTTGCCTAAAATTATGTTTTACTTCCATCACTGCTTCTTTCCCAAAATGTTCTGAGAGCTTTATTCTCTTTCCCTCTCAAGTTCATTCATATGTGCTCCAGTTCTCAACTCTATTAACAGGATATATCCAGCATATTTTGTCTTTCTCTGTATTTTAAAGTTATTAAATATCCTTATATGGAAAAATAATACCATTGTTCAGGACCCTCCTCAAACCAGTTAAATCAAAATGTCCAGTGCTGGTGCTAACTTTGGCATTTTTAATGCTTATCAGCTAAGAGGTGGCATAAGGGAGCATTCTGTACTATTAGAAATATGTATTTTCAATGGGATAATGATTTCATGGGTCAAATCTTTTGTAAATATTTACTAATATGTATACTCACGTGAATATTCATTTTATGTAAGTTACAATGCAGTAAAACTTTTTTAAAAATCAAAACTTCCCCAGATGATTCTAATGCACAACTATAAGAACTGCTAAAGCAAAGAGGAAAAAAAGAATATAGTCAAAAAAGACTTGGGTGGTGAATGTAGATAAGAATTGGAAAAGCTATAAAATATATAAGATGTATTCCCTAAAATAGCATTAGTTGAACTAGGAAATGATTAAATATGGAATTACATGGAAAAAAGAAACATGTCAGGTAATTAAGAAGTAACATAGATTGGAATAAGAAACTGGAATGGAAAACATAATTGGTGCTTAGAAACTTGGGTAGAGGTGACTGCCCTTGAAGTAAGAATAATGAGTTTAGTTCCCACTGAGTTTCAAGGATCTTAAAAATATACAAATAAATTTGCCCTGAAGATAGTTAGAGAGTTAAGTATAGCATTTGAGAGTCAGTGGTTAAGTTTGAAGATACAGATTTGGAAGTTTTCAAGTTTCAGTTGGATAATGTATCCCTAATTGTTGGTGTAGCAAGAGATTAGCAAATGTTTTAGGACAAACCCTGGAGTACTAACAAGATCAATGGCCTGGAAAAGAAGAGGATTGAACCAAAAAGAATATGAGCAACATGAAAAGAGAAGAGAATCAGGACCTCAGATGCACGGAGCTAAAGATAAAAGTAGTTTTAGAGGAAGAAACTAACTGCCTGTGTCAAGAGATGTGATGTTGAGAGATCCAAAAGGGAAAAAAATTAGAAAAGGTCACTGAAGTTTTCCAGAAGAATAGCACATTAAAAGTAAGTAGTTTTGTGATATGAAAATGGAAGAGGACAAAATACAAAGGATTTTTAAAGAAGTCATAAGATAATGAATCTATTGTATGTGGGGAAATCAATTAAAGAAATTAGGTATTACGCATTTTAGGAAAGAAAGAAAATTCATAAAGATGGGAAATGATAATAAGTACAGGAAGAGTTGAAGACCAGTGAACTCTTACAGAAATCCTAGAATTATGTGCTAAATACATTTTGCATCGAATATATAATAAAGCCAATAGTAATTGCTTAATATATATTAATGAATAATTATTATGAATGCTGGACATGAATAGAAAAACCTTATACATACATTTCTGTTATAGAGTGGATATTTGGTTTGTGCAGCAGAGAACATGAAAACCCTTTCAATAGGATTATCAAAATTTTATTACTATGCACAAAAATTTTTGTTTAGGAAAACAAATTTAAGAAAGAACTTTGGGCAAAGCTGCTAGTATTTTGCAAATAGAGCTTCATTCATTTTTATAAGCTCTCATCAGTAGAAGTACATTGGTCTTGCTTCATAGTCCTATCTCTACTTCCTTCTGAGTAGTCAATTCTATACATAGAATCATATTGCTGGGAGGTTTGATGAACTGCCTTTGAAACTACCAGTCATAAAAGAATTGCAAGTCTCAGTAACTTTCAAGTGAAGAAGATTTGAAAAGTGGCACAATGTCACAGTTAGAACCTTTATCAAAAAAAAAAAAAAATTTCCCAACTTGGTGAATGATGACAAATTAACGTTCAAAACCCTCCTTGCAAAAACTAGTTTTTAATTTGGTTTCATGGGATTAAGGTGTCATTAAATATTTCTTTTGTAAGTTTAGATAGGTCATATCTTGTTTATCCTACATCCATAAAATTCTAATTTCCAGTGTCCAGAAATTAGTAGGTATTTGGGCCTGTTTGGTAGAAGGAAATGTGTGTGTGTGTGTGTGTTTTCAAGTCAGTTCAGAAAATTTTTTTTTTAGGTATTGTCATTTCTTAACTGAAGCAACTCACTAGTCTGGTTTATGTCCTCAATGATGCATTGACATCAAAGAAAACTAAAATTTAAAGGGGTGATGTCAATTCCCATTTGAAACACAGAATTACACTCCAACTCAGTAGTGCACTGTGGTCAACCAAGATCTCCAAGTATTCTTAAAATCCAAGAGAGAAAACAGATGGAAATTTACGTCCCAGTTTCTCACAAAAAGTTAACACAGCAATATTGTTATTGTTGGTCTTCATGTTTTTTCTTGGATGGTTGGTTGGTTGGCTTGTTTGTTTCTTTCAGCTTCATTGAGATATAATTGATATATAATATTGTGTAAGTTTAAGGTGTACAATGCATTCATTTGATACCCTTATATATCGCAAAATGATTATCACCATAGCATTAGCTAACACCTCCATCATGTCACATAATTACCATTTTTTTGTGCTGAAAACATTTAAGATCTACTCTTTTAACAATTTTCAAATAGGTATTACAGTATTATTTACTATAATCACCGTGATGTCATTAGATCACTAGAACTTATAACTGGAAGTTTGAAACCTTTGACCAACATCTCCCTACTTCTTGAAACCCCCAGCCTTTGAAAACCACCATTCTATTCTGTTTCTAGAAGCTTGGCTTTTTTAGAATCCACATATAAGTGATATCATACAGTATTTGTCTTTCTCTGTCTGATTATCTCACTTAGCATAAGGCCCTCAAGGGCATTATTTCCATTCATGTATTGGCAAGGACAGAATTTCCTTCTTTCTAATGACTGGATGATATTCTGTATGTGTGTGTGCGTGTGTGTGTGTATATTACATCTTCTTTATCCATTTATCAGTTGAGGGACACTTAGGTGGTTTCCAAATCTTGGCTATTGGGAATAATGCTGCAATTAACATGGAGTGCAGATATCTCTTCAAGATCCTAATTTCAGTTCTTTGGGATATATACTCACAAGCGGGATCACTAGATCACATAGTAGTTGTATTTTTAATTTTTGAGGAAACTTCATATTGTTTTCATAGTGGCTATACCAATTTACATTCCCAAAACCAGTGTGTAAGGGTTGTCTTTTCTCCACGGCATTGCTAACAATTATTATTTCTTGTCTTTTTGATAATAGCTATTCTAACAGGTATGATGTGTTATCTCCTGTGGTTGATTTGCATTTCTCTGATGATTAATAATATTGAGCACATTTTGTGTACCTATTGGCCGTTTGTGTCTTCTTTGGAAAAATGTCTATTCAGGTCCTCTGCCCATGTTTTAATCAGACTGCTTTGTTCTTTTCTTATTGAGTTGTATGGGTAATTAATATATTTTTGATATTAACATCTTATCAGATATATGATTTACAAATATTTTCTCCCATTCTGTAGGTTACCTTTTTATTTTATTGATTATTATTTTGCTGTGCTGAATCCTTTTAGTTTGATTTTGCCCCTCTTATTAATTTTTGCTTCTGTTGCTTGTGCTTTTGGTATCACATTCAAAACATCCTTGCCAAAACCCATGTTGAGCAGCATCTTTCCTATGTTTCATTCTAGGAGTTTTACAGTTTCAAGTCTTATGTTTAAGTCTTTAATCCACTTTGAGTTAACATTTGTGAGTGGTATAAGATAGTATTCCAACTGAATTATTCTGCATATGATTATTCAGTTTTCCCACCACTATTTGTTGATGACACTATGCTTTTCCCTTTGAGTATTCTTGGCTCATTTTCAAATATTAGTTGACTGTGTATGCAAGGGTTTATTTCTGCTCTCTCAGTTCCTTTCCATAGGTCTGTGTGTCTCTTTTTTTGGTCATTACCATACTGCTTTGATTACAATACCTTTGAAATACAGTTTTAAATCAGGAAATGTGCTGCCTCCAGCTTTGTTTTTTCACAGAATTGCTTTGGCTGTTTAGGGTCTTTTGTAGTTCCATACCAATTATAGGATTGTTTTTTCTATTTCTGTGGAAAACGTCACTGAAATTTTGATAGGGATTGTACTGAATCTGTAGGTGGCTATGGACATTGTAACATTAATTCTTTTGATCCATGAACACAGGATATCTTTCCATTTGTTTCTGTCTTCAGTTCCTTTCCTCAGAGTCTTACAGTCTTCAGGATACAGATCTTTCACCACTTTAGTTAAATTTATTCCTATTTTATCGTTTTTGATGCTATTGTGAATGGGATCATTTTCTGTATTTCTTCATCAGATATTTCGTTGTTAGTAAACTAAAGCACAACTGATTTCGCATGTCAACTTTGCATCCTGCAACATCACTGGATTCTTTGATTAGTTCTAATAGATTTTTGGTGGATTCTTTAGAATTTTTTTTAATATAAGTATAGTTGATGTACAATTTTTAAAGGTTATACTCCATTAGAGTTATTATAAAATATTGGCTATATTCCCTGTACTGTACAGTATATCTTTGTAGCTTATTTTATACCTAATAGTGTTAGGGAATTAAAAGTTCCAAGCTATCTTGCCCCTTGCCTTCCCTCTCCCCACTGGTAACCACTATTTTGTTCTCTTTATCTGTGAGTCTGTTTCTGTTTTGTTATATTCTTTCCTTTATTTTTTTAGAATCCGCATACAAGTGATACCATACAGTATTTGTCTTTGTCTGATTTATTTCACTTAGCATAATGCCCCTTCAAGTCCATCCATGTTGCTACAAATGGTAAAATTCCATTCTTTTTTATGGCTGAGTAGTATTCCATTTGTGTGTGTGTGTGTGTGCGTGTGTGTGTGTGTGTGTGTGTGTTTATCCCACATCTTCTTTATCCATTCGTCTGTCGATGGACACTTAGGTTGCTTCCATTTCTTGGAAATTGTAAATAATGCTGCTATAAACATTGGGGTGCATGTATCTTTTTGAATTAGTGTTTCTTCTGTTTTTTGTGGATATATACCCAGGAGAGGAATTGATGGGTCCAAATGGTAGTTATATCTTTAGTTTTTTGAGAAAACTCCATGCTGTTTTCCACAGTGGCTGCACCAATTTATATTCCCACCGTCAGTGTGCAAGGGGTCCCTTTTCTCCACAAACTTGCCAACATTTGTTATTTATGTTCTTTTTGATGATAGTCATTCTGACAGGTGTGAGATGATATCCCATTGTGTCTACTCAGTTCTTCTGCCCATTTTTTATCAGGTTGTTTGGAGGCTTTTTGATGTTGAATTGTATGAGCCATTTATATGTTGGCTATTAACCCCTTATTGGACATCATTTACAAATATTTTCTCCCATTCAGTAGGTTGTCTTTTCATTTTGTCAGTTTCCTTTTCTATGCAAAAGTTTTTAAGTTTAATTAGGTCCTATTGGTTTCTTTTTGCTTTTATTTTCTTTGCTTTAGGAGACAGATCCAAAAAAAAAAAAAAATGCTTCAATTTATGTCAAAGCGTGTTCAGCCTATGTTTTTGTTTAGGAGTTTTATGATACCTGGTATTACAGTTAGGTCTTTAATCCATGTAAAAGATTCTTTTACATGTAGCTATCTCAGAGGAACTGTATCAAAATGGAGATTGTTTCCAATATAAACATTCCTGAAGCACTTTTCATTTATTCAAGCACCACAGTCTACTTTGTAAGCAATTATTTAGCTTTTTCAATTGAAGAGCACTTTCTAGCTATTGAGATTCTGTGCATGAAATTAGTAAGCCAGAGTGAGTTGTACTGAATTACATACGTGTTTGGGCAACACATAGTCTACTCAAGTGCATCTAAAAAATGGACCAGAGTACACTTTGTTTTAAACATTCCTAAACAACTGTCCAAGCAGATAGGCAACATGAATGAATAAGACATTGAATACCATAACTCATACCTAGATCAACAGTAATTAATATTTTGTTGTATTCGTTTCCTCTCTCTGCCTACACACACATACACACACACAGATGTACATATGTATGCAGGCATTATATTTATGTATCTATTTATATGTGTGTATATGTATGTATAAATATAATTTCAAAATAACCTAAAGACATTATGACAGTTTACACCTAAGTATTGCAGAGTGTATGCTGTGAAAATAAGGACATATCCCATTAATCATTCCTATCAAGAATTATTCCTTAAACTTTGTCATTATGTCTTTTTAGTCTGTTAATATAGAAGAGCTCCCAAACTCTTTATATTCATAAAATAAAGACACCAAGGCAGGTATGTTTAATAATGTCCCACAACCTAGATTTGTCTTGTTGCTTTTGTGTGGTCATTTAATGTTTTTTTTTTTCTATTTCCTATATCAGCATTAAAATACAATTTAGGTCTGGAGGCTTAACTAGATTCAGTATAAATTTTCATTTATTTTCAAAAATCCATCATTGGTGAATATTTGTGGTACATACTACATATTATCAGGTTGATCCACACTTGTGTTGCTACATTTGATTTCTTGGTTAATGTTATGGTCACCCCATTCTCTGTTTTAAAGGAAAGGTTTTTCACCTGTGGGATGATACTTTGACAACATACAAATACACAGGCCTTCACCCCTCAAAGTTTACCTAATTGTTTTAGCAGTCAGCAGCAATCCTTGACCAAATAAATTTATTTTACTGAGGATGGAAAAATGATGATTTTTCTAATTCAAACATTTCTTTTATATTAATTTTATTCTTTTGTAAAGAAGTACTTTCTATCATTCACTGGAGATGAATTACAGTTACTCCTATAAAGGCATGGTCAATGCTTAATTTTTCATTTAATTACCACTTTTAAGAGTAATAGCCAGTGTGTAATACTCACATGAATAGTGACAAATGAGTCTTCCTACTCTTTTAAGTTATATTACACACAGACACACACACACACACACACACACACACACATAGATGGTGCTAATAGATGGCCAGATAAATAGATAGCTTACAACAAATTACAAAATTCTTTTGATACTTAAATTGTCCCAAAGTTGAACATTAGGAACCTCTTTTGTGTCATTTAGATATAACTATTTTAGTGTTCGCCTTCTGTATTTTCTGCACCATACGCACAATCATGCATTTCTGCAAGGAGTTTTTGTCCTTTTAATAGAGAATGGTATTTCAAACCCGTTATACTTTGGCATAAAGTATGTTGCTTCTGAATATCGTTGCTTCTTGGCATTTTCAGTGGACAAAACCATATGCTTTTGTTAAAATATTTATGTAATAAGTTTCAGTGCACAACATAGTAATACTACTGCTGAAAAAATTACTGAATGACAAGATTTCTCTGCAGTTCTTTTCTGTCCTTAGAATAAGTGTCATTAAGGAAGTGTAGCATAAAGGGACCCTGTTCTTCAATCTATTTGGTTGTGTTAACAATTTGACCTAGAGTTAGGATCAGTAGCTCCAGTTGTATTCAATTTGAGATTTAGCCTTCTCATCAAGTTTTTTGAATGTGTAAAATATTCATTTGGTTCAAAAATGCAAAACTATATAAGAATATACTCAGAAAAATGTTGCTTTGGACTCTACAAGATGTTTCCTTCCAGTACATCTTTTGTAAATAAAATCAGCATCTGAAGATGTGTGTACATACATATATGTGTTTAAGTATGTACATTTATCTATATACTTTCCTAACTTCTTACACAAAAAGTAGCATACCATCTACCCTATCTATACTTTGCTCTCCTAATTCAACAATGTATGTACAATTATAAGTCCGTATAAATGTCCTTCATTGTTTATAGTACCATGGTACTCCAACGGGTAGATTTTTTAAAGCTTTAAACTGTCTCTTAGTTTGAATATTTGCCTTGTTTTAAATTTTTTACTGTAACCAACGCTACAATGTATAACATCGGCATCATTTTTTCCCCTTACTTACAAAGGACTATATTTAGGTTGGATCCCTAGAAGTTAATTTGCTAAGTCAAAGTAAAAAATCTATCTAGCATTTTGTGTTGTTAGTTTTTCCCCCACTAGATTTTGTGTCATCTGGCCTGTAGACCAGTAAACTGTGACAATGGCTTTTTCCCCAGCAAACTTGCAAGGCCAGTAGAATTTGTTGCTGGCATTTTTGGATTTTAGATCTAAAAACTGAGAACATTTTTAAATGTGGGTTTTAATTTGAAAATTTTAAGGTGTATTTTTCCTAGATTTAAGGGTAATTTTTCCTATTTTTCTTGTGTCAACTGCATTTTCAGTTATTCATTTTTCTATCAGAATTTGCTTTTCTGAAAGAAAAAGAGAGAGAGGGAAGGAGGGAGGGAGAGAAGGAGAGGGGGAGGGAGGGAGAGAAGGAGAGGGGGAGGGAGGGAGAGAAGGGAGGGAGGAAAGAAACGGGGAGCGTGGAAGGAGAACAAACATAGGGGTTAAACTTCATCTATGATGAAAAGGTATACATTTCTTCTGGTTTTAGTTTGGGGTGTGTATGTGTGTTTGTGTGTTTTTCCATGTCCAAGATTTTTTTATGGTATCAAATTTATTCATCTTTTACCACTTCTGAATTTTGAGACATATTACTTAGGCTTCCCAATTCTGACATAAGATAACTAATAAATGTTAAGCACTTGCATGGTTTCTTTTAAAATATTTATATATCTGATCGACTTGGAGTTTATCCTAGTGAAAGGTATGAAATACAGGTTCAATTTTAGCTTTTTTTTTTAAATGACTATCAAACTGTCTTCAAAATATTAATCAAAAACTCTTTTATCCCTGTGACTTAATTTATCATATACTATACTTCCATAGGTACTTGGGTCCAGTTTTACTTTGGTGCCAGTGGTCTTTCTGATTATTCATGTACACACAACACATTGCTTTTATGAGAGAGGTTTTTTTTTTTTTTTTCTTTATTTTAATATCTAGTAGGGCCAGTCTTCCTCTACCTTGTTGATCTTTTTTAGGGTTTTCCTGTCTATCCCTGTTTGTTATTCTTTTCCATATGACATTCCTAATGAACCTGTTTACATATAGTGAAAATCTACTGGTAATTTTATTGGGACCATCGTAAGTTTATATTTTACCTAGTGTAGATCAATGTATTTACAATGTTTGATTGTTATAGTAAAAAAATTGTGCTTCCTTCCATCTTTTTAAGACAACATTTGTGTCTTTCCGAAGTATTTAAATATTTTCCTTCTGTAGGTTTTGTATCTTTAATCTTAGGTATTATCTTTTACTGTTTTATTTTTTTAAATAGGATCTTCTCTGTGATTGATTATTGTTTGAATATCTGAAGGGTTTTGAATTTCCTAACTTTTAATACTCTGATACTGAAATCTTTGTATTGGTTTTTACTTTTTTTAAAACTTCCTCTTGAATTTTCCATACATATTATCATAAAAAGCAGGAAATTAAGCATGTTTCTTCTTTTCCAATTCTTTTCCCTCAAATTATTGTCTCTTTTCTTATTGTCTCGAATAATAACTCTAATTCAACCTTATATCAGTATGGATAGGATAGTGGCCCTTTTCCTTATTTTGGTGTTATTGCTCTATTGCTTCCTAGTATGTCAGATGTTGGTTTTGCTACTGAGGCATATAAATTTTATCACGGTTAGAAAGTCACCATAAGTTTTTATTTTATTGGTGTTCTGTTAACAAATAGTGGACTCTTTGAAAGTTTTTATGTGTAGAGTATAAATTATATTAATGGATTATACTCTATTGAATCATGCTTTAATTTCTAGAATAAATCCTACTTGATTATGATGCATTGTTTTTAATGTGCTTTTAGATTCCTCTGATATTATTTTATTCATGATTCAGCAAGACCAGTCTGTACTTTTCTTTTTTTATTACATATCTCTTGTGCCATTGTGTCTCTAACATCCTTATAAAACGAATTGATGACCTTGACTGGGTATAGCATTAATATCTTCATTCATAAAAATGCTCTGAAGGTTTTCTTGTCCTCCTTAATCTCTGTAACAATTTGTGGCATGTGTGATAGATTTTTCAGTGAAATTCAGTCTAGGTCTTTGTCTGCTTTTTCTTGTCATACTTTTTAGAAATCTGAAAGTAAAAAAAACAATGGGTATATTAATGTTTTCCTGATGCATTATTGATACACTTTGTTATCACAGAGGCTGAAAAATAACATTTTTGAAATGGAGCTTTTTCACTTCTACCACTGTTTCAGCCAGAAAGACCATTTTTTAAGATGGTATCTCTTCATTATTGTATTCTTCATCATCAGGTGATGATGATTAGATATATTGTCTTGTTGATAGCTTATAGAACTTTAAAGCAGAAAGAGTGAAAAACACTTTTTATTGACTGAGATTGCTAACTCAGATCTTTTAAATGTCAGTTATTTTATTTTCCTCTGCTTCTGATATCTGAAAGAAAAGAGTGATGAATAATTACCAATCTGATAACTATTATGTATTTTGTCTATTAATTCACTAAAAACAAACTCAGTGATAGAATTGTCATGCACATATTTGAATTGTATGCACATATTTGAATGTTGATATTTTAATTTTTAAAAAACTTTCAGTGTTAAGAATTTTCCTTTCCCACCTAACTCAATTGGAAAATTCTCTTCCCCATGACAACCTGAGACGTGATGTGCCCATGGAATTCTAAATCCTTTTCCTGGAATATTTTTATGCACAGCATCCAAAAACTTCCTATGTATTTTTTCTTCGCTCAGGGCATACTTCTGACTGACACATACCACCTGCTCAAAGCAAAAATTCTTTGTAATTTCTGAGTTACTCAAGGTCAAAAGCGCATCTCAAAATCAGAGAATATAGTATTTTCAAATTTATGAATAATGCTCAATACCCTACCAGACTATGAAATCCAACATCATTTTAAAGCACTTATGTATATTATTGATTGTAATGTGAATAGAAAGGATTCATTTTTTACCTTAATCATCGACATCAGGGTAGGAATATTGATAGGCCTGAGTAATTAAAATAGTTTAGATTATTTCTTTCAGGATTTTTGAATGTCTTATGCATGATTCAAGAATCAGATTAGAGAAAAGTGAGTGGTGTTTGAGCCCCACATTTGCTCTTTATCCCCTTTTCTTTTTTATATATTTTCCATTTATTCAGCAAATATTTAAAAAGCATATGATAGCCTTTCCTTGGAAATGTACATATGTATATCTGTGTTATTTATGATGTCTTTCTTTATATTGTTGTGGACTTAATGTCCATGAAATAATCAATTCTGGGTCAATTCTAACCTGCTTAACAAGGTAGCATACTAAAAATGATGAAATGCTTTCAGGTTTAGTGAGTTTAGCTCTTTTCACTTTGCTATTGGAAGCCTAAGTGAAAACAAAGATCAATCTGAAAATAAGTGTCAAGATACTCAAAATTCTATAAACTGTGACATAGTAATTCTCATCATATAACTCTACCTTAAGAAAGCAGAAACTCAGCTAGTGACTTAAGTGTAAAGAAGTTCAACATTATTTAATGTAAAATTGGGAATAAACTACTTATCCAATAATAAGGGACTTGGTTAATACTATATTTCTGAATTCTTGTGCTGTACATTCAGTTGTGCAAAGATCAGCAAAGCTGATGATCCCTATTAGCACCTGTCAGTCAAGACTTTAAAATTGTAAGCAAAAGCTTGCCAACTCAAAGTAACACCTCAACTAAATGCATTGCCCCAACCCTGATAACTAAGTTCCAGCTACATTGATGCACTTTATGTTCCTTGAACATGCTGTACTTATTACTACCTCAGAGCCGCTGTACTCCAGTTACTATCACACTACCCATTTTCATCATCTTTATTACTGTTACCACTATTAGAAATCATCAGATTGATACATTATCTTTTTTTTTTACACTTAAGTATAGTTTTAGTTTCAGGTGTACAGCAGAGTGATTCAGTTATACATACATATGTATCTTTTTGTTCAGATTCTTTTCCCTTACAGGTTATTACAAGATATTGAGTAGCGTTCCTTGTGCTGTACAGTAGGTCCTTGTCGGTTGTCTATTTTATATATAGTAGTGTGTATCTGTTAATCCCAAACTCCTAATTTCCACCCCCCCCCACTTTTTCCCCCTGGTAACCATAAGTTTGTTTCTAAATCTGTGACTCTCTGTTTTGTAAATAAGTTCATTTGTACCTTTTTTTTAATTCCACATAGAAGCGATATCATATGGTATTTGTCTTTCTCTGACTTACTTCACTTAGTATGATAATCTCCAGGTCCATCCATGTTGCTGCAAATGGCCTTATTTCGTTCCTTTTTATGGCTGAGGAATATTCCATTGTATATATGTACCACATCTTCTTTATCCATTCCTGTCGATGGGCATTTAGGTTGCTTCCATGCCTTGGCTATTGTCAATAGTGCTACAGTGGACACTGGGGTGCATGTGTCTTTTTGAATTATGGTTTTCTCAGGGTGTGTGCCCAGTAGTGGGATTGCTGGGTCATATGGTAATTCTATTTTTAGTTTTTTAAGGAACCTCCATACTGTTCTCCAGAGTGGCTGTATCAATTTACATTCCCACCAACAGTGTAGGTGGGTTCCCTTTTCTCCACACCCTCTCCAGCATTTACATTTATTTACTTTTTATTATCTGTCTTTTTCTACTGGACTCTAAGCTGCTCAAGCATGAGAGTCTGGCCTATTCTCTTCAGTACTGCATGTTAGCATAAACATATTTGTTGATACATTATAGGCACTCAAGTGTTTAACAAATAAATGAGTGAATAAAAAGTTAGTAATAGGATATCATGAAACTGTTACAAAGCACTTGTGATGTTTCAGAAAAAAGCTTAAGAAAATAATGAGTGTCAGCAAAATTGTATTTACCTCATATATATAAGCAGAGGGAAATGAACACATTAATACGTTAAGGTTGATAGCTCAGAGAAATATTAAAAATAAGAATGCATTTTTTATAATGGGCATTATTACTTTTCGAATCAGAAAAGTAAACACAATATCTAAAGCAAACAATAATATGATAGGAAAATCATATGAATGGAGACATTTCTCCCTTTTAACTACTTAATACCTACCCCTTGAATATACTACTGGAACACTTAAAAATTTTAGGAGAAAGAAAATAACATATACATAACATGGAAACGAAGATGTTCACAGATACTAAAAAAACGTATCTCTTGATAAAAATCATAAGGATTATCAAATGTTTGGTAAAGGATTTGATGTTCAAATATGTTGCAACCAATGTTGACGAGAATGTTGTATGAGCATAAAAAGTTTATTTCCTTTTAATATGTATAAGGCAGAAATTGTTTATATCCCTTTATGAATGAGAAATTCTGTAATTTCATTACAGAATATCAAGTATCATTACATATCTCTTATGCCATTATGTCCCTAATATCCTTGTAAAATGAAATGACAATTGGATGTAATTTTCTTGACATGATTGGTTGTAAAATAACATTAAGTGGGTCAGAGATCTAGGAATAAATCACAATTATCTTTTCTTCTCTCCCAGAGATCTAGCCACTTAAATATGTTTTTTAATCATATTGTAAATAGAATTCTGACAAATACCAAAATTTTCCTAAACAATTTTGCCTAAAATTGACCAATTGCATTTTTTGAATGGATTGTATACATAATCAATAGTTTCCCTAAGTGATATCATCCACAAATTTATTCAAATTATGCAGCAATCTAATATTACATTGACAGAGCAATTATGGGCTTACAAAATGATTAGTCCCACTGTAATTTTCAGAAAAAATAAGTGCACTCTATTTCAGCTTAGAAATATAATTACACTCTTACTGTGCTCGACTAAGTATCATCAGAGAGAATACAGAATAAGGTACATTAACAATGACATTACTTTGTTAGCTGAATTTTTTCTTATAAAATTATTTGATACTGAAGAGAGTATTTTTACAGTCAATTAAAACTTACATGTTTAAGGAGCGATATCTGTTTAATCACCTGAGAGTCACTGGGTTATCTTTACAGTTCTTTTGACATAAATGAAAAAATGCAGGAAATGTTTCATTGAGGAAAGTAAAATTAATTATTTAATATAATAATTCCAAAGTCTCTTTTGATGGAAATGACAATCTCCAAAATATTTTAAGAATTAAAGAGAGGAATGGTTTGAGGCTGTCATTAATTACCTTAGTTTTCTTTAATAAAGAACTCCAATTTTGTTCAAATCAGCAATATGCTCAAATGAAATAATTGGGACTTTCTTTGGAAAGTTAGGAATCATTGGGAATGAATGCATCCAAGTAAGAATTAAGACATGATTAAAGTGAACTAAACAAGGAGGAATATTTTCTCATGTGAATGAGGTGATATACAATGTGTTCAGCGGGATGTAAGCAGCAAGTGACCAGTGAATATTTTCCAGTGTGTCATAGTTCATCTTTATCTTGCCCTTAATTGAAATGAATTCTTTTAAATTTAATTATATCCATTTTTCTTAAATCTTCATTTTTTTCAGCTTTACTGAAATAGTCACATATAACATATGTAAGTTTATGGTATACAAAGTGACAATTTGATACAAGTATATATTGCAAAATGATTACCACAGTAATGTTAGTTGATACCTCCATTCCCTCATTGTCCTTCCCATTGATGGTGGGGGGAGGAGAGAGTGAGAACATTTAACCCTCTTAACAACTTCAAGTATATATAATGCAGTTTTGTTAATTATAGTCACCATGCTGTACATTAGATTCCCAGACCTTATTGATTTTATAGCAGGGAGTTTGTATACTCTGACCAAATTCTCCCCATTTTCCCCACTTCCAGCCCATGGCAATCAGTGTTCTACTGCCTGACTATGAGATTGACTTTTATTTTTAGATTCCTCATATAAATGAGAACACACAGTATGTGTCTTTCACTGTCTGACTTATTTCACTTAACATAGTGCCCTCAAGGTCCATCCATGTTGTCACAAAAGGCATGACTGACTTCTTTCTCGTGGCCGAATAATATTCCATGACTGCCACTGTAGTTACAATTAGTACCTCTATTATTTTACAATATTATCATTTCTTTTTAGTGGTTGGAATAATTAAATTCTGGTCTTCTGGCAAGTTTAATGTTTATAATCAATGTTGTTGTCTATATTCAGTATACTATGCATTTAGATCCCTAGGGCTTTTACTCTTCAACGTCTATCCTATCCCTCCAACCCCTGTCCCCTGATAACCACCATTTTATCTCTGTTTCCATAAGTTGACTTTTTTATATTCCATATATGAGTGATATCATGCAGTTTTAGCCTTTATCTGACTTATCTTAGCATAATGCCCTCAAGGTCCATTCATGCTGTCACAAATGGCAGGATGTTATACAGACCTTTCACACCTTGGTTAAAGTTATTCCTCGATAATATTTTATGCTATTGTAAATATAATTGTGTTCTTTATTTTTTGGATAGTTCATTGTTAGTATATAGAAACACAACGGATTTTTATGTTGATTTTTGTATACTACGAGTTACTTAATTTGGTGATTAGTTCTAACAGCTTTTTGGTAGAGTCTTTAGCGTTTTCTATACATAAGATCGTGTTATCTGCCAACAGAGACAGTTTTTCTTCCTTTCCAGTTTGTGGTTCCTTTCCTTCCTTTCCAGGATGTGTTTTTTTTTTGTTTTTTGTCCCTAATTGCTCTGGTGGGACTTCCAGTACTATGTTAAATAGGAGTAGAGAGTGAGCACTGTAGTCTTGTTCCTGATCATACAGGAAAAGTTTTCAGTCTTACACGATTGAGCATGTTTGCTGTGAGTTTTCCATATATGGCCTTTGGTATGCTGAGGCACAGTCCTTCTATACCCATTTTGTTTAGTGTTTTTATCATGAAAAGACGTAGACTTTTGTCAAATGTTTTTCTGCATTTATTGAAATGATCTTTTGATTAATGTGGGGTATTACATTTAATGATTTGCATATATTGATCCACCCTTGCATCCCAGGGAAAATCCACTTGATCGTGGTGTATAATCCTTTTAATGTACTGTTGAACTCGATTTGCTGGTATTGTTGAGAATTTTTGCATCTATATTCATCTATAGGGATGTTGGCCTATAGTCTTCCTTTCTTGTAGTATCCTAGTCTGACTTTGGTATCAGGGTAATGTTGGCCTCATAAAATGAGTTTGGGAGTGTTCCCTCCTCTAATACTTTAAGAGGAGATTGAGAAGTATTGGCATTAATTCTTCTTTAAATGTTTGGTAAAATTCACCAGGGAAACAATATGGTTGGGAAGTTTTTGATTACCGTTTGAATCCTTCCATTCAATATTGTTCTCTTCAGATTTTCTATTTCTTCATGAGTCAGCCTTGGTAAGTTGTATGTTTCTGGGAATTTATTTATTTAGGTTATTCAATTTGTTGGCCTTTAATTGTTCACAGTAGTAGTATATGGTCCTTGTTTTTCTATGTTATTAATTGTAGTGTCTTTCGTTTCTGATTTGGGTCTTCCCTTATTTTCTTAGCTTGTCTAACTAAGCATTTGTCAACTTTTTTCTTTTATCTTCAAAAAAAACTAGCTTTTAGTTTCATTGATGTTTTCTATTGTCTTTTTAGTCTCTATTTCATTTATTTCTGCTCTATTTTTGTCATGCCTTTACTTTTACTGACTTTACTTTTGACTAATTGTGCACTTTGGTTGTTTTATCTAGTTCCATGAGGTGTAAATTTAGGTTGTTTGTTTGAGATCTTTCTTTTTCCTGATGTATGAATTAACCTCCCTTTTAAAACTGATTTTATTTGTTTGATAGTTTGATATGTTGTGTTTCCATTTTACTTTGTTTCATGATTTGGACTTCTTCTTTTATTTCTTTTTTGACCCACTGATTGATTGTTCAGAAGCATGTTGTTTAATTTCCAGACATTTGTGAATTTTCTTGTTTTCTTCCTATTACTGATTTTTTTTTGTTTGATACAGTTTTGGTTGGATAAGATACTTGGTATGATTTTAATACCTTTACATTTGCTAAAATTGTTTTGTGACTTAAGATATGATACATACTGAAGAATATTCTGTGTGTTCTTGAAAAGAATGTATATTCTGCTGTTGGGGTAGAATTTTCTGTATGTGTCTGTTAGGTCCATTTCATGTAGGATATAGGACAAGTCCAGTGTTTCCTTAGTGATTTTCTTTCTTTTAAGTATAGTTATTTTACAATATTATATTAGTTTGGTGTGTAAAACATAATTAAATATTTTATAGATTATATTCCAATTTAAATCACTGCAAAATAGTAGCTATATTTCCCTGTGCTTTATATCTTGTTGCATATTTATTTTATACATAGCATTTGTATCTCTTAATCACCTACACCTATTTGCCCCTCCCTCTTCCTTCTCCACACTGGTAACCACTAGTTTCTTCTCTAATATCTTTAAGTCTCTTTCTGTTTTGTTGTATTCATTCCTTCATTTTTTTTTTAAGTTTCCACGTATAAGTGATAACATATGGTCTCTGTCTTTCTTCACTAAGCATAATACACTCCGGGTCCATCCGTGTTATTGTAAATGACAGAATTTCTTTCTTTTTTATGGCTGAGTAATATTCTACTCTGTGGGTATGTGTGTGTATGTTTTTGAATAAGTATTTTCATTTTCTTTGGGTACATACCCAGGAGTGGACTGCTGGATCATATGGTAGTTCTATTTTTAGTTTCTTGGGGACACTCCATACTATTTTCCATAGTGCATGCAAAAACTTTAAATTCCGACCAACAGTGTACTAGAGTTCCCTTTTCTCCATATCCTCACCAGCATTGGTTTTTGGTAGACTATTTGATGATAGCCATTTTGACAGGTGTGAGGTGATATCTGATGGTTTTGATTTGCATTTCTCTGATGATAAGCAATGCTGAGCTTCTTTTCATGTGCCTGATGGCCATCTGTATTTCTGCCTTGTAATTATGTCTATTCAGGTCTTCTGCCGATTTTTTTAAGCAGGTTGTTTATTTGATATTGAGTTGTATGCACTGTTTATATATTTTAGATTTTAACACCTTATCAGTCATGTCATTTACAAATATTTTCTCCCTTTCAGTAGGTTGTCTCTTCATTCTGTCAGTGGTTTCCTTTGCTGTGCAAAAGCTTTTAAGTAGGTCTCATCTCTTTTTGCTTTTGTTTCTTTTGTCTTAGGTAACTGATGCAAAAAAATTACGTCAGAGAGTGTTCTGCCTATATTATCTGCTAGCAGTTTTATGTATTTCGGTCTTACATTTAGATCTTAAATCCATTTTGAGTTTATTTTTGTGTGTGGTGTGAGAAAATATTGCAAGTTCAGTCTTTTAGATGTAGCTATTCCATTTTCCCAGCACCACTAATTGAAGAGACTGTCCTTCTTTGTGATATCTTTGTCTGGTTTTGGTATCAGAAGGAGTTGAGAAGTGTGTTTCTTCCTCTGCCATTTTTGGAAATAGTTTCAGAATGGTAGGTGTTAGCTCTTCTCTAATTGTTTGCTGGAATTCACTTGTGAAGCCTTCTGGTCCTGAACTTCTATTTGTTGGCAACTTTTAAATTACTGATTCAATTTCAGTACTGGTAATTGGCCTGTTCACATTGTCCATTTCTTCCAGGTTGTCCATTTTATTGGCATAGAGTTGCTTGTAGTAGTCTCTTAGGATGCTTTGTATTTCTGCTGTGTCAGCTGTAACTTCTCCTTTCTCATTTCTAATTTTATTGATTTGAGTCCTCTCCCATTTTTTCTTGATGAGTCTGTCTAGAGGTTTATCTTTTCAAAGAGCCAGCTTTTACTTTCATTGATCTTTGCTATGGTTTTCTTTGTCTCTCTTTCATCTATTTCTGCTCCGATCTTTAGATTTCTTTCCTTCCACTAACTTTGGGTTTTGTTTGTTCTTCCTTCTCTAGTTGCATTAGGCATAAGGTTAGCTTGTTTATTTGAGATTTTTCTTGTTTCCTGAGGTATCAAAAACTGCCCCAGCTTCCCTAATTGTGGCCTCTATTTCTAACTTAAAACCAACTAGAGAAAGCCAAATAGGCTCTCCTGACTATTCACACAAGATGCCCCACCAAGTAGCCCACCTCTATCTTCCCCATGCCAACAGTCTCTGATCAGGGCCTTCCAATTTTCCACTCGAAAGCTTTTATACTTCTCTACCTGCCCTTGATTGTCTGCCAAATTCAAGTACTGGTGGCTTAGTCCCTTGTTATAGCTCCTCCTCATTGGGGGTAGTCTTTGCCTATTTCCATAGGAGTCATTAGGAAAATGCAGATTATCCTCACAAGGAGCTACTGTGACACACACACTAAAATGATAAAGTTAAATGGCTGACAGTTCCACGTGTTAGTGAGAACATAGAGCAGTGGTTTTCAACTGGAGATAACGCCAAATGTTCTCTGGGGGCAAAAATTATCTGGAGACAGTTTTGGTTATCACAACTGGGGGCTTGGGAGCTCTGCTACTGGAATCCAGTATGGATAGAGGCTAGGGATACTACTATAATAACATCTAAAACGCATAGGAGGTTCTCCTAAAACACAGCATTATTCAGCCCCAAAGTCAGTAGTGCTGCTGCCGAGAAACTCTGATGTTGATGGAACCCTCAAATATGTACACCCTATGATGCAGCAGTCCCACTTCTAAATATTTGTTCACACAAAAGTTGTAGGGGAATACTCACAGAAGTATTATTTGCAATAATCAATAAACTAGAAACAACAAAATGATGAATGGATAAACAAACTTTGGTATCCATAACATGGGATTCTACTCAGCAATGAAAAGGGACAATATATACACAGCACAGTGAATATCAGAAACATCACGCTAAGTAAAAGGAGTCAACACAAAAGACTTGATAGTGTTTGAGCCCATTTATACGAAATTCTAGAAAAGGCAAAACTACAGTGACAGAAGTTAGATCAGTAGTTGCCTGGGACCAGGGTCAGGCAAGTGCATGGAATGATTGTATACCTTCATTGTGGTGATGGTTAAATACATATAATTACTAAACATCATCAAGGTTTACATTGAAAATGAGTGAAAATTATTCTATAAAATTTTATATATATATATATATATATTTAAAATTAAAACAAGGAACTAGGAAGTATCCATTTGGGAATGATTAATTCTGTCAAATGCTCCCAGAGAGGCAAATAAGGTAGGAATGGAAACAAGAGGAGGCCATCGATGACCTTACCAAGAGCAGTTTGAGTGAAGTGGTTGGGTCAAAAGTCAGATTTTACTGGGCTTTACATAAATGGGAAGTAAGGAAACAGGCAGTAAGTATAAACTACATTTTTGAGAAGTCTGAATTAAATGAGGAAGGGAGAGAGAGATTGCGTGACAAGAGAAACAAGCACAAAGGCTAAAGGGAGAATATTCCAGAAGAGATGAGACTTAGTGAAGATGCAGAAGAGAAAGACTGATGGGAAGGAATTAGGTTGAAAGCTTAATTGGGATGGTTGCCCTTGTTCAAGATCCTCATCCAGAGTAGAAAAAAGGAAATTAAGGTATGGTTGTGTGTATACATTCGTAGGTAGGTAGGGCAGGAAGCTCAGAGAGATGTTGGCTTTCTCAGTAAAGTAGGAAGCAAGGAAGTTTGGTTAGAGAGAAGGAGAAAGGTGACCTTGAGAAGTGAAGTTTTGTAGCCAGAAGGGAGGAACTCAGTATGATCTATAGCTAATAAAGGTCAAGAAAAGGATTGGGCAGTGCTAATGGTATTGATGAACTTGCAGACCATGAACTGGTTAGTGGTTTATGTTTACAAAGTTGACTGATACATTTAGAAAGTATAGCCTTGGATGTTAACTAGACTAATTGTGGTAAAAATTCCACAATATATACAGATATCTGCTGTACACTTGAAACTGTTACGTTAATTTCAGCATTGATCTCAGAGTTCTGCTTGGAAGGTGTGGCTGGAGGAAAGAGACACAAAGGTATCAAGAATTTTAGGGAGAGTATTGTTTCAGATTGTGGGATCCAGGACAAGTAGGAGAGAGTGTTCAGGAAAGAACTATTTGTTAGGGTTACTTATCTATTATACACCCCCTGCTTCTGTAAAGCACATATATATATACACACACACACACGCATAGTCTTAGGCTAAGACAATTTCAAAGAAACACCTTTTTAAGCATATGCTAAAGGAGGAGAATCCATAAAGATAGGGAACAGACAATATTGGTTATTTTTTTCAAAGGCCGTCTACCATTGGTAGTTTGGGTATTTTTTTTATTTAAATTACCTGTTTTATATCTATATCTATATATATCTATATATCAATTAGAAATGTTTAAAGGTTTATGTCTAATCCTTAGCCTGATTTCAACAAAAGCTGTAAGAATTTGAGAATAATAGATCCCTTAGATGGTCTTGTGATTTATGACATCTTATCACTGTGACATAATGGTTACTACAATTCATTTAGTTTCATAAGTATACATAATTCTGTCATGTTTGACATGAAAAATATCTGAGAAGAATGGGAAAATATTTTTATAGTTTTTGTAGTGTTGTTTTGACATCTTAAAACAACAAAGAAAACAAAAAACCGTCTTTCAAACCAAGTCCTTACTGTTTCATGTTTATGCAAAATGAAATAGTATACCTCACTTATTTTTTAATTATATAAAAGTAAAACAGTTTATATATTGTGGTTTTCAATATATGTATATATTTTATATTTAAGATAACTAAAATATAAAAATACTGATGAGACTAAAGTTACAATTTTGAAATTCTCACATAAACCAAAAAAAGCCTCAGAAGACATATTTCTCATGTTTCAACCTTTAACCATTTCCACAGGCAATTCAAGCAGCTCACAGTTTACTTTGCACTTGACAACATGAAGCCTACGAATGAGTGTGTCTGCATGTATGCGTGCCTGCTTCACACAAAGGAGCCACATGTAACAACGATTTACCATGGCATAGAAACATATCCAGTAATTTATGGGGAATGAGGGCCTTTTTATATAATGTGTTTCTTTTCAGGTGTTTTGTGATCCATGATACTGACACTTTCCAAGTAAAGCTCAAGGTCATTTACAAGAAAGTATTGATTATTTTAGAAAATAAGTAGAAAAAAAATCCTACACCTGTACAAGCTAGGTTAAGCACCACTTTTGAAGGGAAGGGGAATTGCATTTGTCTGGATTGTAAAACCTAAGTTTAGATAGAGAATGTGGCAAGCAAGCTGAAAGGCAGAAGGGATAAAAGGAACAGGGTATTATTAATGCTTATCACTCCTTAGGTCCATGCGGTTCAATGACAGTTTCAAAGAGATGTGCTGATAAAGGATCTGCCTATAGTTTGACACAGTGTGCTGTGGTGCCACTAAGCCTCTTGCGGAACAAAGAAAGCTAAGACACTTCTGAAGCTTGAACAGATGAAGGACAGCTCTGAACGCAAGTGGCAGGTAGTGTTTCCCTCGGGCTTTTGTTACATATATGTATGATACATAACAATTCATATATATAAAAATACCTCTACGAGACTATATATCAACGTGCTGTGTTAATAACAAAGTAGTAACCGCAATTGCTGCCATAGTCTCAGAAGTTTTTATGAGAGCATCTAACAAAACCCTAAGTGTTCAAGAAAACAGCACTGTTTTCACTTTATTGCAGATCTTAAATTTGCCGGATCTTTCTAAACCGTTATCATTGAAAATGCCACTGTGTTATCAGCAATGAGAAAAATATGCCAGAAATTACAGAATATAAGAATTTATTTATTCTGCCAAATAAAACACTTTAAAATTTAGAGACAGTAAACTCCAGCTAAATGTTAGATCGTCATCTTGAATATATATTATCGAGTAGGCAAAATATGCAAACGGTAGTTTAAAACTGATCGATATTTTACTCATTTTCTTTACCTGCTGATCAACTGCTTTAAATTCAGAATACTAACTATCCTGTACACAGGCCTGAACCTGCATATGACAGAATAAAAGTTCTGAAAATAAGTCAAATGGAAAGTTCTATTCCCTTTATCTTCGTAGAAATCGAGTACTTTGTTTTATAATCCCTATGTTCAAATATGGAAATGTTAATAGTTTTAAAGGGATGTAGGGTATTTAACCAAAATGTATTTAACCTGTTACCTTTGAAGTTATTTAAGTTGAGTTCATTTATTTTTTACAACAATGGTGTAATGTGCATAGGACTCTATAGAAGTGCATGAGTATATCCATAGAAAAAATTCCTAGAAGTGGAGATTCTAACCAAACATAGATATGCATTTTTAATTTGGGGTTTTTGAAACTGTCATATATTTTCTGGTATAGTATATGTGTGTAGTAATGATGTATTTTCTTACTAATTTGTATGACTTCGTTATATGTGCTGTTATTATCTTCCCCCACTGTAGGTCTTACATTTTTAATCTCTTAAGAACTTTTTTCCTATAAATGCTTAATTTTAATTTGTTAATCAATCATTTCCTTTATTAACCCTGAGATTAAAAGTTCTAACTATAAATTTTTCCTTGCACTGAGTTTGTGAACTTATTTTCCACTCTTGTTTCCTAAAGACTACTGTTTTAATCTTTCTTTCATATTTAGATAATTCACCTGAACTTGATTTTTGAGTATGGGGGGAAGATGGGGAAAGGGGTCAGATTTCATTTTTTTCATATATAGATATCCAAGTGATTGATTGATTGATAGATAACACACAACTTTTTGAACTGATCTTTCTCTTCAATGCCCTCTTTTTTATATAAATCCAGTGTCTGTCTGTCTGTGGCGGTCTACTTGGACACTCTGTATTGGTCTTGCTGTATATCCTTGTACCAAAAGCACATTGTTTAAATACTGTACCACCTTAATAATTCTTGATACCTGTTAGAATAAGTCCTTCCATTTCGTCTTTCTCCTTCAAGATTGTATTTGCTCCTTTTGCCCCTTAAATTTCTTTCACACGTTGATTATATAGAATGATACTGCTTAATTTCCAAATATAAAGAGATATATTTATATAGTGTAGTTATTTCTGACTTCTACCTTAATTTCCATGGGACTAGAAATATAATCTGTATGAATGATTATCTGTGTAATTTTTAGAATTTATTTCAGAATTCCCTTTTTGGCCTGGCATGTTGTATAAATATGCCAAATGCACTTGAAAAGAATGAGTGTTTGTTTTGCACTTTGCAGGAGGGGGTGGAGTTTGGAGCCTATTCTATATACTTCAATTATATTAAGTTTATACATCTTTTTTCAAAGTTTCTATATCATTTTTTGACTTCCTATTTAAAGAGGTATAATAAAGTCTTTATGATTTTGCACTTGCCATTTCTTCCTTTTATTAATGTTAAATTTTGTATTATCTTTTGAGGGTATGTTATTAGGGGCACAAACACATTTATAATTGTTATATCTTCCTGGGATTTAGCCCCTTTAATCACTATGAAAGATCTATACTCAAGTTTCTGTTTAATATTAGTACAATGTATCTTTGTCCCAATCCTTTATTTCATATTTCATGTATTTTTGTATTTGAGTTATAATTCCTAGAAAAATTATAAAAAATAAAAATAAAAAGTGCAGATGATTCCCTTCCCCATCCTCTCATAATGTTAATATCATAAATGGCTATACTACCCAAGGCAATCTACAGATTCAATGCAATCCCTATCAAATTACCAATGGCATTTTTTGCAGATCTAGAACAAAAAATCTTGATATTTGTACAGACACACAAAAGACCCCGAATAGCCAAAGCAGTCTTGAGGGGAAAAAACGGAGCTGGAGGAATCAGGCTCCCTGACTTCACACTATACTACAAAGGTACAGTAATCAAGACAGTATGGTGCTGGCACAAAAAAAAACCAGAAATATAGATCAGTGGAACAGGATAGAAAGCCCAGATATAAACCCACACACCTATGGTCACCTAATCTTTAACGAAGGAGGCAAGACTCTACAATAGAGAAAAGAAAGACAGTCTCTTCAATAAGTGGTGCTGGGAAAATAGGACAGCTACATGTAAAAGAATGAAATTGGAACATTCTCTAACACCATACACAAAAATAAACTCAAAATGGATTAAAGAAAGACCTAAATACTATAAAACTCTCTGACATAAATCGCAGCAATATTTTTTTGGATTCACCTCCTGTAGTAATGAAAATAAAAACAAAAATAAACAAATGGGACCAAATTAAACTTAACAGCTTTCACACAACAAAGGAAACCATAAACTCAATGAAAAGACAACCCGTAGAATGGGAGAAAACATTTGCAAATGATGAGACCGACAAGGGATTAATCTCCAAAATATACAAACAGCTCATGCAGCTCAATATTAGGAAAACAAACAACCCAATCAAAAAACAGGCAGAAGATCTAAAGAGACATTTCTCCAAAGAAGACATATAGACAGCCAATAGGCACATGAAAAGATGCTCATCATCACTAATTATTGGAGAAATGCAAATCAAATCTAAATGAGGTATCCCTCGCACAGGCCAGAATGGCCATCATCAAAAAGTCTACAGACAATAAATGCTAGAGAGTGTGTGGAGAAAAGGGAACCCTCCTACACTGTTGGTGGGAATGTAAATTGATACAGCCACTATGGAGAACAATATGGAGGTTCCTTTCAAAACTAAAAATAGAACTCTCATATGATTCAGCAATCCCACTCCTGGGCATTTGTCCAGAGAAAACCATACTTTGAAAACATACACACACCCCAATTTTCTTTGCAGCCCTATTTACAATAGCCAAGACTCCATGGAAGCAACCTAAGTGTCCACTGACAGATGAATGAAGAAGGCGTGGTACATATATACAATGGAATATTACTCAGCCATAAAAAAGTCAAATAATGCCATTTGCAGCAACATGGATGGACTTAGAGATTATCATAGTAAGCGAAGTAAGGCAGAGAAAGACAAATATCATATATCACTTATACATGGAATCTAAAAAACTGATACAAATGAACTTATTTACAAAACAGAAACAGTCTCACACACTTCAAAAACACACTTAAGGTTACCAAAGGGGAAAGGTGGAGGAGAGGGATAAATCAGGAGTTTGGGATTAACGTACACACACTGCTAAATATAAAACAGGTAATCAACAAGGATCTACTGTATAGCACAGGGAACTTTACTTAACACCTGTAATAACCTATATGGGAAAAAAATCTGAAAAAAAAATGAATATATGTATAACTAAATCTCTTTCCTGTACACCTGAAACTAACACAACATTGTAAATCAAATATACTCCAATATAAAATAAAAATTAACCCAAAAAAAGAAGTTTTGAGATACTTTGAATATAGGACTTTCAGACCACTGTATTTCTAAACTCATCTTTATTTCCCAAGTGTAGTCTTTTTGGAAACCAACCTCAAGCATGGGTAATAAATCAAACGCCCTCATCCTGAGAGGGTGTTGATCACCAATTTTTTCCACTAATACCAGTAAACTTGCCAAAAGATCTGCTCTGCCCATAGTTTCTCAGCCTCCTCTTAGAAACAGGAGCTATCTCAAAGGTCTGTATGGCACCAAATGCATTTTGCCCGTGTTCGAATGGGACAAACGTATTTTTTAAGAAATACCTGTACTTTAAAATACAGAGGAATTGTATTCTGTTGTCCTACTTCTCAATAGTTGCTACTTCTTTTATATATCTTTACTATTTTTTTTTCTAAACACTGGCCATTCATTCAAGTTTGAAATGAATAAGTTGCATATGCTCAAGTTAAGTCACTTGTTTTATTCTGTATAAAGTTCCAGACTATTTTGACACCATTTTTGAAAACAATCTTTGCCAAAAGAATTTAATTTTTTCTGTTGCATCTCTATTTCTTACTAAATGTTAGTAATAGCACTTAAGTTTGAAAAAGTCTCTCTACCTCATTTTAAGCTCTTTTAAACCACTTTTATTAGTTATCTTTTTTGACCAAAGAGAATGCATGATTGAATTTAATAAGATTTTCAAGATGGATTTAAAACTTGAAACAAATAGATAAAAGAGCTTTAACACAGAACAATTAAAGCAAGACTAATGAGAGTGAGATGAAGTGAAATGCAAAAGGATCTGAAGGGAGTCTTTGAATGTGATATTAAAGCAACTGTTAAAAGCTGAAAACTGATACCTATTGATGATTCCTTAATAGACCAGTCCTAAATAAGAGTAGTTCACAAGTTTACTTGAAAATAGATTTATAACTAATTCTACATTGCAAAGAAACTGCCATCAATCTGCAGGTAGAGAATATATATATATATATATATAAAAACACAGATATAGATATCTTTCTATCAAATGCCTTTTGTGAGTAAATCATACATCAAAAATAGAGGTATATGTCTTTTCTCCAGCTGGTGGTTTAAATGTAGTTAGTCTGATTTCCGTAAACTGCAGTCACAAATCAGTCTCATTGCGTTATTGTAATTATGTCTTGTATAAGGCAAAAATTAGAGGTTTACATAAACATGTAATCAAATACATTTCAGGAATCAGGAAAATTTTTAAAGGCTGCTTTTCTTCTTATGTTTAAGATACTTAGAAATTATTTCTCTTCTCAGTCTCAATTTCTTTATACATAAAATCAGATGCTAGTAATACCTCACATAGATACTATAAGGGTTATTTAAAATAGAATATGTGGAATGCTTAATACAGACAGTGGCAATCTCTTTGTTATTGCTCAGCAAATGTTATTTGAATCTGAATATAAAATTGATCTAATGTCCAAACAATTTATATTCCATTTTCTTCTATCAGATACCATTTGAAATGTCAAGCTGTGCAACATATCTAAAATTGATTTTTTTAAAATTTCATTACTATAAACATGAGTGTTCATGTCAGATTGTTATTGTTGTCTAAATAAACAGGAAGCGAAACTGGCAGCAAATGACAAATCATAACAAAGAAGTAATAAATGGTGCCCAAAGAAGGTGTACGAGATGATCCATTAGATTGCAGAAAAAAATGTTAGAAATTCTGTTTATAATTTTAAATAATATGTTGAGGCTTTCTTTATGATGTAGATTAAAAGAATCAAACCCAAATATTAGGGATCCTCCCTCAAAGCCCAACCACAATTGTGATACACTTGCCGCTACTGCTCATGGCTGAGTTTTGACCAAGGAACAGCACTGCGTGGCCAGTTGCCATTGTTTGCACCAAACATACAAGGACTCAGACATCAGAACAAAAATACTCTGGGGAAAAAAAAAAATCTGAAAATTCAAATGAAAAGTAAATGTAACAATACATTATTTAATACATAAAGCATTTTTGTATTTTTGATTTGTTTTTTGAAAAAACTGTATAGCCTGGTTTCCCAGTTCTTTGACTTTCCAGTTTAAAACCAAGTCGCCAAAGGAGATCACAAGTAATTAAATTTATATCATTAAAAGATTAATCAAAATGATTTGATGGTGTTATTTGGAAAGTCATCTTTAATTTTTAAATGAATCTGGATTTTCCATAACTCAAATGTTTTATGCTATACTTACTGAGTGTGTTTTACCAATATAGACTTCATATATCTTTTACTTGATATACAAAAATTCACAAAGAGCCTATAACATGCATTGGGACATATTTATTTTTGTTCCTTAGGACCAAGTATGGGACATTTTTTAAAATATTTTTATTGGGGTATATAGTTGATTTACAATGTTGTGTTAGTTTCAGGTGTACAGCAAAATGAATCTGTTGTACATATATCCACTCTTTTTTTAGATTCTTTTCCCATATAGGCCATTACAGAGTATTGAGTAGAGTTCCCTGTGCTATACAGTAAGTTCTTGTTAGTTATTTATTTTATATGTAGTAGTGTGTATGTGTCAAGTGTGGAACATCTAAAACATTTTTCCGTATATAGCCCCATTCTATCTTTTAGTTAATCACACCTACCTATTCTGTGATTAACTAAAAGATAGAAATCAATTAAGAAAGAAAAAAATCTTGAACTCCTTTCTGTTTATTCTTTTATTATAGCTTAATTTCTAAAAATTCTATTCAATCTCTATTTCCAAATATTCCTGATAAAATCCTCATTTAGTTAAAATTATACTGGAAAATAAGGCTTTAGACAGTGAGCTTATTTATTTCTCAAAAATAAAATGTATTGTTATTATCAAAACTTGAATATATACTTTTTTTAATTTTGAAATCATTTAGAGTAATAGGAAGTTGCAAAGATAGCATAGAAAGTTTCCGTGTAACCTTCACCCTGCATCCCTTATTGGTTACATCTTATTATGTAAATAGATTCAAAGGGTCACATACTGCATGATTCTATTTATATAATATTCTCCAAACAACAAAAGTATAGAGATGGAGAACACATTAGTGATTGCAAGGATTGAGAATGGTGGGTAGAAGGAGGTAGGTATGTCTATAAAGAGGTATTATGAGGGACATCATTGTGGTAATACAATAATTCTGTATCTTGATTGCAGTGGTGACTACATGGATCTACACATGTGATAAAGTTACTTGAAACTACACAGATACCTTATACCAATGTCACTTCCTTGAGTTGGATATTATACTATAGACATTGAAAATGTAGCCAATAAGGGATAGCATGGCTCCTGTCTGCCTTGGCTGATCTGGCTATTGCTACTGATGACAGTTGAACTTACCAGGTACAGAGCCCCCAGCATGTGATACCATCCTTTGAGGGTGGCTTTGGATTACATGGACCTTGTGTTTTAGTGGAAGCAGCACTAAATATTTGATTCTTGAATCAAATATTCTGGGTATGGGTCTATGTGCAACATTCCTGCATATACAGCCTCTCAGCCAGTGCCTCTATCCAAGGATACGCAGAGTGTTTTTGTCCATGAACCTGACATACTGCATAAATCTAACATAAGGCACCCAATTTAAAGAAAATGGGGTGCAGCAGATCATGGGATACTCTGGTGCTATCACATACTGTACCACCAGCAGCTGCTGGCTTGATAGAGTGATGAGACTGCATTTTGAAGGTGCAGCACAAAGGACAAGTTAGACATATTGCCTATGATCTTTACCATCCTTCCTGATACACCATCCTCCAGCATGCAGTCTATACTCTTTAAGTCAAGAACCATTATTCTGTATATACGGTGCTCCCAATAGATAGAATACGTGGTTCTGGGAACCAAAGTTTGGAAACAGCAGTGTCCTGCTTATAATCATTTCCTATGACTTAACCTGAAGAATTTGTGCTTTGTGTCTCTTGTTCCCACAAGGAAAATCACTTGCACCAGAATTTTTGTAAATGTTACATTAAATTTTAAGTTTTGCCCACTACACAGTCACTTTGATCTTATGCACACAAGAAGGCAAGGAAAAGGGTAACCATTGGACAGGAGTAACTGACCCTGAACATCAGAAGGAGATAGAGCTGCTGTAATATTTTGGGGCAGGGAGGAATATACTTGGCCAACCAGGTGATCAACTAGGGCCTCCTCTGTCTCTTAAATCTTCCCTAACCAATTTTTGGCTTTTGAGAAGATGGAAAATAGTCTCATTTTTTCTCTTTTAAGTTAAAAAAAATTTTTTTTTCTTTTTTTTTTTTTTGCTGCAGTATTCATGACATCATTCCTTGTTATTGATGGGAGAACCCAACATCTAAAGTGATATCGAATGGATGGCGTGTGGAAAATGTAGATATGCAATTACATAGTATTTATTACTTAAGTTGACTCAAAACAGAAGCAGCGGAAAGAAGCCCTCTCTAACATGCAAGCTCTCAATGCTTAACTCATAATCTTCCTTGTCCTTGGTGGGAGTCTCAGCTCCCCTCTAGGCCTCCACTGATACATCCCTGCGGCCCTGTTGTTTCTTGGGCCCTGATGTTCCTAGCTTGTCTGACATCTTCTTTGCACCTTTCAGTCTTTGTAATGTTCATTTTACATAGTAGAATGTCCAGAGTTTTTAGTTTTCATTAGCTGGAAGAATAAGGGAAAGAACATCTATTCCATCTTCCCAGAAGAAAAATATCATATTGCTTTTTAATTCTGTTTTAACTGCTATACAAGGCTCACTTCTCTAAGTTGGATGCATATTTAGGCTTTGGAGCCATTGTGTGCCCTCACAATTAATACCCATTTCCCAATGCAAGGTGAGTCTGAAACCAAGCAGGACCCTGTGGGGCTCCTGGGCACAGATGCCTTTCTGTGTCCCCCGTTTCTTGTTTGTAGGGAATAGACTACAGCCTCTATGACCTTCCCTGAGTCCCAAAGGGCAGATTCAAATAGTTGCTAATCAGGGAAGGGAGGGGATGCAGAGACAAGGGAGGAGCAGTCAAGAAACAATAGTGCAGCCTTGGGGCAGGGTCCTGGTTCTGCCTGAAGGGATACACATAGCACTATCTTTGAGCTCTTTACTGAACTAAAACCCCCAACAAATGGAAGCTGTAGCATTCTTCATTCCAGAGAACACCACCTAAGGCCAGATCAGAGGAACCAGAGAAGCTCTTCAAGAGATCAACTGAGACCAGATTAAAGGAGTGAGTGCAGGCCCTGCACACACCCAAATCTTATCAGCAACCCCGCCCTTGAACCATTGCTATAAAACTCCTCACCAAATCCTCTCGGGTTGGGACACACAGTTTTTGAGGCATGAGCCACCGTGTTCCCCTTTGCCTGGCGAAGCAATAAAGCTATTCTTTTCTACTTCACCCAGAACTTGGTCTCTGAAATTTGATTCAGCGTCGGTTCACAGAGGCCGCATTTTTGGCATCAAGTCCACTTGTCCTGCCTCCCAAGTCTCCACGTCTCTCAGGAAAAGTTAGTCCTGTGATTATTCTCTTCATTTTGTTGATCTCTTCCACATTCACAGGCAAGCAGGTGGTGAGTTGGAGTGACAGTAACAAAATCTAGGAATTTCTTCTACTCTACATACAACATAGGCATCAGGCTACCGGAAAAATTCGTGTAGGTCTTGGTGATGAGATTTTGTACCATCCCTTCAGCTACTTAGCCTCCTGCTATATTTAGAGAAGCAGCAGAGACCTTAGGCATTCATGGGAAAGGAATGTTGTTCTATACATATTTACTTTTATTCCTTAAACCCATTTCTCAAAATGCCGTATTTCCATATTTACTTTTGTATTCTCTATTCTGCACCTAGATAGCACAGGTATTTCTAGACTTTCGTCTAATTTCTGCCTATTGAATCAATATTTTTCTAGAAAGTTCCATCATATCTTGACATAAAACTTCCAATTTTAAAGGAACTCTGATCATAAAAATTCAAACAGCATTCTCTTTTATCTGCAGGGGTTTTTTTCTTTTTTTTTTTTTAGTGCATATACAGAAATCTCTGATTGTAAAACTATAGACTAAAAGTGTTTTGTAGCAGTGTGCTGTTTTCCTATGACTTTCCCTATCCCCTTGCTTCCCACCCCCAGTGCACACTGGAAAGCCAGGTCAGACATTATTGTCATGGCCTCCTACTTGTTTTTATATCCTTGCTGCTACAGTCTTTGAACTTTCTACTCCACGGCAATAAAACGGGCTCCATCTGTGATAACCATCTTTCCCACTGTTCGTCTTCACCTCTGGCCCTCAGGCTTTCAAATCTGGGACTACTAGCATGATTTTCTGGGATTTTACTCTATTTTCTATTTGCCTTGTTGCTTTCTAACTATCCTTATGTCATTTTCATCACCCTGTTCCTATCTTCGATCGAAATTACAAAGTTCATGACCCATATGATAAAGCTGTCTTAACTAGTTTCTCTTTGCTGAAACTACAGTACTTCACTAAGAAGCCATAAAGTTGCTGGGCCCTTTTGGGATTATGTCTGAGATTAGGGTTTTTTTAATTGCTTTTATACCAATCTTCCTAGAAATTTCTTAGTAAGCTATAATTAAATATATAAAATGAAAAATATATTATAAAGCATAAGTTCCTATTTTGCATAACTAGCCCTCACAGAGTGCATTATGGAGTGTTTTAACTGAGTTTAGTCATTTTTTTAGTCCATATTATGAGAGAACTAATACTGTGCTGGAAATAATTCTACTCTGATGAAATTCAGTGTTTCACCCACATTAAGAGACTATGTGGACAAATGTAAATGGAAAATAGCATATCTGACTGAACCCTGATAAGGCAAATAGCTAGCCAATTTTTCTTTAATGTGTTTTTTTCTGACTATTCATAATTCAACAGAATTCTACTGAAACTACTTACTGCTGGACAATTTTTAAGTCAGGGAACAGACGGCAGGATGCCTGCTGCAGAAATATATGCCTTCCTGAGCAGAACATACTATTTTCATTTTGGATTTTCAAGTATCAAAGGAAGCATCTGCTTAAAGAAGTTCATCATGTACATGATAAAGATTCTTAGTCCCAAAGAATACTGGGAAATGTAGTGAAAAGAATCTAACAAAAGAAACAAAGATATGCAGACGACTTTTTTGGCAAAGTGCCATTTTCTACTCCATTGTTTTCCACTGTCTGATAAGCTTATACTTGCCAGAGAAGTTTGTACTTATATATAGATTTTATAAATTAACTTCAGTGAGATTCTCATGAGAGAATACTTAAATATAATAACATTTAATCAAGCAAGCCCTGAGTGGTAAAAAACTGAAGTGACCTTTCTTAGTTACCAGTAGGAGAGCACTTAGGTTGGAGAAAAGGTGGCCTCCTGTATCTGATTGAATCTGTAGAGCATTCAGATCATGATCTTTCCTGTATCTGGGGCAACAGAAATCACTTGCACAGCCCTGACTATTTTAGTTTGACTGCCATCAAATTTGTGTAAGGTTTTCAGCTGTGTACAGGTATGTGTTTATAGAAACTATTATAATCTGATTGAAAATGTGCAATGGACCAACCCAGTCTATATTAGGCATCTGCTTCAAGAGTTTTTTTTTTTATATTTACCTCTATAGCAGGCATGAAATCATAGCAAAATAAGGAAAAATATAATTAAAAGAGTTTCAAGTTTACATCCTATTCATCAGAGAAGGAAGGAAAAATATTTAATAGATCAGCCTGCTTAAAATGAAGAAACAAACAGGAAACCTTCACTATGAGAATTAGCTATGGAAATAGAATTTAAAATCAACTCTGATAAAGAGTAGATCAATTATCCTTTAAATTAAATTAGGACTTTAGCACTAATGAACAACAGGCAGACACTAACTTAAATGTTTTTACACCTCAGTTTTCAAGGAGATTGAGAAGAATGCTGAAAATCTTCAAATCAGTAGGCTCCATTTCCCTGCCATATTCTTCCCTGTCAGTGACAGAAGTGTAGATAACAAGATAAGCCCAATTTTATTAGTTTCTGCAGGCACTATAAAACTATGAATATAGAGTGTGCTTTTCTTAAAAACCACTCACATCTTTTTATAAAATTGTCCTCATGCTTTCCCAGTCAGGTGGATTCATACTTTTAGGATGAGATATAGCAAATGTATTGCAAATATAATACTTTGTTATAGTTTATAATTTCTATCACCACTGATCACATACCTGAAGTAAATTCTCCGAAGATTTTAAGGGAGTTATTATTTGCAAAATTAATTATGGTTAATCACCACTACTATGTGATATGCCCTCTCATGCTGAAAAAAAATATTTTAAAATTTTGTGTAGTTTTGTAGGTTTTCACTTCTGTGCTTTGGGCCTGTCTTCCAAATTTTATTATAATTTCTTTGAGGGGAGTCCTTTCTTTCCGTCCCCCACAGCATCAACTAAAATGTCTTAAACACAGCTGAATATTAGTTTAATTAAATGCTCTACTTGATCTTTCACTTTGAAAAATTTTTTTTAAAAATCCATCACAATATAGTGACTCAATACCTTTGTGAATAAGTAATTTCTGTTACGTGGAATGTAAAACAGACAAATCATAAAAAATGGATTGGTAAAAGGTAAATCATAGAACATAAATCCTTCCTCTCTGATATCTACCAGAGTTTTCTCATCACTTTTTAGCAACTGTTACATCAGTTGGTTTTCGTTTTGTTTGTTTTATGTTTATTTTATGGCTTATAGATTATTTACCGAATAGAAGTCTGTACATCCTAAGAAACTTTTCAGCTTACAGTATTTGAAAGAATGCAGTACGTAGCCCTATATTGACATAAAAGATCTTGCAAAACAGTACAACAAAGAGTTCCAGGAAAAAAAGAGTAAATTTTATGCAATAGGTATTTTGATTTTGGTGAAGTCTGTTTTTTAGTGGTACAATTGTTGCTATGGCTATTTTGATTTTAATTGAATATTTCCCTTAGCAAAGAGCATTGCTACATCGTAAATCAAGACAAGGTCAGTCCTTCCCAGCAGAATATGACTCCTAGCTTACACAGAAGTCAACAGGAATTGAGAGAATATAATTAATATAATGCTAATTCCTCAGTTTTCTCTGCCTGGCTCTAGACTAATTAAATACCCAGGATCACTGCAATTCTGAGAGGGCTCCAGTAATCCTATGGTCTCTGAAGGGCAGAATAAAGGATGAGCTAGACCATAAAATAGCTATGGCTTAAACTTCCTTTCTCCTTGAAAGAAGCCTCAAATTTCAGCAGTTATGGGACCACAATGCATGAATTCATTGCTAGGACAAAGAGAAACATTTGGTTGAACTATATAAAATCGCCAGTATTCTACCATTTTGCCCTTAAAACATTTCATATGTTTTGACCTGATAATCGTTTGAAATAATTGCTTTTAAAACAAAAAGGGATATGGAATCAATGCAAAGTATAATCTCCCTACAAATAAGCAGGAACCTCAGCAGTGATGAGAATTACGTAAACTAATAAATTTAAGAGATACAAAAAATAAAACTTATCCCAGGATTGGAGCTGCTAAAGAGTGAAAGGAAGATAAATGTTTATGGATATATAATTGTGTTTCAATAGGGGTTTACTCTCATTACATAAAAGTCTTTTAAATGAGTACTCATTATTATCAATAGTTTTTGCTTATTGATTTATACTTCATCTTGTTTCTAGAATGATTTCAATGGATTGGATGAGTTTTATGTGAGTCAGACAAAAAAGGAAACCTTGCATATAACTCATATTACAGTGTCCTTGCAGTCAAGTCCACTCAGAAGATATATTATTTGCTTAAAAAGATCTAGTGAGATAGTGAGCAATTATGTAAAATTCAGTAAGACTTATGCAGCTTATTTCTTTGTCAAAGGGCATCGTAACCTTTAATTATGAAGATCACAGTCAAGACAGCGAAAAGAAATGCAGCATTGAGAAATGGAAATAAATATATTTTAGCCATGTTACACAGAGTTAGCCTAGGATGCGACCATAATATTGATATAACTGGTTGCAACAAGTATAAAATATGTGGTATTCACCTATTCATTCTTTCAGTCATTTGTTTATTTATTCATTCTTTCCACACATATTTACTGAAGAATTCACACATGACAGGAACTATTCTAGGTACTGACATGCCTTCTCTTGTGGAAGTGACAATCTCTTGGTACTATAGGATTACCTATGAACTCTGTTTCAGAATAAGCTGTAATTAAGTTGTGGATGATGATATTGTAAGACGATACATAAGAATCTAACTTTCTTCCTGCTTCACTACTATGTCCTTAGTAGAAGACACTATCATTTTTTATATCAACTATTGCAGTAACATCCTAACACCCTCCTATAGTCCTCACAGAACTGCCCAAATTTTTTTTTAAATATAAGCCAAATATTTTCCCTGCTCTGCTCAAAGCACTGTAATGTTTTCAAATTTCCTGTCTCACTGAAAGTTAAATTATTTTTTAACCATAGCTTTACAAGGGATAACCCTTACTATTCCTCTGACCTAAATAATTATGAATCTCTCCTTGGTTACTCCATCTATTTTTCTGGATCCCTTGCTTTTCCTCAAACATGACAAACATGTTCCTGCCTCAGGACCTTTGCACTTATTCTTCCCTCTGCTGGAACACTGTTTTGCCAGGTACCCACAAACCTTAGTTCCTTAGTTCCTATTGAACTCAACCTCAAAAGTACTTTTTATCAGAGAAGCCTTTCCTGATCGCTTTATATAAAATAGCTCTGATCTCAATTATACACCACATATTCACCGACATTATTAAATGTTGCTTTATGCTTAACACAAGCTAACATGAAAAACGCTCGTGTTTTCCAACTTGGAGTGTTATAAAGAAGACAATTAAATTAAATATTAATATATGCAACGAGTCATGAATGCACTCAGATGTCGATATTTAGTTTCTCTCTAGGCATCTGGTGAGATTCTTTATTCAGCATGAATAAGGAACCATCACTTTTCCTTTTGTTTCTGGACGCCTGTTTGTCCAGGTTCACCTAATCCTCTTCTCTTTTTCATGGCCATCTTGTTCCTTGCATTGTACATTTTTATATTTTTTTGTTTCTAGTTATCTATTACTATTTACAGAATTGTCTTAGTTTTCCATCTGCAATTCTATGAAGCTCACTTTGAGTACAGTATTTATCAAGTTCTGTGGCAGTATGCTTTTCAATAGATTGTGCAAAATTCTGCTGTTTTCTATTCAACAAGAAACATATGCTACATATCAGATACTGTCCAAATATTGGAGACACCTAGAATAATACACACAGCCAACAATCAAGTAGATGGGAATTAAACTCCACCTTATAAAAGAAAGAGTACCAAAGAACGTGTGGACATATTTTAAAACCGCTACACGAACGTTTAAGGCTATGGCTGATCTCAACACGAAGCATGGGAGCTTGTGTGTGGCCATAAACAAATTAAAAACTGCAAAAGGAGAGGTAAAGGAGCTGTCCTGGGTATCTGCCTATTAAAGAAACCTAGAGAGTGAATATGAAATATACCTGCAAACTCATTTTCCAGACTCTCCTGCAATAAGGTTAGTCATGTGACTCTGCTGACCAATAAAATATGAATAAAAGCAGTGGGTATATTTTCCATGCCAATGTGAGTAATTATCCGTCATGTCTGCTTCCCTCTTCTCTCTCCCCTGTGTGGCTGGTAGTAAAAAAAAAAAAAAAAACTCCAAAATGTCAGTGTCACATGATCAAAGAACTTTGGATCCCCAGTCAACATTTGGAGAAAAACTGCCCAGGAATCCACCTGGCACTGGACTTCACGTTAGTGAAAATATATACTTTTATGATGTCAAGACCCCGAGATTTCAAAGTTCATCAGTTACAGAAGAATGACTCATTCACTCCAAATAATCCAGAAATTTGTAATCCAGAGGTGTTCTTCTGTAACGAAACCATAACGTATGTGGCAACGGTCAGCAAATGTTGCAAAGGACCAGCGTATAAATATTTTAGGCTTTCAGGCCTCTATGGTCTCTGTTGTAACTGCTCAACAATCCCTTACTCAGCCGCAGACAGTACATAAATGAATGAACATGGCTGTGTGCCAACACCATTTCATTTACAGCGACAGGCCAAAGGCCAGATTTGGCCTACAGGTAGTTATTTGCTGAACCATGTCTTACAGTGTGAAAAGGAAATTGATAATGAAGGATAGAGATGCTGTGCTCCATGTTATACAGCAGCAAAACTTCTAGCCAAACTCTTGCTGTCATGATATTAGAGGCCAACCGTGTGCCTAGTGGGTTAGGAGGTCTAGCAAAAGCGATTTTAAAATCCTAGCACTTAGGGTGTTCTTGCTAATACTAAAAAGAGCTCAACAAAAAAGAAGGGGTCATTCGGCACGTAAAAAGGAAAAGTATCAGACATTTGAAGAACTGGAAAAACTGAATATTTTCAGACCCTAACCAAAGAGATTAAGTGTTAAATGGCTTTGAGCAAAAAAGAGCCAGAAAAGACCCTCACTTGCATAAAGTGAATCAAGGATCACAAAACCAGAGTAAAAGAGTGGCCTGCACATCTGCTTCTTTAGGGCCACTGCTGGGTTAAGGGAGGACGAGGGGACCCAAAAGCAAAATTGAACTGGCTGGAAGCACAAGTTTAGGTGCTTACTAAATTTTAAGGGATCTGTATTACCAAGGAAATTATAAACTCAGAGAAAAAAGCTTTGGAGGGGCTATTGACCGTGGAGACTGTGTAGGAAAAATCACCCTGAGTCTTTTCCCAGAGGACAGGGTTAACTGCACTGTATACCTGTGAAAAGTCTAGGCAAAGTCACACCTTTAACATTACCTGAAGGTGGAGAATGCAAATTTAGTGTTAATAAAAAAGAGAAAGAGTACCGGAGGATCGGTGCCACGGTACCAAATGCTCCCAACCATCCCCAGGCACCTCAGGGCTTTGTGGCAAGGAAACATGGAGGAGGGACGCTAACTAAGGAGCCTGAGTGGGAGTTGAAGCAACCAGAGAAAGATGAAATCGACACTAAATTTGAAGATACTAAGGGGAAAAAGCAAAAAAGAGGATCATACAACAAACCTCCAGGAAGGCGATTGCAAAGTACTTGCTCGTAAAGAGCCAAACACTATAAAAAGAGGCGCAGGATTTAAAAAGATACACTCCATTTCAGGCATCCAATTTAAAGAGCTAAATTGCTTAATGGAGCAAGCTTCTTAATCAGCAAATGTGACTTTCTGAATTTCATGGAATAATCAAGGGAACAAGATGATAATGTCTGTTCATTAGTGGGGTATTCCTAAACTGGTTCACTAGTTCAGTGACCACGATTTTCAACTGAGCATTAGTGTCTCTGGGGGAGACAAAATATTTTTTATTTATTTAGATGTGTTTTCTTATCTCATCCAAGGCTTGTGTTGGGGGAACAAAAGGCATGACTGAAACACAGAGCTCCTGAACAGGAACAGGAAAAAAAGAAAGGAAGGCGTGAGCTCTGTCAATTAGGTGGTGAAAGGGAGAACAGCAAGACAAAGTGGAAAATGCAGAGTTCTGCATGTGGAAAGGCTGTCAACCTCTCCTCCAACACCAAAACCAAACAACAAAACACTGCTAAATTACTCTTCTTTGCCAGATGGACAGAAAATGGTGCCATTAAAATAAAAATCAGGTAAAATATCTGGATATCATTCAGAATGAAAACAAGAAAAGTCCACGGAGATGTACTGCAGAAAATCAGTAAAAAAAACTACATGCAACTTAAATAAGGCACCCCCGACTCCCGCATATACAAAAACAGCATCAACCCAAAGAAAAGTATAAATCTACCCACTGAACAGAATTAAAAATACTGAAACAAGCATTCGAACATATGAAAAGTCACATGGGATCAGAAATCAAAAATTAAAAATCAAAATGGATTTCTTAAAAAAGCACAAGCTTCACTCAACTAAATTATGACTGCGAAATTTTCAAAAAAGGATAGAGAGCAAGAATTTTTTTAAATGCATGAATATACCCATACAGGGAGAGAGAAGTGGGAGACTACTGTAAAAAGGTTATATATTTTTTAATTGAGATAAAAGTGACATATAACATTTTATTAGTTTCAGGTATACAGTAATTCAACATATGCATATATTATGAAATGATCCCCCCTATTAGTCTAGCTAACATCCATCACCACACAGTCACAATGTTTTTTCATCGTGATGAGAACCTCTAAGATTTACTCTCTTAGCAGCCTGCAAATATACAATATTAACTAAAGTCAGCATGCTGTACTTTACATCCCCAGAACTTATTTTATAACTGGAAGCCTGTGCCTTTTGATTACCTTCATGTTATGTATTTTGATAGCAGAAATAATGCAACTAAAATTTCGGAGGAGAAGGGAGAGGAAAAAAGAAAAGCACAAAAAACTCATTGTTTATAGACGATAAGTATGTATTTAAGGATGCCCCCCCCAAAAAAAGTGATAAAGCAGATAGTGAAAGATTAAATAAGAAAAGAGGGAGTCAAAGTCACTAGAGGAGATCTAAGTACCAAGGTAGCCCCTAGACAAACCATTCAACCTTCTTCAACATCCAGTTGTTTTTTATAAAAGAGCAGAGAATGCACATCCTATAGATAAAGAAACATAGCACATATAACAAAAGGCCCATAATTATAAATTACAGTGCAGTTGAACTAAACGAATCGATCCTACCAATAAATGTGAATGAGCTTAATGCCTCCAGCATAATATAAGAGAAAAAATAGTTTCAATGTGGCACATACATGCACATAAAAAATATGATCATATATGATCCAGCAATCCCACCCTGGGGCATATATCTAGACAAAACTATAATTCGAAAAGATACATGCACCCCAGTGTTCAGTTCAGCACTATTTACAATAGCTAAGCCATGGAAACAACCTAAATGTCCATCGACAGATGAATGGACGAAGATGATGTGGTATATAAATACAGTGGAATACTACTGAGCTATAAAAAAAAAGAAAAGGAATAATGCCATTTACAGCAACATGGATGGACCTAGAGATTATCATACTAAGCGAAGTAAGTCAGAGAGAGAAAGATAAATACCATATGATATCATTTATATGTGGAATCTAAATTATGACACAAATGAATGTTTCTACAAAACAGAAACAGACTCACAGACAGAGAACAGACTTGTGGTTGCCAAGGGGGAAGAGGGTGGGGTGGAGGGTTGGATTGGGAGGTTGGGATTAACAGATACAAACGATTACATATAGAATGGATAAACAACAAGGTCCTACTGTACAGCACAGGGAACTATATTCAACACTCTGTAATAAACCATAATGGAAAAGAATATGAAAAAGAAAAATATATATATGTATATATATCTGAATCACTTTGCTGTACAGCAGAATTTAACACAACATTGTAAATCAACTACACTTCAAGAAAAGAAATTTTAAAAAATGAAAATAAAAACATGGTCATAATATTCCCAATGTTAAAAAGGAAACTAGCTAGTTACATTTGACAGAATGAACTTTATAATGTAAAGGGGTAACCTATGTGTGATCAAAAGCTCCCCTTTTGTTTTCCCACAGAGCATTTTAGTTGCAATTTCTTAATCAGGAAATGTAACCTCACTGACTTTCACACAGTAATCGAGGTAATAAGATGATTCTGCATGTTCATCAGTGGGGTCTTCCCAAGCTAGTTCAGCAGCCACTATTTCCAACGGAGCACTGGTGTCTTTTAGGGGAAACAAAACATTTTTTATTTATTTAGATGTATTTGCCTGTCTTTCCAAGACTTGTAAGATGCAGTCTCCATATGTGCCTTCACCCCTCCTTCTGCAGCATGCCCGATAACAAATGTTCTGTTATTTATCTCCCTAACCTAGTTATATACGTCCTTCCATCTGTCATTAAAGTAACACAGTTACTTGGCCTTCTTTTTCAGTGGTGCCTTGATCACGCTGGCTTTGGTGTTTGTAAGCGTTCTGGTTTTCTATATTTTATCTGAACTCTTAGAAAATATGGTCACATTTCCAAAGTTAAAAGGTCAACCTACACTATCTCCATACAAAGGACAACAGTTAATCCACAGGCAAAGTCAAAGAATTCTGCTATCATTCCCCATTCCAGCACACTGAAGGTGCACTCTTAAATCACATCATTCAGAAGGATGCAACGATAGATAATAACTGTGAACTGCAAATCATGGTTGCCAATATCCGTCATCAGAGACAGTGACTACATAGGTGGGTCATCTCAACCATTTCCATTTGACACTAAATAAAGGACTAAGAAGCTCCCAAGAAAGAACATACAAAGATGAAAAAATAAACTTAAATGTATGTTAGGACTCATGCGATAAAGCCTCTCAGGCTTAGGTTTACCCTACCTTCCTTTTAGAATTAGGGCTGCAGGAAAGAAAAATTGAAGATTTCTTTTTCATTAGTAACTCTGGGAGATTTTAATCATAAAGACACAGGGGCATGTACCTGTTTAACATAGTGCAACACAAAAAAGAGGGTGAGGCATTCTCCTTTTGCATAGAACACAGTAGAGCACAGAAAGGATGCCACATTGCACAACTCCAGGGCAACTCAGCAGCTGTACGTTGTGGCCTTCCTGAGTCCCAGGTGCTGATGACTTAGCAGGTCTGTAAAAAGGTTCAATGACAGCCACACCCGTTAAGAGCAGGAATTGATACAGGTGGTGGTGCCTGACAAAGCCCCGAGGTACCCATGTAAAACTGGAGTGCCAAGCAGATACCCTGGCTCAAGATTAACCTGTGCACCTACAATATGGCAATTTATACAGATCCTACTGATTTTTAGAGGCTCATGAAATACAACTGCCAGCATTTTCCCCCCTTCCTGGGCTTAAATTATTAACTCTCCCTGGCAAAATGTTTCTTCAAGTCAGTTCTAATTCCCATGTAAGTGACAGCGTACAGGGTCGAAGCAGCACGTGGAGAGCTGGGCAGAAGATCAAGTTCCTTTTGATGAAAGCCTGGTGGTACCCTCCAACCTCAGAGGAAATCAGTTGCAAGTCAGTGGTGCGGACCGAAATGTTTAATGAAGCTATCACTGAGGTCATCAAAAGGATGTGTCACCTTTCCTAGACACCACAGATGATGCTGCTGAATATTTTCTGGACTTAAAGGGGAATAGTTTTTCCAAATGTTAACTATTACTTGCAGTTAACCTTGGGTATGTGAGGTTATTGAAGAAAATTAATTCAGTGAGATTGTTTTGTGTAAAGTGTCAAGGAGACCTTGAAAATGCAGGTAGTTGACTTCACAAAAGTCTCTCCTATGTTCTTCATTTAATACTGTATTCCTTGAGTGTGCCCACATAATTCACTTGCATGTCAGAGATCATTCATTTTATTAGCTAGTCTTTATACTTTTATTTAAAAAGCTTTGGTAAAATTCCTCATATTTCTCTGCACATACTCAAGTCTCAGATTGTTCCATTCATCTCCCTGATATTTCACGGCCAAATTCAGTACAATTTATAGAGCCCGTTTGAAGGCATTCATTTCATAAATGTATATTCTAAGAAAAACTAACAATTATTAACTACTCACTAAATGGTATTTTTTAAAACCTCCAAATGTATATTGAGTGAATATATTTCTCCTTAACAATTTGGGAAGTAGGGGAAGAATTTATAGAAAAACAAACAGAAAGGCTGAATGAAGAAAGAGTCAGAGTAGGATCAGGGCTTCTCTGGAGACTATCAAAACCTTTGTGGACTTCTGTTGCACCAGCCTCATCTTGTGTTACTGCATAAAGCATATCATCCTCAAGAATTCTAAAGCAAAATATTTAGTTGGCAAGTATCTGAATAGATCAGGATGTCTTAACAGTGAAGCCCTCATGATATCAGTCAGTGTTCAAAGTGTCTGTAATTCACTTGGGCTGTTAATACTAATACATACCACTTCTAGTAAGCAGAAATGAATGCTCATTAGCTGTTGAGACTCAAGTCATCCTGCCTAGGTTTGAATTCTGACTCTGCTGGTTAACAGAGAAATACATTAGCCTCTCTTTTCCTTTGCTTTCTCAATTTTAAATGGGGATTATTATTGTGCTTACTTTATCAGATTGGGGGTTTTTGGTTTTTTTGTTTGAATTTTATTTATTTTTTTATACAGCAGGTTCTTATTAGTTATCTATTTCATACATATTAGTCTATATATGTCAATCCCAATCTCCCAATTCATCAGATTGTTTTTAATATTAATTAAGTTGCTATACCGAAGATACTTCAAATGTTACTTCACAGAGAATAAGTTTTATAAAGCATTAGCTTTCTATGATTAAGACACAATTAAAATACAGTAAAATGTTGTATATCATCCCACAAATTAAGAAGGAGAATCAAGTTCCTAAAGGTAATTCCAACAGTAACTCTATTGATCTTTGATAATAGGGTGTGGAGAAAAGGGAATCCTCCTTTGCTGTCAGTGGGAATGTAAATTGGTACGACCACTACGGAGAACAGTATGGAGGTTCCTTCAAAAACTAAAAATAGAGCTACCATATGATCCAGCAATCCCACTCCTGGGCATATATCCAGAGAAAACCATACTTTGAAAAGATACATGCACCCCAATGTTCATTGCAGCACTATTTACAATAGCCAAGACATGGAAGCAACCTAAATGTCCATCGACAGATGAATGGATAAAGAAAACATGGTACATATATACAATGGAATATTACTCAACCATAAAAAATGAAATAATGCCATATGTAGCAACATGGATGGATTTGAGATTATCACAGTAAGTGAAGTAAATCAGACAGAGAAAGACAAATATCATATAATATCACTTATATGTGGAATCTAAAAAAATTATACAAATGAATTTATTTACAAAACAGGAATAGACTCACAGACATAGAAAACAAACTTATGGTTACCAAAGGGGAAAGGGGGGAGGGATAAATTAGGAGTTTGGGATTAAAATATACACACTACTATATATAAAATAGATAACCAACAAGGACCTACTGTATAACACAGGGAACTATACTCACTATCTTGTAATAAGCTATAATGGAAGAGAATGTACAAAAAGAATATATATATGTATGTACTGTAGAACAGAATTACTTTGCTGTACACTTGAAACTAACACAACATTGTAAATCAACTATATTTCAATTTTTAAAAATCTGAAGTTTGTTTTTTAAAAAAATGATGCTTGACTTGGGCTAAGAAATATTTAATTATATTAAGAAAATATCTAGCCCGATTTATTGAAGTTTTTTAAAATCAAGAATAACAGGAATTTTTCAAAAATCAGGTATACTGAAGTATAATTTTCATACATTAAAATTCATATTTTTAGGTGTAGAACTCAGAGAATTTTGAGAAACATATACAGTTTGCTAATTACAAACACATTAAAGATATGGGATATTTTCAACACCACAAAAAGTTCTCTTGTGACACTTTATAGTCAATTCCCCCAACATCCCCACCCCCTGGCAACCAATGATCTGATGTTTTTACCTATGGTTTTGCTTTATCCAGAATTAATGGAATTATGCTGCATATAACTTATACTTTTGAAATACATTCCTATTATTGTATTTATGAGTAGTTGTTCTTTTTTGTTTTTGAGGAGTCCATTGTGTGGTTGTACCACAGTTTGTCCATTCACCCGTTGACATGCATTTGGAATATTTCCAGATTTCAGCTTGTTACAAATAACCTACAGATATTTGTTTGTAATTGTGCTTTCATTTCTTTGAGGTAAATATTTAAGAATAAAAAATAAGAGTTGTATGGTAAGTGTATGTTTAATTATTAGAAATTTCCAAATTGTTTTCTCAAGTGGCTATATCATTTTGCATTCACACCAACAATGTAAGAAAATTACAGTTGCTGTGTATTTCTGCCAAAAAAAGAGAATAGACAAATAAATAAATTAAACAGAATAGAGAAGCCAGAAATATACCAACACAAATACAGTGAGCTGATCTTTAACAAAAGAGCAGGCAATTCAATGGAAAAAGGAATGTCTTTTCAACAAATGGTGCTGGAACAAGTGGACATTCACATGCCAAAAAATGATATGACATAGATCATACACTTTTCACTAAAATTAACTCAAAAGAGATCATAGACCTAAATGTAAAACTATAAAAATTCTAGAAGATGAGACTTACGAGAAAATTTGATTGAGCTTACGGTTAGTGATGAGTTTTTAAATTCAACACCAAAGCATAATCCATGAAAGAAAAAAATGACAATTTGGACTTTATTAAAATTTATTAAAATTTAAAGTCTCTGCAAAGACTGTTAAGAGAATGAAAAGAAAAATAAACTGAAAGAAAATATTTACAAAAAGAAAAGAAAGAAAATATTTACGAAACATATATCTAACAACTGACTTGTATCCAAAACATGCAAAATATACTTAATTCGCAACAATAAGAAAACAAGCCGATTTTAAAGAGTACAAAACATCTGGACACATGCCTAACCAAAGCAGATATAGAAATGGCAAATAAACATATGAAAGGATGCTCAACATCATATATCATTAAGGGATTGCAAATTAAAACAATAATGAGATAACATACTGGAATGGTTAAAATCCAAAAAAACTGACAGTACCAAATGCTGACAAGGATATGGAGCACAGGAACCCTCACTTATTGCCGGTGAGAATGCAAAATGGTATAGTGTTTTAGAAGACAGTTTGACAGATTCTTAAAAAACTAAACATATTCTTACCATACAACTCAGCAATTACACTCTTAGGTATTTTACCAAATAACTGGAAACTGATGTCCACACAAAAACTTGCACACAAACATTTAGAGTAGCTTTATTTTAATTGCCAAAACTTGGAAGCAGCCAAGATGTCCTTCAATGAGTGAATGGATAAGTCAACTGTAGTACACTGCAGTTCAAACACTGGAATATTTTTAAACAACAACAAAAACAGTAATGAGCTATCAAGCCATGGAAATATATGGAGAAACATTAGCGTTTTACTAGATGAAACCAGTTCAAAAAGGCCACAAACAATATGATTCCAACTATATGCCATTCTGGAGAAGGCAAAACTATAGAGGTAGTGCAAAGAGCAGTGGTTGCTAGAGGTCAGAGAGAGGGGAAGAGGGATCAGTATGTGGCGCACAGTGGAGTTTTAGGGCACTGAAACTATTCTGTATGATACTGCAATGACAGATATGTAACATTACAAGCATTTGTCAAAACCCGTAGAATTGCACGACATAATGTCAGAAGTGCGGTTCATCCATTCAAAAATTAAAGTAGGGCTTCCCTGGTGGCGCAGTAGTTAAGAATCCGCCTGCCAATGCAGGGGACACGGGTTCGAGCCCTGGTCTGGGAAGATCCCACATGCCACGGAGCAACTAAGCCCGTGCGCCACAACGACTGAGCCTGTGCTCTAGAGCCCACGAGCTACAACTGCTGAACCCACGCGCCACATCTACTGAAGCCCGCGCGCTCTAGAGCCCGTGCTCCACAACAAGAGAAGCCACTGCAGTGAGAAGCCCACGCACCGCAACGAAGAGTAGCCCCCGCTCGCCGCAACTAGAGAAAGCCTGCGTGCAGCAACGAAGACCCAACACAGCCAAAAATAATAAATAAATAAACTTAAATAAATTTATTTAAAAATTAAAATAATTAACTCTACAAATAAGCTGAAGAAGAAAAAAATCACATGATCATCTCAACAGACAATTATGAAGCACTGACAAAATCCAAATCCATTCCTGATAAAATCCCTCAGAAAACTTGAAATAGAAGGGAACTTCATCACCCTGATAAGGGGCATATACAAAAAACCTACAGCTGACATCATATTTAATTGTGAAAGACTGAATGCTTTCCCCTAAGTTCAGGAATAAGACTATAATGTCTGCCATCCCCAGTTTGACAGAACATTTATTGGAGGTTTCAAAATGCATCTAGATTGGAAAGGAAGAAGTAAAACTGTCTTTAAACAGATGACATGATATCTAATAAATATGCTTATCGAGGTTGCAAAATATAATACCAATATACATTAATCATTTGGAGTTCTATACACTAACAACAATTAGAATTTGAAAATAATAATCCTGTTGATAATAATATCAAGTTATACAAAATACTTATGGATAAATCTGAATGAGTATGTGAAACTACTGAACACTACGAAATATTGCTGAGAGAAATTAAAGACCTAAGCAAATGGAGACATCATCTGTATCTTCATGGGTCAGAAGATTGACTGTTATTAAGACATCAACTCTCCCAAATTGATCTATAGATTCAATATTTTTGAAGAAATTGATGAAATTTAATAATCCGTATAGAAATGCAAAGGACTAGACAACTTTTGAATAGAAAAACAAAGTTGGAGGAGTGACACCATGTATGTTAAAGACTTATGTAAAGCTACATAATAAGGACAGCATTGTATTGACATAGATATAGATAAAAAGATTGACAGAACACGAAGAAGAATCTAGAAATAGGCCCACACTTACAGGGACAACTGACCTTCAACAAAGATGCAATGGCAATTGATTGGCAAAAGGTAGATTTTTCAACAAATGATGCTGGAACAATTGGATACCCATATACATGAAAATAATTTTTTCTTATTTCTTATTCAAAAATTAACTCAGTTTGTTTCATAGGCCTAAAGATAAAACTTCAAACTATAAAATGTGTGGAAGAAGACATAAGATAAAACATTTGCTTCCTTGGGTGAGGGAAAGATTTCTTAGTTATGACATACAAAGCACATACCACAGAAGAACAAATTGATAAATGGAACTTTATCAAAATTGGAAACTTATGCACTTTGAAAGATACTATTAAAAGAATAAACTGACAAGCCCCATACTGGGAGAAAATATTTGAGAAGCATATATCTGATGGACTTGTGTTCAGAATGTATAAAACACTCTCAGTTCAGTAACAAGAAAACAAACCAGTTTTCAAAATGGGCAAACATTTGAAAACGGACTTCATTACAAAAAGAAAGCTATATGGCAAATAAGCTCATGAAGACATGACCCACATAATTCATTAGAAAATGTAAGTTAAAACCATTTGAAATAACACTGCATAGCTATTAGAATGTCTAAAATTTAAAGCCTGACTCTATCAAGTGCTGTTGAGGAGAGAGAGGAGTGGGAACTCTCAACATATTTGCTGAGTAATGGTACAACCACTTTGGAAAACAATCTGGCAGTTTCCTTAAAAGTTGCATATGCAGGTATCATATCATCCATCCCTTATACCTCTAGTGATGCACCCAAGAGAAAAAGCAAGCATATATCCATACAGACACGTGTACAGTGATGTTCATAGCAGCTTGATGTGTAATAGTCAACATCAAAAACAGCCATGTTCTTGCGATTTGATTTGATGACTATCTTTGGTGTTATGTTTGGATTCCTTTTTCTTTTTTGGGTGTATATCTATTACAGATTTTTGTTTTGTAGTTACTATGAGGTTTCTGTATAGCAGTCTATATATATATATATATATATATATATATATATATATATATATATGTTTGTTTTAAGTTGCTGATCTCTTAATTTCAAATGCATTTTAAAAAACCCTGCATTTGTACTCTCCTCCCCTGATTACTGTTTTTGATATCATATTTTACATCTGTTTTGTGTATCCCTTAACTGCTTATTGCCTATATAGATGATTTTGCTACTTTTGTTTTTTAACCTCCCTACTAGATTTGTATGTGGATGATTGCCTACCTTTACTCTATGCTTGCCTTTACCGGTGAGCTTTTTCACTTCATAATTTTCTTGCTTCTAGTTATGGCCACATGTTCATCAACAGGTCAGTTGATAAAGAAATTGTGGTATATCCATACAAGGAAATACTACTCAACAGTAAAAAGAACTAAATTGTCAATATATGCAGCAACATGGACGCATCCCCAAATTATTGTGATGCGTATAATCCACACAAAAAAGAATACTGACAAACTGCAGTGGCTGTCTGGGATGGGGAGGGATGGGATAGAGGGAGTATAAGTTAGTCCAGATAAATTCTCCAGGTGATGGATTTGTTCACTTCTTGATGTGGTCTTAGTTTCATGGGTGTACACATATGTCAAAATTTATCAAATGCTATTTAATATGTTCAATTTATTGTATGTTAATTATATTCCACAAAAATTAGGAAAACAAAACATTTCAAAAAAAACAGGTTGAGAAGGAAGTTAGAGGAATAGTTCTTTAAAACAGCCTCAGCGTAGCCAAGTGATTCTTTTCATGCATTACATATAGTAATGGCCATTCCCCATAACTAAGATTCCATTTAATTCTATGAGCATTTGTTTTCTACATTATTGAGTATTCCCTGAGTCTCAGATGCTGTGCTAACAGCTGAGAGTTTAAAGAGGAAGTAGAGTCAATGTGGAATATTTTAGCACAGTGGTTGAGAGCACTGGATTTATTGCACACTGACCTGGGTTCACCATCCATCACCCTTCCCTCCTAAATGATCATAGGCCAAATACTCAAATTATCTAAGCTTCAGTTTCCTGTAGTGTAAAACAAGATGAAATGGGATAATGTATATCATGTTCTAACTAAAGCATGGGGTATGGTATAGTAATAATAAATTATTACTACTGCCGTATTACTATTAAAATTAAAAGCATTTCTTTTGAGCATATCATCAAGACTCTAGAGAAATAAAAGAACAAACTGATTTGCAGAACATTGAAAAGCTTTTAAGAGCTTCTCACTGAAGCTGTAATAATTTGTCAGTCTAAAAATGCACTTTCTGGAAACCTTCTGCCTTTAGTATCCTATTTTTCAGTGGCTAAAGAAACCCAGGATGCCTTTAAAATGTCAGAATGGTACACATGACACCAACTAGTGTTGTCTCAGTTAGCAAACTGCAATTCAATTATCCACATGCATGATGAAAAAAAATAAAACTCCAGAACCCATTTTAAAGGCGTTCTGTCAGCTGTAGCAAAGACCACCTGCTGTTTGAAAGTTGTATTCAGCCAAAACAGCTAATATACTTTCAAATGTCTTTTTTTTCATTTCAGCTGGGACATAGAAGGTCTCTCCTGGCAATCTTCAGAGATTTCTCAACAACATCTAAATTTTGAAACATGAAATGATTGTATTTCTGATCATCACCTTTGAGACAGGAGGCAGGCAGGGTAAAGGAACAAACGGAAGAATAAAATCCGTCTCTAAAGCATGATGTTCCTTCTAGAACATCAGCAGGAGGGACAGTTACTGAGCAGGACTTAGGCTTGGCTGCAGTGCAGATCCCATTACTCTCTTCTTCAGAATTTCCAGGCTGAGTATGTACCTCTGTAGCCAGGAGGAGCCAATACTCAGAGGCAAAGATGGTTTGTAGAAGTAAATCCAGAAGAATGTCTGTGCCAGAGGAAACTCTTTTCAAGCACCTAAGCTCCTTGAAGCTAAGGGCTAGGGGTGGTTCAAAAGTATAGATAATAATTTGGTATTTTGAGGCTGAATCATTCCCTGCCCAGATGAAGACTCTCCCCTCTCTCTACCCCTGCACCTGCCCAAATCACTGGTAGAGCACAAACAGTTCATGCAGTTCTACTTGTTGAACTTTTACCACTGGTGAATTGGGCTGGTATACTGGTCAAGGGAATGCATTAGCTGGCATTTGAAACTTACAGAGGGAATAACTACAAGTGCAGAGGGATTGGACGGTTATTGCTAAACTGCATTGATGTTGATGCTGAAGAGAAAAATAATGAAATGCTGAAGGCAGTTATCAAGCATTTTAAAACCAAGTATGGAAGCCAGAGGACCTTTTTGGTAGCATACAAAACCCTCATCTGCTACATCAGGAGTACAGACAAAATGTGGTATCCTGGACAGAAGACCAAGCCCAGGATATAACAGTCTGAGGGGCTGAGCTTCAGAAGGGTAAATATTCTAGCCAGGTAAGTCTTTTAGGTCACGATAAAAGTCCTGATTGGGAAAACCTAGGAGTCTGACATATGGAAAGGAGACATCTGGGAGAAATCCTCTAAGATTTTAGGTACCCCAGATACCACGGAACCTTCTGAGCCTACAGAGTGACTGACCTCTATTAAGAGCTAGCACTTTCCTCATGCTGGCAGGCCTCTCCCCATCAAGGCGACCGTTTTCCCCCTAAGGATCCGTCCCATCTTCCTTCCCGACTAACCAGGCACATAGCTAGGCTTAAGTCGTGGTATAGACTAGGTGGGAACATACCAGGCCTGTTAAGGAAGGCAAGATCATATATCCCAAAGGAACCACCAGACCTATTTAGCGGACCTGAGGAAGCTGGAAATGCATAGGAAATGATTCTAAGAGTGCTTGTTCAAGGGATCCAGAACAAAAACAAAAAGGTGGACAGGGAAGAGTTTATAAATTTGCAAGCACTCTCCCAAGATACGGGATTTTAAACAAACAAAGATTTCAGGAAACAGTTCCTCATAACACAGAAAAGAAGTGAAGAGAAGGTCTGTAGTAAGCAAAGTTGGATTGCCCTGGCAGATGGTGAAAGAAAAAATCGGAAGGCTCAGATAAATGGGCATTCTTAAATAAATATACTCTATGTGTTTAGAACACCCACCAGATGATTTTCTTCCATAGGAAGACACAAAGCCGAAAGAAATGCTGCTGGAAAGAGGCATAAAAAGTTAACTGAAGGATAATTGCTTTACAATGGTGGGTTAGTTTCTGCTTTATAACAAAGGGGATCAGTTATACATAGCAATTATACTCCAATAAAGATGTTTAAAATTTTTTTAAAAAACAAAAAAATAGAAAAAGTTAACTGAAGAGTTAACTGATGGTTCTTTTACTACATACAAAAGCTGACGATCAGAGAGACTTTTACAGAACTTGGCTTGCTGATACTAACCAGGATCACAGACACTTCAACAGTAGAAGCCAAGTAGCTGCGTTTGAAGGCTATAAGCAAGTGTCTTATTGATTGATAAGGGTGCAGCCAAAGAGGCCTGACATCTAGAAAGTTATCAAATAGGCTAACAGAACCATAGCAATCCCAGGGGCAAAATGGATGGGGATCCAACAAGAGTATCGCTCAGCATGTACCGGGATGACAGAGCGGCTGAGACTAGTCACTCCCATAAGAAGTCTTGACACTTGACCAAGTTTACAGACCCAAGTCAGTTTTTACACCTAGAACCCTTTGCTAGAACCAAAACGCATTCACACCTGACAACCTTTGCATCCTCCTCCAAAAGAAGGATCCTGCAAAACCACAAGTGATTGTGTTTTCTCAGTCCTCTCCCAAAGCTACACATGGCCGTATAGTCAGGAAACTGTATTTCAGGAAGAACAAAACACCCATGTATTTCAAGGAATATGAGAAAGGATGTGAGTTGATATTAATATCTGGATAAACAAAAGTGTCACCTTGGCCCTGCTGCTACAGCAGAGAGTATATGGTAATCTGGAAAAAAGAGAATCCTGGCCAAGGTCTGATTTACGATGGGTGTTCTGAGCCTGTGGACCCACTCATTAAGCTTTCTGCAATTCCTGAATGTGTAACGGGGATTGACATACTTGGCAGTTGATGCAATTCCCACATTGAGTCCTTGGCATGTGAGGTAAGAGCTACTGTAGTGGAAAACACAAGTGGGTGCAAGCCTCTGAAATTTCCCTCACATAACTAAAACAGTAAATCAAAAGCAATGTTACATTTTGGACTGGGTGCGATCAATTCGTGCCAAACTTAAGGATCTTAAGGGTTTTGATAATATTAATCTATTTTCATTACTTTTGATAACTGCTACATTTGGACTTCCTTTTAACATCTTACTTTTTATGTTTACCGTCTTCTTTTCTGATTGTTTCTCCCCCTTTCTGCCTTTTGAGAGCAAAATACTATTTTCTAAACAGATGTTTTGGAAATATAAATTTGATTTCTAATGTTTTGATGCATATCTTTGCATTTTAACCTGCATACTTATTTTTTAAAGGCTAAAATCATTCAAACTATTTTCTTCCTCAACATAAAGATGCTAGCTTCTTTGTTTCACACACTGAATATCCTACTTTACTGTTTGCTTAGTTTTAGCTGTATCTTTTTACAAAGTGAGTATTTTTATAGTCAAGAATAGATTAAATTCACCAAAAAATTGTTAACTGTCATGTTACTCTGGTATTTTGTATATCCTACATCTTCCCTCCACCTTCATTTTCCTTTTCACTGCAGTATATTTTGAAATAATTCTTTAACAACGTTTTCGGGTTATTCAAATATCACAGTGTATCTTTAATTTATTCTTACGCTTGAATGATAATTTAGCTGGGCATACATTTCTAGGTTCTTTTTCCTCAAAACTGAAAACATTGTTTTACTGCATTCCAGTATCTGTTGTTGCTGAAGAGAATTTTGTTGTCTGTTTAATTCTCATTTATTTTGTCAATCGTCTGGCAGCTTTTGAAATGTTTTCTTTAATCTTGATAGTCTGCAGTTCAACTGTGATGTGTCTAGGTTATATTTGTTTCTGTGTTTTTGATTTTTCTTACGCAAAAGTCTAGGAGATACATTAAGGTGAAGATCAAACCTTCTTTAATATTTGAAAACTCTCAGCACTTATCCCTTCCAATTCTGCTCTTTCTCACTTTGTTTCTATGTCCAGATCTCTTAGAATCTTGATATATCTCCCATGACTCTCATTTACTATTTGTCCCTTTATCAGTGATGTGTACTGGAGTGCATTCATTGGTAACATTTTCCTATTTCCTATTTTCTGTTTTATGTATGTCCAGTCTAGAGCTTTTCCTGCCTCTTGAATTTTTTATTTTAATGAATATATTGGTTTAATTTTGAGATACTTTGTTCTCTCTCCTACACACCTTTTCTTGTTTCATTTCTATTTTGCTTCACAGTTTTTTCTACAGATGTGATTATATGTTCCGAATAAACTCTAAACATGCTCCTTTTGAACATTATTAGATTGTTTTATAAAATCAATTTCACTTAGAGTAAATTTATCTTTTGATTGTTGATTCTGCTTCACTTAGCATGCTCTTTCTTCATCTCTCCCCCTGTGTTAATTCACCAAGTTAAAATATCTGTGTTATCATCATTAGACCCTTTGTCTTCATGAGGGATGGAATTTTGGTTTACAGGGATCTGCTCTACACAGGAAGGGTTTTTTCTCCCTTCTTTCTTGCCCTCTCCCCTCATTTCCTGCACATCCTTCTGGGTCTGGTCATGTTGAAATTACCTCCAGCACCTCAACCTCCCCAGGCTCTAAGTTAAGAAGCAGGTCTTAAAATAGGGGTTTAGACTGACTTTTACAAAGTTTGAGTCTATAGTACATGCAGTAAGGGAAGCAATGTTAGCTTTAAAAGTAGTATATCTGGGTCCTCCAGTGTCACTAGGCCCACACTTCTATATAGGCAGCGTTTATAGGACATTAGTTGCTTTCCTTTTCTTTGATGGGGAGCAGTGGTTGTTATCACTCAGGCACTGGTTTCCTGAGTGACTCAGGTTTATTTTCTCATCTTGAGTGCTGTTCTTTAGTCCCAAGTACCACTCGGAGGTGAATTCCCAGACACCATTGTCCACTTGCAGACCTGGAGCCAACTAGGTCTATAGTTTCACGTTTATTCATAAATTTCCTTTATCTTTTCCATTTTTAGTCCAAAGTTCAATTTATAAAATAAAAAATTACTAAAACCTTTTATTTTCTTCTCAATAATATCCATTTGTAGGGAAAATAAATTCCCATGTATCAAAGTGATATTTTGATTAATTTAAAATAGAAATAGCTTTCAATCCAATTTCTAAGAGAGTGATAGTTCAGAAAGAAAGAGCAGACAGAAGATTTAACTCTGTGAACATTAAGAGAATCTGTCAAGGTCTAATATGTAAACTAGATGGTTCCCCCCCAAAAAAGAGCAAGCAGAGATTAGGAAAATTGACTCTATGAGCAAAACCTAAAGAATTTGAAAACAAATTAAATTCCTTAGAGTAAAGATGAGCTAACAGAAGGAGGACTGATAAAAGACAATTAGATATATGGAGTCAAATATATATTCCTCTATAAACAGCAATCAGAATTAGGGAAGGGAGGGAGGGAGGGGGAAGGGAGGGAGGGAGGGGGAAGGGAGGGAGGGGGAAGAGAGGGAGGGAGGGGGAAGAGAGGGAGGGAGGGGGAAGAGAGGGAGGGATGGGGAAGGGAGGGAGGGAGGGGGAAGGGAGGGAGAGAGGGAGGAAGGGAAGGAGGGAGGGAGAGGGGGGAAGGAAAGGAGAGAGGGAGGAAGGGAGGGAGGGAGGGGGGAAGGGAGGGAGGGAGGGGGGAAGGGAGGGAGGGAGGGGGGAAAGGAGGAGAAAGAGAAGAAGAGACAACAGAAAAAAGATAGGAGGAGAATTTAGTGAATAGACAAAAGTCCTTGATTCTAAAGATTGTGAGCTATTAATGCAGAATCTCAGCCACTGGTGATTATTTAGCAAAGTGTAAACAGCTCTCTTTCCGAGCCAGTTTAAATGTTCTTAAATAGCAGCCTTAGCTGAGAACTTGACTTATTGAAGTTCCTTCTAGCTTAGTCATTCTCTGTCACATCTTGGAGCTAGACGTAGTGCCTCATAAAAGTTCTTTCAGCTTCTGCATATGCTAGGCCTGAAAGTTTGGGCTCGTTTTGCTGAGACTCACACTTCAGTATTACTGATCTAAGAGGTTTGTGAGCACATATAAACTTTTGGATACTGATTTGAACTACACTCTAGGGCTTCTTGGGTTGTCTGCTACTTAATTAGACCTTCCACATAAGAAAAGAGCAATGAGCTGGTGTCCCATCTCCAACAGATGTCCGTGCCAGATGCTCAGAGAAACACATACTCCATTGCCTATAATGTTGTCTATTGTTCATTTTTATACCCTGGCAAAGAAGCCTTTCTGAGAATACTCCTAGAATTTACAATAAAAACAAATAGAATGTCAACAGTTAAAAGGGCTAACCTCTATTTCAGTATTTTTGCTGTATATGCTTTTAATGAATATTCTCTCTTCTCTATTGCTCTAGTGCTTGTATTTTAACTTCTACTTAATCCTTTTTGGTAATTCTAAATTGGAGTTCATGTGCACCAAAAAGAGGCCCAATTATCCATAATACCCCAGAGCACTGGATGATGCCTGAAATACCACAGTCAGACACTCTATTCACCTTAGGGCAGGCTTTGATAAAATGTGATGTTGAGAGCGTTGATACTGATGTAGTGGAGAAAGAGGGAAGAAAAGAACATTGCTGAGGAGATGTGAAGATTTTGAAGAAAAAATAAATTAATAATAAATTATATCCACTGTGTTATTTTGCTCAAGGCAGCCTCTTTAAAGCTTCCCATGAGGACATTAGAGGGAGGAATTCAAGGAGGATGTCCAGCCAGACAGTAAGTCCCACTTACTTAGAATTACTGTAGACTTTGCCATTTAAAAATACCAGTAATATCACTATTCGTTATCCGATACCAACGTCTGATGAAAGAATATATTTGAGAATACTTTTCTAGAATTAGGTGAGTCTGCATTCAGAGGCCTCTTGGAATTGCAGTCATATTCTTACTTCATATAGAATGAGGTATAATAGAGAGAGCATAGGTTTTAAAGGCAAATAATCCAATTTTTATCACTTACTAGCTATGTCACAGTCTTAGCTCCTATGTGCCACATGGAGATTACAATAACTAATATACAGAGTCATTGTTAAGTTCAAATGATAAAAATAGGCAAAGCACCTAGCACAGAGCTTAGTCCCTGGTTGGTGCTCTGTAAATATTAGTTTCCTGCCCACCACTCCTACCCCCACTACCAAACTTTTCTCTCAAGGATTATTTTTCATAGGGCCCATCATTTATGTCCCCTCGTATTTGATGTCTGACAGGTATCCGCTAATGACATCCTGCCTTTGGATATTTAGATAAAATTACCTTACTCTTCTCTATCACATTTTATGTAAAATCCAATGCCCTCTCTAAACTTTCAACAAATTCCTAAGAGCTTACATTCATGGTTATGACTGTACATTAGTTTCTGCCCCAGTGAACTCTCAAATTCCCTTGCATTTCACCATCTGCTGTCATGTGTTTCTCTCAACTGCATGTGGATCCCCATACCAAAAATCTTCTTACCCTTGATGTCTACCAAAAAGCGAATTACATAAGCAGCAGAGGTACATGCTGCAGAGATGGAAGAAATCAGAACAATACATACCCCTGTTCCTACACTTTCCTTGCCCGTCCAGGGTGGGAAATTTCTTACTGGACGTGCTTTTCCTCAAGGTTCCGCCCCTAACCCCATTGCTTTGCCTTTTTCCCATATTTGTTTCCCTTCATTATTCTCATTTGTTTACCCCCATCACTGAATTTACATTCATCTCTTAGTGTTTGGGTATCTTTCCTACAGTTTCCCAACTTGCTTCTTCAGGAGCTTATCTTCCACCCCCTATTAACTCAGTAGAACACACTGGTTCTTCACCAAAAAGAACCTGGATTCCCCACTATTAAAATTGTATTTTTCATATCAGTTTAAGAGTGTTGAATACTCTTACTTACTGAAAGTATTATCAATGACAATTCTTTTGTACATAAATGATTGAAAATATAAAGGTGAACTGTCTTTCCACAGGGTATCAACCTAAGCTTCATTTCTCTTTTTTTCTGTTTTTTTTTTGTTGTTCTACAGCAAACCACTTCTGGCATTCAAGGATTATCTGATCCTTGACATATCACTTTCACATTCTACCCTGAATCTCTGTCCATGAATAAACTTATTATCACAGTCAAAACAAGTCCACCACGGAACATTCTACCACAGAACACTCAATACTAGAGAGCTCTAGTGCTGCTAGACTGCAGCCTTCATGAAGGGAGCAGTTTTGTTTTATTTAATGCTAAATCCCTGGAATAGTGCAGTAGCCCTCGGGGGTCTCCAGTGCCAGTGTGAGATAAAGCTTGGTGCTGGAGTTATCTGAAGATTCAACTGAGATGTGCATGCAATATGACCTCTTCACTCATATGCCTGGCCCTTCAGTGCCCCTTTTGGTGACCTCTAGAAGTTGCTTACATTTCTTTTTTTTTTTTTTTTTTTTAGGGCTCCAAGAGATGAAGGCAGTAGATACTAGTTCTCTAACTACCACAATGCTATAGACCGAGCATTCCCATTCCCCCAGAATTAGTGTTAAATCCTAATGCCCAATGTGATGGTATTTGGAGGCAGAGCCTTTGGGACTTGATTAGCTCATGAATGCATAGCCTTTAGGAACGATAGAGTGCCCTTATAAAAGAGGCCCCAGAGAGCTCCTTGGCACCTTCCACCATGTGAGGATACAGTGAAAAAAAGGGAAATCTAGGAAGCAGGCTCTCACTGGAACCCGACCTTGCTGGCACCCTGATGATCTTGGACTTCCTAGCCTCTAGAACTGTGAGCAATAGATAATGTTCATAAGCCTCTCTATGTTTTTTTGTTATAGCAGCCTGAATGGACTAAGACACATAGTATCACTTCTGCCATAATCTACTGGTCAGAAAAACCCAGATTCAAGGGAAGGAACTACACCCCACTTTTAGATTGGATGAACATCTTCACCGGCAGCACATACATTGAGCCCTGTCTCATTGATCCCTGTAGGGGTCAAGCGCCATACAAAACTGAATATGTACATTGTCTCATTTAATGCCCATAACAACTCACTGAAGTAATTATGAGTCAGTTATGGGCAGCCGATGGCCATGGTCACAGTGAGTTGTAGAGTGTGCTACAGGTCCTTGTGGTCTGACTGTGATGCCCAGACTCTTTATTATCATGACATATAGGCTCTGATTTAGTTCACCAAAAGATTCTACTAGGAAGCTTTATTGCCATCCATCTTCCAGTGAATGGTCAGAAATGTTGAAACGTTCATATATTTTTGAGAAGTCCAGACAGTTGGTTTTGCAAACATCAGATTGTAATATAACCTGCAATTGTGCTTTTTTTTTTTTAGTCCATTACCAACTGACTACATGAACCCATGATAGCTTGGACATTTACACTTGGTCATGGTTGCTTTTGAGGAGACAAAAGCTACCTGTGTTTATTTTCTCTTGGTTTTTAAAATATACAAATACATATTGGCTTGATACTGGGTCACAAGCTTGGGACAGAGCTTGAAACATTTGCTTACTCAGGAGGGCATGTCATAATTATTGGAAGCTCTTCTTGTTCCTTTAATAGCAAACATGCTGACACAATAATCCTGACTTCTAGCTGAATCTCTCCTGTCTTAAATGTATGCGAAGTTATATTTGGCACATGAATATTTAAGTAAACTAAGATAAAGGAGAAATATTATAGCTTGCTTGCTTTCATGAGAAACTTTCAGAGTAATCTAGAGTATTCTGTATACCAAGCCTGCAAAACAAAAAGCATTATTCATTGTTGGCAGGAAGTTTCTTTTTGATATTAAAACATGATTAATTTTTTCCTAACTGAACTTTTCTATTCTACCAAGAAATCATGAGGAAAAAAAAAAGACTTCCACACCTGTAGAAGTATCGATAAATAATTAAAATGGGTGAGAGTAAAATTTGTTTTGTAAAAACTTTATACCTTAGAATTGTGTGTTGGGGGTGGAGGGTGGTGCTCTGTTCAAAATTGTCCCTAAAATAAATAAAAATACAAATAAATAAAATGAAATTTAAAACATTATATAGAGCTTAAGGCAATTTCACAGACCTTTAAGTTGTTAAAGCCTACCTTCTTGTCTGAAAACTACTCCGACAAACTGATTTTGTTTGTTTGTTTACAGATTTTGAGACTAACAACACCACCAAAAAACACTTCACGTTCTGAATTTCACATATTCAATATATTTTCCTTTCATTATATAGTTTGTCTTTCTGTTAGGAACTCACTATGATTGAATGATATTATCATAGATTAGTCTTAACTTTCAATCCCACATGAATTTGCACAGAAGGAAAGGATTTATTAGTCTCTCATCAAGTCCTTGCAGTTTGCCCCATGTTTATTTCAGCACATTGTGTTTTAGAAAAGCAGATCCAGCATTTGAAATTTCCCAAGTGTCTGTGAGAAAGAACTCAGTGGTGGAGGATACGCAAAGGAGAATGTGAACTCGCAGTTTAAAATTAAAAACAAAATGATAATCCACGACAATGAGTCTTATTTCTTTTTCCTATTCTCCAGTCCTCTTTAGGGACTAGGAAAATGGAATGGGGCCCAGAATTATGATATTAGCTCAGAGCATAATCATATAAATAGGGCACATGGTCTGAAATCTTTGAGTTCCTTCCCTGGCTTGCCCCTGGTTGGTTAGGAGTTGTGTGTGGGTTGGAGCATTTGCACAGCCTGACATACATGTGTCTCCCTAAGAAGGGGGAAGCATGATGCATTTTTTTCAACATCTCTAATTAACATTTATACTGTTGGGAGTGGCAGAAATTATGTAAAACTTAGTCTAATATTACATAAAGATTTTTAGGATTAGACAAACTTTAGTACGATTTCAGAATAAAAGAAGACTCTTATTCTGGAGATTCAAATTAGCACCAGGAATAACTGCAAACTTTATAATCACTCTTTTTCAAAATGAAGTTATAATTTTCTGTCCACACTTAGTAATCAAGGTAGACTTTGAATAATGATGAGTACTTTCTAAACTCTAAATACAATTCCTGAAATATGGTCTAAAACTTGAGAGCTCGGGCTCCCTTCGGTCTCTAGTGACTTGACTAGTTCAATTTCTAAGCCATGTACAAGTCATCCCTGAGTCATTCCATGAGTTAGTGTGAAAAACAGTGACCGAAGTTGATGAACATGGGGCTTCATAAAAACAAATTCCTGCTATGAGGAAGAAATAGAAGAGGGACAGGTGCTTCTTAACTGAATAGTTGACTGAAATACCAAAAATAGGTACCATATACATTGAAACACTGTCACTCTTACTGTAATAAAATACAAATCTCTTTTCCTGGGAGCCTAACAGAAATTGTAACTCAGTAGAGGGAAAACATGCAGACTGCTCTATTGATCTATATGAAGTAAAAGATAATCAATTCATAATAGCCTACTTCAGAACAATTAATGTCTTTCATTCTGAGTTGAATGTAGAGGAGAAAATGAGGGCACAGACAAGATAGCAATAAAGAGAAAGATAAAACATTGTTAAAACATGATCCTTCGATTAGTTTCCACCACAGAGGATCATGTAGAACACTGTCGAGCAGAGATCAAGGCAGGCAGGATGTCATATATTTGCCTGTAGCTGGCATTGACTGATCTACTCTGTCAAGAATATTCTGCAGTAATTAGATTAAATTTTGATTTAGAGGTATTTATTCATATTCACAGTGTATTTAGTACGCTGGAATGATGAGTTGGCTCTCTGGAGAAAAAAGAAAACTCATAGGAGAGAAGACTATTTACTTGCATTTCTACTGAAGCATTATCAAGCACAATACAGTTAGGCTGTCTCTTCAGTGTTGAGACAATACAACAGTATTTATTCAATAACATTATAAGACATTACGCTAGAGTCCTAAATGCTTAGTAAACCTTCAAACAGAACAAAGTGTTTTTTACTTTATGTAGTGCAAGTTCTCATATAATAATTTTGTTTACTTCCAAAGGGGTTCAAGTTTTTGTACCCCAAAATCGAGACCAATACAGTCAAATAATATGTGGGTATGAAAGTTACCTAAAGAATTTAGCAACATATACATAGCAAAACTATTTTAGGTCCTGGAAAAACAGCCCTGTCTACTATTCAACTCAATTCCGTGATGATTCCTCAATACTCCATATAGCTTTGACTTGTAATAAAATGTCATTCTCTGTGTTCATGGTCTCTATGTAAAGTTATAAACTTGTATTTGTTAAAATTTCGAGAAAAATTAAAATAAAAACAGTAGTTCAAGCCATTTCAAGATTCAGAAATGCTAAATATTTATTTTATCTTATATCTGGCTCTATGCTAATGTTTGGCATTAATATTATAAAACCTTTAGACTTTGAACCAGGCAAAAGTATAGCTAAATGAAAGACAAAATAGATGACTGAAGATGCATTATATGATATTAGAACTGTACTTTTAAATTAGCTGGTATCATACATTTTTCCAACGATTTAACTGGGGTAACAATGATAACATTTCTTGAGGTATTTTAAGTTAATATATGGGGCATAATTGAAATACTAGACAATTAGATTGCATTATTGAAAAGGAATCAAGTAGTTGGAGTCTGCACAGACTGTTCAGGAATTTCTGAACCACATTGATGATTAATACATGTAGATAGGCTTTAAAATATTTTGTGCTACTAAATAAATATGAGGGATTTTACAAATGGAAGTCTGAACTTAAACTATATGATCGTGAATGTGTCAAGGGGAATAAATATAGACTAACATGATGGAAGATTTCTTCACAATGATGATCTAAAACTGGGTCTTACAGTTTGAGCAAGGAATATTTATTTAAACCATGCGGAGAAACAAAATATAAAGTCCAAATGTTAAAAAAAAAAAAAAAAAATTTGGTTAATTTAGATTACAAAGCCAACTGCCTAGAAACTCACAGGCTGCTAAATTTAAAGGGAACTTTTATGTTAACCCTTCTACACCTTTGTAAGCCTCCAGCTTCTGAAAGAATGCAGATATCTAAGCTGATGACAAAAGCACACGTAACGCTATGTCAATTCATTCTCTTTACAAAAAGTTTTGCACGGAAGAGGAAACAGAATTTTTTCTCAGCAAGTTATTTTAGTTGCTGTAATTGGACAATTCAAAGAGAATCAAAGTCTCAAGAAATTACCAACATACTTAGGTAACAAGATGTCCTCATCTGGAAATCATAGAACCTTTGCTTTAGTTGAAAAGGTGCTATTACCAGTCAGAATAGTCTGGGTGGTACAGTTTAGAACTCTCAGCTGTGTAACAGAGTTTATTTTATGTCTACCCAAGTAGCTAGCAAAATCATGATTGACAAAAGCAAGTTATTATATAAAATATTTATATCCAGTGTGATGAAAATGGTACTGGGTAAAAATAATTCAGTAAATGAAAGTTCTAGAATGCATCTAGTACTACTTACCACATTGGTTGGCATTAAAATCCTTCTCAGTTTTCTGAATTGCTTTATCCAAATGTTCAAGAAATACTGCTGTGGTAATATCATCCCTTGAGGTACATTTTACTACTGCTTTCATATTTTCTATACTTCCATTCTTTTTTAGTTTGCTATGTTTTACTAGCCTAAAACTTAATCATTTTTGCACATATAGTCTATTTTGTCCAGTTTTTTTAAGTCTTCGAAAAATGCTCTTATGAAGGCCTGCTCATCCCACAGACAAGAATTAAGGTTCTATTTTTTTCGAGACCTAGAATTTCACCTACATATTAAGGTAATACAAAATTTCCACTTGCCTGTCTTAGGACCGAGACATATGATCAGCAAGAGAAAGCAATATCTATTGTTAACTTCTTTAGTTTAAGGAAATGAAGTAAATCATGCGCATGTAAAATAATCACTGAAATAATTTTATTTTGGTATGCAAGTAAAAACTTGCATTGTTGGCAAAAAGAAAGAAAAAAAAACTCTCCATTGGGGAAAGTTGAGATTCCCACTTGGGTTTTAAAGTGAATCTACTGTAATCTTGTAAACTAATTTTTACTTGTACAAGGAAAATATCTTTATTTATAAAATAATTTTTTTCAAATTTTTATTTTAAGAGAATCACATAGTCTTTTATATCAGTTGGATTTGTTAGCTATCTAATTAAATCAGAAATAGTTCAAGTTTGGCTTGTAAAATAAGCTTCTTATGACAAAAATGTTTTTAATTTAGATATAAGAACCCAATCATTTAAAGCCAGTATTCCACAAAGGATGTCCCACCCCCAACAAATATTAATAGTTTTAGGGTTACAGGGCAAAAGTCATTCAATTATAACATGTATTTTAATACTATAGCAAAGCTCTTTGCCCCTGTTAATAGGCAAAAATTCAACTTAGTAATGATTTGATCAAGAATAAGTACTGGTTTAACTTAAATTTCACAGTAATTTATATAGACACTAATATTCTTTCTTATCTAAATAATAACTGTCTAATGACTAAACCAGAATTTGTTATTTAATTTACATAGACCTTCCCATTGAGATTGATCCCTTCCGATTTCAACTATAATTTTATTTAAGGCCAAATGTAAGATACTTGAAACTGATGCTATTAGACCAGAATTTGAGGTAACAATCTCAGATTTTTATTACTGATTAGGAACGTAAATTCAACCTTGAACTCTCCCTTAAAGTCACATGACATATTTATCTGATATAGAGAAAAGTAAAATACATCTCTAGTGGCCACAATGTCCTCTCTGTAGGAATCTAAAAGATCTGTCTCTACTGTTTCTGATCAGACAGCAAAGTTCAAGGTGATGGAGGTCAAAAGTGAAATTCAACCATGAATAACCTCGACAGTAGGGAAAAGGGAAAGCAGTTAAAGAAACCAAAGTGGACTTACAGGAACAAAATGTCAAAAGTGAATCTACTGAAGAAGCACAGAGGATGTATGTACCCAGGAGCAGGGAGAAACAAAGGGGACAGCCCCTAAATATATTCTAGGAAAGCTACTCTGAATCCATTTCAGCGTTGGAGTCAAACAGACCTTTGTTTCACTCTAGGGTTTTCCTTTACTCTAAGCCTTTAGACCTAGATTCCAGGATGATAAAGAAAAGGAATAATATCTTCTAAGTAACAGCCCTTCCACTCTTGGAGGATAGAAGTATCACTCTTCAGTAGTCTTGTTAGTTCCAACTACATATCATCAGTTCTTTCCCCAAAATTCAAATGGTAGAGTTGGCCCTTCACTTAATCCTTCACAATTCCAGGCTTTTATCTTTGTTATGTGAATGTTTCTTATTTGTTTGTTGTAATAACACATGAGCCCAAAATAAACCCAACACTACAGGTCATGACAGAGCAGTACACAATACATTGGTGCTGTCTTAATTTAGCACAATTTTTTAAATTACTGTATTTCAGGTAATATTACTTTATCTTTTCTCATAGCTTGATTTGGCTCTAGGATTATAGTTAGGTCGGAATTAATAGAGCACATTGACTGTCTTAACTAGGTATACAGTTATTTCCTCTGTATAGTTTTGTATATTTAAATAGTTGGCAAATCCTTTGAGGACGTCTTCAATATATCCTACTACCAGGTATGATATTTTTATGTGCCCAGTATGGAGTTTTCGAATAGATAACTGAATGGTCACTGAAAAATTTAAAACTAAACTGAAACACACACACACACACACACACACACACACACACCATTATCTTAATATGTCACTGTCTTTAATAAATATATAAAGCATGTAGGTAAGAAGTATATTTTATCTTTTTCAATCCACATGTTCACTCTACTCCATTATTCCTTCAAACTTTAATATGAACAAAGTCAAACAATTTAGTAATAAGCATCTTACTAACAGCACATAAAGAACGTTTCTCTCCTCGGAATTTACGTGTATTTTTTTCAACCGCATTTTTCCATCATGTAACTGCTTTTTTAAATAAATATGACCCTTGTGATTCAACTACTCATTTATATTTTTAAAAAATTGAAATAAACAAGATACATGATCTTTTCAACGTCATCCAAATGATTATTGTGAGTTGAAAAAAAAATGTCACTCAGCTTGAAATAAAAATTATGGCTCTGAATTCAGAACCAAGGTTAGAATGTTCATTTATCCTTTAGTTCTGATGTTTGACTTACTCTACACTGGAAAATTAAATGTAAATTTTTAAAACTTTATTATTTCTCCAAAAATATTCTAGTTAAAAATAATTTTACTTGAATTTCTTGTGATTCTAGTATGCACATGGCTACATAGGAGAGACCACAAATGTTGGCAGTGTCATGTCCATATTTGAACTTCACTTTCATTGTTACCAGCCAAATGACCTATGGCAGGGTCCTTTACTGCCTGACAAAATGGTATTAGCATTCTTGACTGTATATATTTTTAACTCAATTTAAGAACGTCTTCCACCTTTGCTTTAAAATTTTATTCTTTTTGTTCAGCCTGGGTGATCTCATTGACTTTCATTATTTTAACTTCTATCTGTAAGCTGATAACTCCTAAATAAATATCTTCCAGCAAATGCTTTGTCTAAAAACTCCGTAAGTGTACTTTGCTTGAGATTTTCATCTTTTGTGGCATAGACAATTCCAATCAACTTGTTCAACCTGAACTCATAATCTTCCTCTCTTACCTTTTTCTCCTCCTGTACCTTACCTCAGTAGGTATAGAACTGATTCCTACTTGACCTACTACTGTCTAACACGCTCAGTTTTTTCTCCTCTGCTTTAGCTACAAGAGTAATTGTTACTGAGAAGTCAACCTTGCCATTCTCTTGCTTAAATACTTTAATGAATCCCAATAACTTACAAGTTAGTATTATGGAATTTGAATTCTATCTTCCAGGACCTCCATGTACTAAACCTTGTCTACCTCTCCAGTTTCAGCTTTCACCGTTTCTTCACTCACTCTTTTTTGCTCACACTGAATTATTTGCAGTTCTCCACAAATATCAGGTTATTTCGAATTACTCTGACTTTCTTCATGTTTCTCTATTCATTTATACTTTCCCACCCCCTCTAACTAATTAACATCATCTCTTCAGAAACAGATTATGTGTCATCTCCTGCAGGAAACAAAACTCTTTAATTCATTTTCCTCACTTCCTCTAATATGCAATAAAAAAAACCAGTAACAGGGACTTCCCTGGCAGTCCAGTGGTCAAGACTCCACACTTCCAACGCAGGGAGCATGGGTTCGATCCCTGGTCGGGGAACTAAGACCCCGCATACCACCCGGCGCAGCCAAAAACAGACAAAAAATCATTACGTTGTACACCTGAAACTAATATGTTACATGTAAATTATATCTCAATAAAATAAAATAATAAATAAAAGTGACCTGCAAGCTTAAAAAAAAAAAAGTAACAATTTTATGGCTACACACCCAATTTATTTTTGAATAAAATAAATGGTTGTTTTATTGTTTTCTCTATGGTTCTCTATGGTTCTTATCATTTGATACTAAGAATGTAAGAGGCATTCAGTGCCTCTGAGGATGAATGAATAAATATATGACATCTGAGCTAGGTTTTAAAAAGATAGGCAAGATCGTGACTTGTGCAAATGGCAGAAAGGTTGTTCCAGGCAATGACGTACCTTGAGCCCAGGCATGAGGAGGAAAGCAGAGTACATGCAAGTCAGTGTAAAGCCAGTCGAAGGGAAAATGGTTCAGATTGCATGGTGCAAAGGCTACTGCCACTTGGCTGTGTCCTCTCCGGGTACTTTAAAGTGTCAGGAGAGCCTGTCCAATCCAGGTAGCCCTCTTTACCTCAGCACTTAATATAGATAATAAGTGGATTTGTTAAGAATTACTGAATTCATACCTAACAGCAAGCACTATATAAAATCAACCAAAATATCATTTCATAATCATACAGTAGAAAGAACAGAGCCCTGTCTATGTCCATTTCCCACTTGATCAGGAGTTGAGAAAAGTCTTTTGCATGGATTATTAATATGAATAATCTGTTCATGTTCTAAGAGGACGTCTCTGCTCTGGGCTTCAGTGCTCTCTCTCACATCGTCCTCATGCCACACCATTCTGTGCTGAGTGCTGTCATCCTTGCATTGCAGAATTGTTTCAGTCTCTGCTTTAAGGTCACCTTAAGTACTTTTTTTTTTTTTTTTTTAATCAAAGTGATGGTTAAGCTAGTTTTGTTCCTCTCTGTTACACTCTACAAAATGTCTGGCCTGTATCACTTGTTACTGTGGACTGATTTCTTTCTATTTGGGGGGACCTGAATTTTTCTGTCTCTAATCTTAGGACATTGTGTTCTCCACCCATCTGTTTCAGGGTCCTGCCTACACAGCAGAGATGGGGGAAAAAAGTTTTATATCCTACTTCTTTTGTTGGGCAGAGTAACTTCCAAATTGAATATGAACTAACTGCAGAACCCCTACCACTTGGGAATGTGGAGGTCGTGACATTTCAGGTGTAATACAGTGACACCCACCCCTAAATTCATCAACTCAGTTAATCTCCAATAGACAACCCCATACTCAATGTCATGAAACTGAACAGGGAACATTTGTGGTAGCAAAATAGAATTTATGAAGCTACTACATTTGGAAAGTCAGATGAAGTCAAAAATCATGGAGAGTTTTATATTTTTTTATTTTCTTTTTTTCAGCTGGTTACTTTCTTTTATTCAGAATAGGCTTTAGGAGGACATAGAAGGTTTTAGAAATAGTAGAAGGTTGGGATATTAGTAACTATTTTTAACATGAATTTATAAACACCTCATGGTTCCCATTCTGGGTTGATATATATATATATATTATATATATATTATATATATATATATATATATGTCATGTTTTGAAATCCATATGCATATTTGCTTTGTCACCTTTTTGTTGTTAGCAGTAGGACTTATTTTTAACAAGTTTCCAATAATTAATAAGTAATACTAAAGGAATCCAAAATTACTTTTGTATTACTCACTAAAAAAATACTATCATAGACCTAGTGCTCATTGCTATGCAATTTGAAATCAAAGAGAATATTGAAATACAGCTCTTTGAGGTCTTATTAAATGGTAAATCAGTTCAGCCAGGGCACTTATCATTCTGATTACAAGATTATTTCTCTAGTGATAGATATTAACATTGAGGTTAAGTCTTGATGATAGAGAATATGTTTTAACAATTCCAAGCAGATATGAACACTGATCTGTGTATGGTCACATAGCTAAACATTTCAGGATAGACTGGGATTCATATGTTAGTCTCTGAAAAAATCCAACAATGTTTGCTTTTTAGCTCTGTCACATCCTCTTGAAACAGGCATACATTGCTTATATCCATTCTTTTTTAGATTTCCTTCCCACTTAGATCACCACAGAGCAATGAGTAGAGTTCCCTGTGCTATACAGTAGGTTCTCATTAGTTATCTATTTTATACATAGTAGTGTATATATATCAATCCCAATCTCCCAACTCTTCCTACCCCCCTCTTCCCCCCTTGGTAACCATAAGTTTGTTCTGTACATCTGTGACTCAAAAAATCATGGAGAGTTTTAAATGAAGAGCTGTATAAAGACTGAATAAAGGAACAAATAAAGGCCATTTCATGAAAATAGTGACATCAAGACAGTGATATTTCTCATGATAGAGAATATCTTATTTTTACTTTTATATTGAGACTCTTAAGTGGGATGCAAGTATTGTCATTATGCACATTAGTTTGCTTAAAAACATACCATGTGCTTCAAAAATTTAAATAGATTTTTCTTAAATGTTAAGTTGGAATTTTTCATTAAAAGATGTGACCTTTTTTATAATCAACAGAAAAACTTTATTTGTTTCAGGTTGTTTTAATACTAAAAATAAATTGCTCCTGAGCACCCATGCATTTATACGAGAGTAGTATCCGCATTAGTTATTGCTGGAGGACAGCCATACCTGCTGAAAGCATAAAACTTGGCCTGAATTTACCCTTGGAAATTGAAAACTCATAGTGGCATGTGTTATGTTTGATAACAGTGTTACTTGGCAGAACAAATTAATGATGTTCAATCAACATCAAAAAGGCACATTGGAACATATCAGACAAAGTTATTTTGACACATTGGAAATGTGGTATAGATAAAAAAAAATATCCATTTGCATTTAATTTAATTTTATCCAAGTTTGATCTTCTTTAGACAAATGTGACATCTGTAATTTTAATGAGGTGTCCTTAGCATTTAATTATCAGTTATTCATTGCAATGTTTTGGCTATCATGACACTATTATTTTTTCTATCATTTTTTCTTTTGTTATTACTGGGTTCTCTGTATGATGTAGGATAGCCCTATTTCAAAGAAAAATGGCCAGCAGGATCTTAATACTGTAAAACATTAAATAAATTATATATATATATAAATTGCATTATTCTGATATTATAAAATTTTCACCTATCTTGTTCAAAGTGGTTATTTTGTCATTAGTACACCTTGCCTTTAAACAATACTGTCTCACAAACGTTTAAATTACTACATAGAAATGACTAGTTCATAATAGTTTCTTCCTCTTTATTTTTATGTATAAAAAATTGTCACTTCAGTGTTCTAGATATAAAAACCTCATGACAGTTTGAATACATAAACAAGAATGACTTTCATGGATATTTTCCTTTGAAAAATAGCAATGTACTGAAATACAATGCCAATTTCAAAATTTTGTCTTATAATGTTTAAAGGCTCAATATTAGAGCAGTTGCTCTCATATATGATTTGGGAAACTATAAAATGCTACCAAATATACCATAATGTCAATATGAATGGATTTTTCTGACACTGTAGAAGGTACTGTGGTATGCCACCCAGATCGTCTCTTTAGGGCTGAAGCATTCATCCCCCAGATGCGAGGCCTTCTGCCTGTTGAATCAAGGAGTCTCAACCTCCTTGCCACAATTTCAAATACCCCTGAAAGACTACAGCTTCAGCTTCAGACATCCACTGGGGTCTGGTAAGGCCTGTGCTAAAAGTACAACCCTTTTCAAACTCCCCCTCTGCCCAGCCCCACTTCCCTGACTCTCTTACAGGAATTACTGGTATTTCCTAATGTATCTACACCATGTAAATGTCTATCTTGGAATCTATTTCCTGGGGAAAATGACCTATGAAAATTAGTGCTGGGAAACAGGCACTAAAATGAGATTTTAGAACTATACCATCCACTGTCCAGATACCATCCATCACTGGTGTTAGATAAAACAAAGAGTCTCTGGCATGTGATTTTCTCCACTGGTGAATTGGAATAGGATATCATGGAAGGGAATGCTCTGGTGAGTACACGGTCTCAGACATTCCCAGAGTTCCAGGGAAGTGGCAATTATAATTAGTATAGAACCAAATGGCTCTTGCTGGATGTTATTGATGCATTAGAGAAAAATATAAAAAGAACAGTAGAGGATGATTATTTACTAATTCAAGGCAAAGTATGAAAGCTAGAAGATCTCCCTGGTAAAATATAAAAGTATCGTATCTACTGCATCCTAGAGGTAGTAAAGACTGAGGATCAGACCCAGAACTTAAGAGGAGAAGAGCTCCCAAGAGGATTGAATTCTCACCTCCAGCAAGTCTACTATGCCAGGGTCAGATTCATTATTGGGAAGGAGTGGGAATCTAAAATTATTAAGTTTGGAAAATCTTTATTTACAGACAAAAAACCCCACCTGCTCCAGAACACTTTGGTCCTGCAGAGTGGCTCATTGCTCTTTGCCAATGGCTGGTGCTCCTCCTACCGCCAGAACATAAAGTTAGAATTTATTTATATGGGAGCATTATTCATGATGCCGTATTTAAATTCCTAGCAAGGACCTTCAGAGACAGATGCTAACATTCTATTAGGATAGCTCTTAGAATCATGGAAAAAGCAATGGCTCATACTTAGTGAAATAAAAATGACCAAAATGCTATGAAAAATTCTGGAAGAGTTCAAAAGGCTAGAGATTAGACATGCTACAGTAGGTACACTATGCAAAGTCAAAGAAGTCAAAAAAATCCACAAGATAACTGTGTTTCACAGAGAAAACATGGAGGACCCTCTGTTTAGCAAAGTGCTAAGAAATGTGTTTGTGAGAAGAGCACCAGCATTATTAAGAAGCTCAGTGGTGGTTGTCTTCTGTAGGACAAGGATAACAGTAGGATTTGCTGTTACAGAAATGAGTTCCCTGATAGCAGTGGGGATGATATCATCTCCCAAAGAGTAAAGGCCATATGGTGTTACTTAACCATCAGAGACAAAGTTGGAGCAATGATCCTAATAAGCAGCAAGGTTGAACTGGCAGTCAGGGTGGCCCGACTCATAGTGCCTTGGAAACGGTTAATAGAACACAGTGTTCCTAGGGAAAGGTAGGGTATTTCTTCATCAACACAAACAGAGGAATGAAGGATGGATGATCGGGAGACTAAGAGTGGCTACCACAATAAAACTCACAATCCCTTGCAGAGGATCCAGACCTGAGCCAATTTGCAGATCCAGAAGCCCTTGATTAAAGGACTGGTCAGGTCCCCAGGAGGAAGGACTCTGTCTTACTACAGAAAGGGTGTGTAGTAAAATTTTCTCCAGCACTTTACCAAAGGAACCTATGGCCATTTACTAAAGTAACTTCACATTGAGGAAAAGGGAAGAGGTAGTTTTTTTAATGACTCTTGGACACAGTGCTTGAGTTGAGAACTATACCCAGAAAACTGAAGTATCAACATGTCCACTCCCTATCCCCACCACTGTTATAATGAGAGAATGCGGAAGCCAGGCAGTAACTGTGTGCTGGCCTGGGTCACAGGCCAGGACACAGTTGCCAACTAGGTCTACAAACATATTTTATAGTAACTTCCTTGGTCCCTAAATGTACAATTGGAATGGATGCATAGTATAGTTGTCAGAATTCCCACATTGGTTCCATGGTTTGTGAGGCAGGAGCTTCTTAGTGGGGAGAGCCAGATGGGAGCCTCTGAAGCTAACCCCACTTCCAGCCAAGATTAAATTAAGTACCTAGATTGTATCTCAAGAAGAACTAGCTGACTATTTACAATAGCCAGGACATGGAAGCAACCTAAGTGTCCATCAACAGATGAATGGATAAAGAAGATGTGTCACATGTGTACAATGGAATATTACTCAGCCATAAAAAGAAACGAAATTGAGTTATTTATAGTGAGGTGGATGGACCTAGAGTCTGTCATACAGAGTGAAGTAAGTCAGAAAGAGAAAAACAAATACCGTATGCTAACACATATATATGGAATCTAAGGGAAAAAAAAAAAAAAGGTCATGAAGAACCTAGGGGCAAGACGGGAATAAAGACACAGACCTACTAGAGAATGGACTTGAGGACACGGGGAGGGGGAAGGGTAAGCTGTGACAAAGTGAGAGAGTGGCATGGACATATATACACTACCAAACGTAAAACAGATAGCTAGTGGGAAGCAGCCGCATAGCACAGGGAGATCAGCTCGGTGCTTTGTGACGACCTAGAGGGGTGGGATAGGGAGGGTGGGAGGGAGGGAGACACAAGAGAGAAGAGATATGGGGATATATGTATATGTATAGCTGATTCACTTTGTTATAAAGCAGAAACTAACATACCATTGTAAAGCAATTATACTCCAATAAATGTTAAAAAAAAAAAAAAAAGAACTAGCTAAGTATTTAAAAGATAGAGGGCTGATGGTCCCATCATATCCTCATTTACTTTCCATGTTGGCCCTTACACAAACCAAACAGGATTGAAGGATAACAATGGACTATTGCAAACTTAATAAGGCAGTAACCCCAGCTGCAATTCCTGAGCCTGATGTGCTATTTTTGCTAGATCAACAGACCTGAGGTAAACTACCATGAATTTGAAGAATGTATTTTTTTCCTAAATCGATCAAGAAACAGATCACATTAACATGGGATTGACTACAGTATACATTTCAACTTTCCCCCCAGGGCTAGGTTTACCCTCCTGCATTCTATTATATTGTCTGAAGTACTCTACAACGATTAGATCATCTTCACAATATTATATTAGTCCGTACGTCGATGACAACATGTTAATCAAACAAGGTTACTGGTTCATCAGTTTGGTTAATCAAATGAAATGAAAGCATGTTAATCAAACCAAAATATACTTTTGTCCTAAATATGTTGGAGGCCTTTATAAAGTATATATACTCTGGAAGATTAATATCAGTGAAATTTTTATGTCTTATGGTCTGGGGCATTCCAGGACATGTCCTTTACAAAGGACAGATTATTATTTTTTTTGAGTCTATTACAATTTATTAACAGATAAGTATTAATTTTAAATGTACTTCTATTAATCTTGAACTTCACAAAGTTAGAAAAATACCAAAATAATTAAAGGACATTATTATATCACATATCCCACAGCTAAGGAAACACAATCTGACTGGACTCTTCAGGATCTAGAGGCAAGATTTGGGAGTTATGCTCCAGATCCAGTAAATACATGTACTGGATTACACAAAAGGCTGCCATCACTGAGTGGTACGAAGGAGAGAATAGAGCTTTACCGCAGGCCCAGTTTTCAGGGCAAGCATCTCTGCCTCTTGGACCGTATGATCCAGCATACCCTGTGGCTTTAGAAGTATGTACGGTGGGAAAAGATGCAATGTAGAGAATTCTCCAGCAGTAAAATTACAACACAGACTCCTAGACTCCTTGATCAAGGCCATGCCATCTGCAGCAGAGAGTTAAGTATCATGTGAAAAGTGACCTGCATTGTCCTTCTGGGCCTTGGTGGAGATATGGCAAATGACCGTGCAGCCGGAATACCTCATAATGAGTTGCATTCTGTCCAACAATAACACCTTGTAAGATCACGTGGAACATGTGGGATGGGGCATGAGCAGGTACAGGAGGCACAAGGGTCTGATTCACTAACAACTGAAGCAGATTTTGGTCTCTCTCATCTCAGAACTATGACTATGTCAGGGGGATCCCTTAAAACTAGATGATGGAGGCAAAAGACAAAAAAAGTCAACCTGGGATCATAGATACATCAGCTCAGTATGTGAATTTGAAAAACTGCTAATGCAGGTTATCTTCACCCAGGGAAAGATGGTGAAAGTCAGCCATAGGGGAGAGTCCTTGGAATGGTCAGAGCTTTGGACGGGGTAGACCATACACTTCATACAGGGAAAATGGCCTGAAATAAGAATATCTGTAATCTCATAGGCAGCAGTGAATGACTTGGCTATCAGGTCAGGGACATGGAAAGATAAAGGCTGGAAGACTAGGAGGGCTGGGGAAAATGTATATATAGATCTATGGGAACTTCTTTGTATTGTATGTGAAAGGCCACCAAAGAAATGGCACCAATAACATAGACAGAATGAGTCAGTCATTTGGTATCTGCCAGCCTCTGTCATTGGCCATCACAGTGCTCTGGACTTGTGAACAGTAACATGGGGTCCCATTCACTAAGGCTGATTTAGCTACTACCCATACTGAATGCCTAAATTTTCAGCAACAGAGATCAAATCTCAGATTCCAAAATACAGTAGGGCATTAGTAACTATTTAACAACTGGTTATCAAAGAAAAAAAAAAGCCCTTATCTCTGTGGTATAATATTTTCAGCATGGTGAACTTGAAGTTACCAACAGGACATTACTGAACTTAGAGACTTGAAGAGATGGGCACAGTCACCAGCTGAGACACAACTCAAGCCAACTCTAGCACAACACTGCCAGTACTGCACTATCCTTCCAGGAGACCAACAGGAACATGGTAGCAAGTTGATTACACTGGAAACTTTTCATCCTGGAATAGACAGTTAATCATCTTGACTGAGATCAACAATTATGTTTATATTCCATCATTGGCTGCTTCTCCTACCCACAAGGCTTCAGTGAGCACGAATAACTATGTAAAGGTCAATAGAATGTTTGATCCCCTGATATGAGATCCCATATAACATCATACTGAATATTAAAGAACCTCTTCCCAGCAAAGGAAAAGTTGCTGTGGGAACATGATCATGGGATACAGTGGTTCTATAACATACCACACAGAAGCTGCTGGCCTGATAGAACAATTAAATGGATTTTTAAAGGTGCAGCTACCTGCTTAGAAATAATCATCTTGAGCATATAAGGCATCATCGCCCAGGACCCAGAATATACCACAAATCAATTACAGTTATATTTCTTTACCAGGTTAAATACATGGAACCAAGAAGGTAGATGTAGAAGAGATCATGGTTTTTAAGAATCCTGGTTTCCTTTCTTTGGAAATTAGTGATTCCAGTTCCTGAAATTCTAGGTTCTGCAATTCTGGATGTCTTATTCTCATAAAAAGTAAATACTTCTCCAGGGGGACTAAGCAAGAGCCCCACTGAATGGCCACCTCTCATTCCCCAGCTGCACAGATGATTATCTCCTGAGCTCATAGCTGAATTGCCCTCGGAGGAAGGTCTCTGCCTCACCCAAGGTTACACCTTCTTTTCAGGGACAGCTGCACCGAAAGTTCTGACAACCTTACCTCAATTTTGGACATCCCTGAAGGACTATCCCAGATCCAGAGTTTCACTTGTGCCAGATGAAGCCTCTGCTGCAACTGTCACAGTTCAACTCCTCCCCCTGCCCAGTCCTGCTCCCCTCACTCGCTCACAGATGCTGGTCCCACAAGTCCCTCTTATCCAACTACTTGCTTGATAATCTCCATTTTAACATCTACTTCTGGCCAAACCCAAACTATGATGATACCACTGATCTCAATCTCATCTTCAAAGACTTGTCCCAAATTCTCTACCTTTTATTTTTCAGTCTACTTCATACCAAAGTTCTAAGACTTTTTTTTAATTATTCTTTCTGACTCTTACATCTTTAAAAAAAAAATACTTGAAATATTGCTCATGAAATCTGGCATTCAATTTTCAGAGTACATTTATATTTTCTAAAAATGAGCATTTCGTCAGGAGCAAGTATCCACCTCTGAATGAAATTACCCCATTCCCCTACCACCTCTTCATAGATAGAACACAGTTTGACTTTCTCAGTAGATCTGAGTGTTGCAAAGGGAAAACAACCAAAAAACTACTGTTCAATTTAAACAAAACCACCTACCTTTTAGCCAAGTCCCACATGTCATCTCTTGGTCTAAAATTGCATCACTATAAATAGCAGTTTCCTTGTTCCTCTAAAATAGCTACAAAGATTAATGTACAGGTTTTCTTATAATTTTAACAAATGTAGAGGTGGTGAGGCCTTCTTCTCTTTTCAACTGTGAAAAGGCTTTTGTGAATTATAAAGCCTATTTGACTTTTTAACACATCGTTAAATCTTTATATACTTTCAGAACTTGCTGGAAAAAAAAAATACTCACTTTTCAAACCCATTCAGGGTATAAGTACTGCTAAAATAAATAGGGTGTTAAAATAAAACTCTTAACTAGGCCATTATATTGGTGAGATAAACAGTACTGCCAGGTAAAATTTCTCATGTTAAATTGGTCTTTATTTCCCAAACCTCTTACTTTTCTTTCTTAAAGTTGTCTAGCACCATGAAAATTCACAGATCCCAGGTACCGGTTTTGTTTTTCCTTTCATTTTATCCCCCTCGTTTCAAAAAGATCACTTCCAGAGCAAAGAAGCAATGTTCCAGTTGGCTCCTAAACCATGTATTTTCAAGTAATTGGGAAAACTAGAATTGGGTCACAAGACAAATTTTTCTCTGTGTCTATTAAAAGTGTGCAGATAAGAAATTAGTCACAGAATCCAAGGTGCTTCTTTACACACCAATACGTGGTGTATGAGCAAGTATACTAAAGCAAGCAGTCAAGTTCACTGCAAATGGTACATCACAGTACCAATATCTTGAATCAGCCTCTATCTCCATAACTCAACTTTCTTCCCAATTTGTCCTTAAGGTCCCTCAATTCTAATGATCAGCAAATCCTAAAGTCAATTACAGAATTCATCTCCCATTTTTTCTCCAATACTGCATACGATTCTCGCCACAGATGTAACTGCTATGTTGTTTTTTAAAAGACATGGCAATAACTCGAATGTATAGTAGATTAATGATACTGTAATTGGCCTTAACATAAAATCAACATCCAATACATGCAGGATTGAAGAGAGGAAACATTGTTTAAATTTTAAGAGAAACAAGCCTGTAATTTGTAACAGGACATCCAATGAAAGACATCATGTAATGTGTGTTTAGGGAAATAACATTTAGGAAAATAGAAATACTTTACTTCCTGTTTGTCTTTCCATTTCTCCTCTCTCTTCCTCTCTTTCTTGCTGCCTGTAGGTGTAGTATTTCTTTTAGGACCTCAAAAACAGCACTACACGAGTCCCGTAGAAAGCTTTCAATAGGAAATCAATGAGTAACTGAATTTTAAATTGATTGAATTTAAAACACATTACAGCAATAAATCTGTATCAGCAGAAAGGCAAATCTATTTCCCAAACAAGATCAAAGCAGCACACCAACTGCATTACGTGACTTCATTGAAAACTGAAGCTTCTAAAAGGCTCACAGAGTAAGATACAAAAATACATCTAGTAACTTTGGTAGAACTCTTTAGAAACTACAAGACCTTTGAACAAGATAAGGTAAATTTGAAGAAAAATTTTATTTGCTCTTATAATAAATTCCAGTTAAAGAATTATCTCGGGGGGCGCTGGGCAAGATGGCAGAAGAGTAAGACGCGGAGAGCACCTTCCCTCCCACAGATACATTAGAAATACATCTACACGTGGAACTGCTCCTATAGAACACCTACTGAACGCTGGCAGAAGACCTCAGACCTCCCAAAAGGCAAGAAACTCCCCACGTACCTGGGTAGGGCAAAAGAAAAAAGAAATAACAGAGACAAAAGAACAGGGACGGGACCTGCACCAGTGGGAGGGAGCTGTGAAGGAGGAAAGATTTCCACGCACTAGGAAGCCCCTTCGCGGGCAGAGACTGCGGGTGGCAGAGGGGGGAAGCTTCGGAACCACGGAGGAGAGCGCAGCCACAGGGGTGCGGAGGGCAAAGCGGAGAGATTCCCGCACTTCCCGCACAGAGGCTCGGCGCTGACCAGCACTCACCAGCCCGAGAGGCTTGTCTGCTCAGCCGCCGGGGCGGGCGGGGGCTGGGAGCTGAGGCTCGGGCTTCGGAGGTCGGATCCCAGAGAGAGGACTGGGTTGGCTGCGTGAACACAGCCTGAAGGGAATAGTGCGCCACAGCTAGCCGGGAGGGAGTCCGGGAAAAGGTCTGGAGCTGCCGAAGAGACAAGAGACTTTCTCTTGCCTCTTTCTTTCCTGGTGCTCGAGGAGAGGGGATTAAGGGCGCCACCTAAACAAGCTCCAGAGACTGGCGCGAGCTGCAGCTATCAACGCGGACCCCAGAGACGGGCAGGAGACGCTAAGGCTGCTGCTGCCGCCACCAAGAAGCCTGTGTACAAGCACAGGTCACTCTCCACACCGCCCCTCCCAGGAGCCGGTGCAGCCCGCCACTGCCAGGGTCCCGTGATCCAGGGACAACTTACCCAGGAGAACGCACAGCGCGCCTCAGGCTGCTGCAACGTCACGCCGGCCTCTGCCACCGCAGGCTCGCCCTGCATCCATACCCCTCCCTCCCCCCGGCCTGGGTGAGCCAGAGCCCCCGAAGCAGCTGCTCCTTTAACCCCGTTCTGTCTGGGCGGGGAGCGGACGTCCTCAGGCGACCTACACGCAGAGGCGGGGCCAAATCCAAAGCTGAACCCCAGGAGCTGTGCGAACAGAGAAGAGAAAGGGAAATCTCTCCCAGCAGCCTCAGAAGCAGCGGATTAAAGCTCCACAAACAACTTGATGTGCCTGCATCTGTTGAATACCTGAATAGACAACGAATCATCCCAAATTCAGGAGGTGGACTTTGGGAGCAGGATATATTAATTTTTCCCCTTTTCCTTTTTTTGTGAGTGTATATGTGTATGCTTCTGGGTGAGATTTTGTCTGTATAGCTTTGCTTTCACCCTTTGTCCTAGGATTCGGTCGGTCCGGTTTGTGTTTTTTTTTTTTTTTTTTTTACTTAAAAAAATTTTTTTTCTTAATAATTTTCCCTTATTTTTTATTATAAAAAATTAAAAATTTTTCTTCTTAATAATTTTTTATTATAAAAAATTAAAACTTTTTTCTTAATACATTTTTTCTTAATAATTTCTTATTTTTTATTATAAAAAATTAATAAATTTATTTCTAAAAAATAAAACAATTTTTCTTAATAAATGTTTTCTTAATAATTTTTTTCTTATTTTTTATTATAATAGGTTTATTTTATTTTATACTCTTTCTTTCTTTCTTTCTATTTTTTCTGCCTTTTATTCTGAGCCGTGTGGATGAAAGGCTCTTGATGCTCGAGCCAGGCACCAGGGCTGTGCCTCTGAGGTGGGAGAGCCAACTTCAGGACACTGGTCCACAAGAGACCTCCCAGCTCCACGTAATACCAAACAGCAAAAATCTCTCAGAGATCTCCATCTCAACATCAAGACCCAGCTTCACTCAACGACCAGCAAGCTACAGAGCTGGACACCCTATGCCAAACAACTAGCAAGACAGGAACACAGCCCCATCCATTAGCAGAGAGGCTGCCTAAAATCATAATAAGGCCACAGACACCCCAAAACACACTACCAGACGTGGATGTGCCCACCAGAAAGACAAGATCCAACCTCATCCACCAGAACACAGGCACTAGTCCCCTCCACCAGGAAGCCTACACAACCCACTGAACCAACCTTAGCCACTGGGGACAGATACCAAAAACAACGGGAACTACGAACCTGCAGCCTGTGAAAAGGAGACCCCAAACACAGTAAGATAAGCAAAATGAGAAGACAGAAAAACACAGAGCAGATGAAGGAGCAGGGTCAAAACACACCAGACCTAACAAATGAAGAGGAAATAGGCAGTCTACCTGAAAAAGAATTCAGAATAATGACAGTAAAGATGATCCAAAATTTTGGAACTAGAATAGACAAAATGCAAGAAACATTTAACAGGACATAGAAGAAATAAAGAGGAACCAAGCAATGATGAAAAACACAATAAATGAAATTAAAAATACTCTAGAAGGGATCAATAGCAGAATAACTGAGGAAGAAGAACGGGTAAGTGACCTGGAAGATAAAATAGTGGAAATAACTACTGCAGAGCAGAATAAAGAAAAAAGAATGAAAAGAACTGAGGACAGTCTCAGAGACCTCTGGGACAACATTAAACGCACCAACATTCGAATTATAGGGGTCCCAGAAGAAAAAGAGGAAAAGAAAGGGACTGAGAAAATATTTGAAGAGATTATAGTTGAAAACTTCCCTAATATGGGAAAGGAAATAGTTAATCAAGTCCTGGAAGCACAGAGAGTCCCATACAGGATAAATCCAAGGAGAAACATGCCAAGACACATATTAATCAAACTGTCAAAAATTAAATATAAAGAAAACATATTAAAAGCAGCAAGGGAAAAACAACAAATAACACACAAGGGAATCCCCATAAGGTTAACATCTGATCTGTCAACAGAAACTCTGCAAGCCAGAAGGGAGTGGCAGGATATACTTAAAGTGAGAAAAGAGAAAAACCTACAACCAAGATTACTCTACCCAGCAAGGATCTCATTCAGATTCAACGGAGAAATTAAAACCTTTACAGACAAGAAAAAGCTGAGAGAGTTCAGCACCACCTAACCAAATTTACAACAAATGCTAAAGGAACTTCTCTAGACAACAAACACAAGAGAAGGAAAACACCTACAATAACAAACCCAAAACATTTAAGAAAATGGGAATACGAACATACATATTGATAATTACCTTAAATGTAAATGGATTAAATGCTCCCACCAAAAGACACAGGCTGGCTGAATGGATACAAAAACAAGACCTGTTTATATGCTGTCTACAAGAAACCCACTTCAGACCTAGAGATACATACAGACTGAAAGTGAGGGGATGGAAAAAGATATTCCATGCAAATGGAAATCAAAAGAAAGCTGGACTAGCAATTCTCATATCAGACAAAATAGACTTTAAAATAAAGACTGTTACAAGAGACAAAGAAGGACACTATATAATGATCAAGGGATCGATCCAAGAGGAAGGTATAACAATTGTAAATATTTATGCACCCAACATAGGAGCACCTCAATACATAAGGCAAGTACTAACAGCCATAAAAGGGGAAATCGACAGCAACACAATCATAGTAGGGGACTTTAACACCCCACTTTCACCAATGGACAGATCATCCAAAATGAAAATAAATAAGGCAACAAGCTTTAAATGATACATTAAACAAGATGGACTTAATTAATATTTATAGGACATTCCATCCAAAAACAACAGAATACACATCTTTCTCAAGTGCTCATGGAACATTCTCCAGGATAGATCATATCTTGGTTCACAAATCAAACCTTGGTAAATTTAAGAAAATTGAAATCATATCAAGTATCTTTTCCGACCAAAACGCTATGAGACTAGATATCAATTACAGGAAAAGATCTGTAAAAAATACAAACACATGGAGGCTACACAATACACTACTTAATAACGAAGTGATCACTGAAGAAATCAAAGGGGAAATCAAAAAATACCTAGAAACAAATGACAATGGAGTCACGACAACCCAAAACCTATGGGACGCAGCAAAAGCAGTTCTAAGAGGGAAGTTTATAGCAATACAAGCCTACATCAAGAAACAAGAAACATCTCGAATAAACAACCTAACCTTGCACCTAAAGCAATTAGAGAAAGAAGAACAAAAAAACCCCAAAGCTAACAGAAGGAAAGAAATCATAAAGATCAGACCAGAAATAAATGAAAAAGAAATGAAGGAGACAATAGTAAAGATCAATAAAACTAAAAGCTTGTTCTTTGAGAAGATAAACAAAATTGATAAACCATTAGCCAGACTCATCAAGAGAAAAAGGGAGAAGACTCAAATCAATAGAATTAGAAATGAGAAGGGAGAAGTAACCACTGACACTGCAGAAATACAAACGATCATGAGAGATTACTACAAGCAACTCTATGCCAATAAAATGGACAACCTGGAAGAAATGGACAGATTCTTAGAAATGCACAACCTGCCGAGACTGAACCAGGAAGAAATAGAAGATATGAACAGACCAATCACAAGCACTGAAATTGAAACTGTGATTTAAAATCTTCCAACAAACAAAAGCCCAGGACCAGATGGCTTCACAGGCAAATTCTATCAAACATTTAGAGAAGAGCTAACACCTATCCTTCTCAAACTCTTCCAAAATATTGCAGAGGGAGGAACACTCCCAAACTCATTCTACGAGGCCACCATCACCCTGGTACCAAAACCAGACAAAGATGTCACAAAGAAAGAATACTACAGACCAATATCACTGATGAACATAGATGCAAAAATCCTCAACAAAATACTAGCAAACAGAATCCAACAGCACATTAAAAGGATCATACACCATGATCAAGTGGGGTTTATTCCAGGAATGCAAGGATTCTTCAATGTACGCAAATCAATCAACGTGATACATCATATTAACAAATTGAAGGAGAAAAACCATATGATCATCTCAATAGATGCAGAGAAAGCTTTCGACAAAATTCAACACCCATTTATGATAAAAACCCTGCAGAAAGTAGGCATAGAGGGAATTTTCCTCAACATAATAAAGACCATATATGACAAACCCACAGCCAACATTGTCCTCAATGGTGAAAAACTGAAACCATTTCCACTAAGATCAGGAACAAGACAAGGTTGCCCACTCTCACCACTATTATTCAACATAGTTTTGGAAGTGTTAGCCACAGCAATCAGAGAAGAAAAAGAAATAAAAGGAATTCAAATCGGAAAAGAAGAAGTAAAGCTGTCACTGTTTGCAGATGACATGATACTATACATAGAGAATCCTAAAGATGCTACCAGAAAACTACTAGAGCTAATCAATGAATCTGGTAAAGTAGCAGGATACAAAATTAATGCACAGAAATCTCTTGCATTCCTACATACTAATGATGAAAAATCTGAAAGTGAAATTAAGAAAACACTCCCGTTTACCATTGCAACAAAAAGAACAAAATATCTAGGAATAAACCTACCTAAGGAGACAAAAGACCTGTATGCAGAAAATTATAAGACACTGATGAAAGAAATTAAAGATGATACAAATAGATGGAGAGATATACCATGTTCTTGGATTGGAAGAATCAACATTGTGAAAATGACTCTACTACCCCAAAGCAATCTACAGATTCAATGCAATCCCTATCAAACTACCACTGGCATTTTCCACAGAACTAGAACAAAAAATTTCACAATTTGTATGGAAACACAAAAGACGCCGCATAGCCAAAGCAATCTTGAGAACGAAAAATGGAGCTGGGGGAATCAGGCTCCCTGACTTCAGACTATATTACAAAGCTACAGTAATCAAGACAGTTTGGTACTGGCACAAAAACAGAAACATAGATCAATGGAACAGGATAGAAAGCCCAGAGATAAACCCATGCACATATGGTCCCCTTATCTTTGATAAAGGAGGCAAGCATATACAGTGGAGAAAAGACAGCCTCTTCAATAAGTGGTGCTGGGAAAACAGGACAGGTACATGTAAAAGTATGAAATTAGACCACTCCCTAACACCATACACAAAAGTAAACCCAAAATGGATTAAAGACCTAAATGTAAGGCCAGACACTATCAAACTCTTAGAGGAAAACATAGGCAGAACACTCTATGACATAAATCACAGCAAGATCCTTTTTGACCCTACTCCTAGAGAAATGGAAATAAAAACACAAATAAACAAATGGGACCTAATGAAACTCAAAAGCTTTTGCACAGCAAAGGAAACCATAAACAAGACCAAAAGACAACCCTCAGAATGGGAGAAAATATTTGCAAATGAAGCAACTGACAAAGGATTAATCTCCAAGATTTACAAGCAGCTCATGCAGCTCAATAACATAAAAACAAACAACCCAATCCAAAAATGGGCAGAAGACCTAAATAGACATTTCTCCAAAGAAGATATACAGATTGCCAACAGACATATGAAAGAATGCTCAACATCATTAGTCATTAGAGAAATGCAAATCAAAACTACAATGAGATATCATCTTACACCAGAATGGCCATCATCAAAAAATCTACAAACAATAAATGCTGGAGAGGGCGTGGAGAAAAGGGAACCCTCTTGCACTGTTGGTGGGAATGTAAAGTGATACAGCCACTATGGAGAACAGTATGGAGGTTCCTTAAAAAACTAAAAATAGAACAACCATACGACCCAGCAATCCCACTACTGGGCATATACCCTGAGAAAACCATAATTCAAAGAGAGTCATGTACCACAATATTCACTGCAGCTCTATTTACTATAGCCAGGACATGGAAGCAACCTAAGTGTCCATCATCGGATGAATGGATAAAGAAGATGTGGCACATATATAGAAGGGAATATTACTCAGCCATAAAAAGAAACGAAATGGAGGTATTTGTAGTGAGGTGGATGGAGTTAGAGTCTTTCATACAGAGTGAAGTAAGTCAGAAAGAGAAAAACAAATACAGTATGCTAACAAATATATATGGAATCTAAGGAAAAAAAAAAAGGTCATGAAGAACCTAGTGGCAAGACGGGAATAAAGACACAGACCTACTAGAGAATGGACTTGAGGATATGGGGAGGGGGAGGGGGAGGGGTAAGATGTGACAGGGTGAGAGAGTGGCATGGACATATATACACTACCAAATGTAAAATAGATAGCTAGTGGGAAGCAGCTGCATAGCACAGGGAGATCAGCTCGGTGCTTTGTGACCACCTAGAGGGGTGGGATCGGGAGAGTGGGAGGGAGGGAGACGCAAGAGGGAAGAGATATGGGAACATATGTATATGTATAACTGATTCACTTTGTTATAAAGCAGAAACTAACACACATTGTAAAACAACTATACTCCAATAAAGATGTAAAAAAAAAAAAAAGATCTCACACCAGATAAGCAGTATATAATTCTCATATTTAAAAAAATAAACTCATATTGCAAGATTGTAATTCAAAATATATAGTTGCTGATATTAAGCCTGGCCAACTCACAAGCTTCAAAGATCTGACTTAACTCAGAAGTCACTGTCCAACAGTCCCCGGCATCTATGGCAGATTGAGTGGAGCCAGTAAAGTGAGAAATGAACAGGCCTGAAGCATTTAAAAATGAAAGTGACAAGTTACACCAAACTGAGCAGTTTAATAGCTTTCTTATAGCGCATGACAGTGGGAAGTATCTTTTACTCAAGATTCAGTATGGTCAGCTAGGAATTTAAAACCCTGGTATGGGTTCATGGGATGAATGAATTCCACTCGACTTTGAGTTCACTAAGAGAGCAAATCACCTCTCCTCTACTTGCTCTGTGTATCTGCTTTATAAACGGGTGATAATCTCATCTCCCCTTGCATCTCAGCAGATGATGTGAGGTTTAAGTGAAGATTTTAAGGGGAAAATATCTATAAATAATGACAAAATGTTGTAATCATCCTAAAGTGAATTTAACCTTTGTACATCATTAGAGCATCTGGAACTCTCTTTGGAATCTACCACAAGGTCATCGTAACCAGATGTTTTGTTATTGTTGCTTATTTTTGCCTGCCTTTTTCTTACTTTATACCTGATGAGATTCTGAATAACGTGAGAGACTTCTAACTAAAGACTGAGTCCTCAGCTTCACACAGTTTACCTCCTTCCTCAACACTTTACCAGGAAAAAAAAAAAAGATACATGGGAACTACTTGTAACTACAAGATCAATTGATTGATTCATTTCTTTATCCACTAGACACTTAATATCTGTAATTCCTCAAGCCGCCTTTCAGACATTAGAAATACGAAGATGAATATGGTATAGTTTTCTCATGCTAAGATCTCACAATCTGTAGCCTAAAGATCCCTAAGCGGTTGGCCTCTTCCTAACTCCTGGGGAATAATCATCACCAGCCTCCCACTCAGACCCACTCAGTCTGGGAAACATCAGCTTTAATAACAGGCCTAGGACTATACTTTAGGAGGCACTTCTGGCTTTTTGTGAAAGCAGTTTGTCCCCAAATCACAACCCCATTCCACGACCTTTGCCTTTTTCCAGTCAAATTCTTATAGCCTCTGCACACTAGGATTCACGACAGTCCAGTTCTCTAGTGAGGTGTTTAAGAGCCCCTACTGCATGGTTATACTCTCTGGATTCTAATCTTGGTTCTTTTGTTTATCAGGTATATACACTGAGGCAAGTATGGCAGAATTCTATGACTCATTTTCCTCATCTGTAAAATAGTGGTAATAATAGTACCTAGGGTGTTAGAAGGCAAATGAATTAACATGCATAAAGCACATAGAATGGCATGTGGCACATGGTAAGGACTCAGTGTCTACTAAGCATCAGCATCATCATCTGTGTGCCATGGATAAACGTACAGGTGGTCAGTAGCAAAATGCTTAATACTGAAGGGTCTACTCCCAAAAGCCCAATGGCCCAATCAATTTGAATATTCATTCAACATCCTTTCTGTGTAAGAAGAAGCTAGGCCAAGAATGGCTAACTTGATATTATAGAATGGAACTTCATAATTAATTGCTTTTCCCTAGGACCCAGAAAATTTGATCTTGGAGCAAAAAGAGACACAGTCTCTAGATCTCTCTTCTAAATTGAATGGTACTTGCACTTACCCAGGGCCAGTGTGCACAATAGTAATGCCTTTGCATAGAAACTATACAGAGTCAAAATATCCTCTCATAAATCTGGTCCACCTCCAGCATTCCTCCACAGTAAATGGTGACTCTAACCCCTACAGTTACATATCCAGAAACCTTGCATTCACCCTTAATCTATCCTTCTTGGAACTTCATTTTCAACATCTATCTAATCAATCATGGATCCCACTGGACTTTGTTTCTGAGCTATCTCTGGATCCTATCCCTGTTTTTCCATTTTCATTCCCAGTTATCGTGATCCTTTACCTGAACTATAGTAAATTATGCCATGGCCACTTTGATTCCTCCTTAGTTCATTCCCCCCACAGCCACCAGAATAATCTACTGAAAACACAAATGTGAATATGTCTCCCCTCTGTCTTATTTTAAAAAAATGACTTTCATGGTCCCTGGAATGAAATGCAAGATCATTGTCATGACCTACAAGGTCCTCCAGGATCTATAGATGAAGTCCAACCCAGGTCAAGGGACATCTTCCCCCACTTCTCTCACAGACTGGACTTTTTCAAATCCCCTAGGCAACTGAGCTTTCATCACTTTCACAACTGTGATCCTCCCCATCTAGAGAGCTCCCTAACCCACACATTGTCCCTATTCTTTTGACCTACTATCACCTATTTCTCCCTCAACTATCCACTCTAGATCACTTTCTCAATGAGATCACACTAGGTCAGCTCATCTTTTAGAAATCAGTCATCTCCTTCCTGACACTTAACGCTGATATAATTCTGTTCTTAACTGTACAGTTTATTTATAGTAGTCCCCCCCACCTGTCTGTATTCCAGGACCCCTGGTTCCAGTGGATACCCAAAACCATGGATAGTACCAAAGGCTATATATACTATTTCCTATACATACATACCTATGATTAAGTTTAACTTATAAATTAGGCACAGCATGAGAATATCCAAATTGTCAGACAGCATCACTACATGTTGGGACCATTATTAAGTAAAATAAGGGTTACTTGAAACATAAGCACTGCAATACCCCAAACAGTTCATGTGGTAACTAAGAAGGCTGCTAAGTGACTAATGGGCAGAATGTGCGGGACACAGGATGATTGACAGCCGGGGCAGGATGGAACGGGACATTGAGAGATTTCATCACGCTACTCAGAATGGCATATAATTTCAAATTTATGAATTATTTCTGGAATTTCCCATTTTCAGATCATACCTGACCACGGGTAACCGAAACCACAGAAAGTGAAACCTCAGATAAGGCGGGGACTATTGGATTAACATGCTTCCCCAAGTTTAATATAAGTTCCATGTTGGAGAGGGGCCTTGTATCTTCTATTCACAATTGATCCCCATAGAAACTCAATACGGTTTTTGATCCACAAACAGTTAGTTCATGAGTTAATTGTGACTCCACAGAGTTACCTAAGGCCAATTAACGTTTCAGAGAGCTCTGATTTACTAAAATCTTGATTCTTAATTCCACTTTTAATTTCAGAATAAGACAGAACCAACCTCAATACCTAATGTCTCACTGTTCTTTTATTGACAGCAAATTCAGGTCTTGGTACTGGAAATTTGCCCATCTCTTCACGATAGAGCAAGGATTAGTACTTTATTCACGTGCTAAAAGAAAACGAGCATCATCTTTCATAAAATCAAAGATATAAATGTTACCTCCATCTTTGGGAGCTTCCATTTTGCCTGAAATGGAAGGAGCAAATTTAAGAACCAGTTTAAAGGCCTTCAACCGTGTGGAGTATGAGAAATTTAAAACTATCCTTATATTTTCTAGGAAAACACATGTTTTAACTATGAAGAGAAATTTGGAACGTATTTCTACCTTTGTATGAGAGCCTATTTAAACCCTATATTAAGGCATTCTCTTTGCACTTTACATTTGCCTATGGCAATGCATCTTGCAGGATGATTTCTCTGCAAGAAATCTTTAAGATAATAACAAAATTTACCCCCATACCCTTCCAAATATAAATTATTAAAAGCAAATATACCCTTGGTATATAAATTTCAAAAATCATTAATGAATTTAAAAAGAAAAAATAATTTAGTCTGTTTCAAGAAAAACACTTCATCTGTGTTTTCCACTTATATTTTTGGCCACTCCTTTTCAGCTTTCTTCAAAAATACTCCTTTTTCCAAGAGCAACTTAAACATTTATGTTCTCTTAGATTCTGACTTGGCAATCCTGGTAAATTTCATTTTTATTTACCAAATATCTGCTTTCCATCCTGGGAGAGGATTATACTTCTCAACCCCTCAGAAGTCACAACTTGTGACTTGCTTTGACCATGGAAACATGAGCAGAACTTTTATGTGTTACAGGCAGAAGTGATAAGGGTCCATTCAAGCTCCATCCCATTCTCTTTTCCCTCTGCATAATGATGAATGAGGTTCCACGTACAAGTTGTTCAGGAGGGCTGTATCCCAAAGATTTTTTAAAGTCAAATCCCAACCACCATAGGTATGTAACAAAACAGAGAAGTAAAGCTTTGTTACTGTGAATCATTGAGGTTTGAGGGTGTTGTGCTATAGCATAAGCACATCTACAAGGACTGATAGAGCTATCGTATTTCCTCACTCTATTCCTACTCTCTAGCTCTGTAATCATAGCTTTAGCTGCCACCTATATGTTAAATATTCCCACCCCCCAAAATCTTTTTCGCCACCAGGAACAATCACCTAATCCGTATATGCCTATTCTACATGCCTCCTGAACAATTTTATCCGGCTGCTCTTCAAGCGATTGATAATCATAACCAAAACTAAATTTGTCATTTTTCTTTCAAAAACGCTGTCTCCCTTCCCTTCCTCCAATACTACTCATCTGTGAGAGTCATTCTCAACTGCTCTCTCCCTCAGCCCCACTCCATATCCAATTGATTGCCAACTTTTGTCAGTTCTGCAACCCCCAAAGAATTTATTCCATTCTCTTCATCTCCTTGCCAGAGTTCTGGTTTAGACCCTCCTCATTAATTTCCTACGATTTTAAGACAACCCAATCTTGCACGATCTCAATCTTGCGCGATCTCAATTTATTCTCCAAATTTTCACCAGCATGGTCTTTCTAAAATTCAAATGTGATTTTATCACTTCACTGCCTGGAATCTACCAGTGGTAGCCCAAGCATTCTGTACAATGTCCAAACCCTTCGCAGAGCATTTGAGATAACTCACCGTCTGACTCTGAGCCACCTTTTTATTTTTACCCACAGATGCACCACCACATTCATCTGACCAATATGCCAGACCTCTTCCAGACGCATCATGTTCTTTTAAACCTCTGTTACTTTTCATGTTTTTGTCTATTAATGTTGCTTTCCTCCCAACACCTGAATGGCTAACTCTCTTCATCTCTCTGAGCCAAAATCACAACTCTGGACATCACCCAAAGCAGGAAGCAGATACAAATGAGTCCTCGTGGACCCTATTCAATGCACGCATATCATATAAGAAAAATATATAGACAAAGGGATACAAATAAAATCAAAGGCTATAATAGGTCATGAAAACAGACGAAGTGAGGGTCTTTAAAAGGAAGGATTAATTAAAAGTATTCAGTAAAGAAATCCAACTGGGTACAAATGAAAAATGTTCTATTGGATTTAGCTATTACCTGGTACAGAAGCCAGTTTGCAGGAGGTTAAAAACTAAATGGAACGCAAGACTTGGAAACACGAAGTGCAAACAATTCTCCTAACAAAGTGTAGAGCCTTCAGGACAGAGAGACATGGTTCCAGGGCTAGAGGGGATACAATAGGAGGAGAGAAATTTCCTCAGTTTAGGATACTGGAGTTTGGAGACACATCAGTCAGAGCTGCTAGAGGGAAATGAGCGTCAAAGGCAATTCTTTTTAAGGGAGTTCGGGTCTCAGACAGTGGAATGTTAGCTAACAATGGACTTGCTGAGAAACAGATATTGCTTTGCCTGTAGAAGAGGAGGAATACAGGAGGGAACTTTATGTTTAGTCACGTCCAGGTGAAAGTGAGAGAAGCACTACTAAGTAGAAACAGCCTACAGATTTGAAGGTATTGGTGGGATGGTAGATGAAAGGTCACAGTTGACCCTTTGTAAACCACATCCATTGATTTCCTAAGAAAACCAAGACCAAGAAACGATCAGATTGTTCTCAGAGTGATGAAGCAGAATTGGATTTATCACGTTCCAACCTGTTTTCAAAACAGTATTTTTAATATGATTTTACCAAGAATCCTTGACAAAATCATTTGACAACATAAAATGAATTGTCTGTCTTTAAAAGACCGAATGATACAGGAAGTCATATTTGAATGATGTGCAGAGCTGGGCACTGTATAAACCATGCAGATATATATATATATAAAGCAACAAAGAGCCACAATACATCCTTGAAAGAAACAATCAGAGAGAGGTACCACAAGGCAACATCATTTGTTTAAATTTTTATGTTTTGCTGAAAAACAGCCATATTTGGGGGTGTAGAATGAGCTTTCCTTACTGGAGTCACCTAATTCCTTTGAAATTCATTTTCCCTTTGCTAAGCTGACCTAACAAACCAGGACCCATCCCCAATATGTATAGATGTGTTGAAGATTAATTAGAGATTGCTTATAAAGCCCATGGTCAACTTAGCAAAAATTATTCTATCGGTATAAATTATGAATCTATGAACAAACACAGAAAAATCAAATTAAATGCTAACTATAATATACTGCTTTGGGGGCATATTATTTCTAAGAGCTCAGGATTGTTTCTAATTAAAACTATCTTTCCTTAAACCAAGCTTCTAGAGATTCTACAGGTTCCTTTTGCCTAAGAAATATTTAAAACTCTGTGCTAGCAAAACACCTCTGACCTTGGACTTTCAGATTGGAGCACGTTTTGTTACAAGTACTTAGGTTTGGTGTTATAATGTCTTTGAGATATTTTATTGTATTGAATCTCTCTACACAGTTTGGACTTATTCTTAGAGATGTAATAAAAATTTATGTGGATAGCTGCATAGCCCATTGCTCTTAAAACACTTCTGCATGTATTGTCATTAAAAACTACACGTGGATGTGTTTACAACATCAAAAATCCACACGAATGTTCAAAACATTTCCACAGTCAGGTGTCTCACAACATTCTTGTAGCATTTTCTTTTCCCTTTTAGTCACTGATTTTATATTAGAAAAACATACATGTTTCTGCCATTAGGGGGAAAAAAGTACAACATCTTTTTTTATGCTCTGATTAATGTTGAGACACTTCAAACATTGCAAAAAGGCACTTCTTCTGATGTTTTAACTTCTAGTTTTCATAGCCCTTTACAAGTCTGATTTTTCCTTTATTCATGCTACATCACTTTAATTTATTCTTGTTACTCGGCCCCAGAAACAGACGGAACAGCCTTAGGCTTGCAGGAACCATTTGACCAATTGCTAGTTGGCAGAGAGGGGAAACGCTTACACACAGCTCTCTGGCAGCCTGTGTGAAATGCATCAGCTCCATCTAGGATGGTGGGTAAGTCCCCACATCAAAAAAAAATACACCATTACAACTGATACTAATAAGTCTCAGAGGAATGTAACTTGAATGGGAAAGTTCCAGTTCATTATCCTTTATCACTTACAGTCACAACACCGTGCTAAATTATTTTTGTTAATATCTTCAGCCAGGCCATCACACAATGCCTTTTATCTTTTGTGAAAATTGTTACCTAGTTTTTGCAATAAATAATGTGGGTAGAGACCAGATAGCTAGTTTAAGATGAGCATTTTAATGGTTAGGTCAACTAAGTAGAGCATGTTCAATATCAGAGTCCTTTTTAGACACTTACTCAAGAAAAATAATGGAGAGTATAAAATGGTGAAAAAAAAGTTATCACCTGGTATAAGAAAAGAAGTACTAAAAGTCAGAAAATCATCCCAGATGCAGAATCTACTTGACCATGGTACAGAAAAAACTAAGTTCTAAACCTCTAACTTGCTTTTATATTTTTCTACCCAATTAAAGCACAATCATGACATATAGACACATTCCCTGGAAGGCTAATACTTTGGCACCCAAAGCAATATTCCCCAACAATTTCTACTTGGGCTTGAGCAAAGTCTAAAAGACTGCGTGGAGGAAAGTCAAAGAACACTGCATATAACAGCTACTTAGGAATTTTAGAGATTGGAGGCAAATGCCTAAATTATTCATTTAAAACAGGCAAAAAAATGTTATCTTCCTAAATCAAGATCAATTCAAAACAACTACTTATATAACTTACATAAGTTATCAGAATATCGCATTGTATTTTGTATAGTTAAACACAATTTTTGGTGATACTTTCTAGTTATGCCTTCTGTATTTGCTTTCTCAGAGAAGCCTTTTCTAACTACCCAGTTTAAAGTAGTAGCCCCTCTCCGCGGAGAGGTTACTTCATCCTTTATTTTCTCTAGTTTTTTTAAAAATTTTCCTTATCTGAAATGCTATCATCTGCATGTACTGGTCAACTTGGTTACTTTCTGCTTCTCTCCCCCTAATAAGGTCAGCGAATAGGATGTAGACATCTGCTTTATTCATCCCTGCATCCCAGCCCCTAGAACAAGGTTGGCCACACAGAAGATGCTCACGTCATTCCTGAATGAATGAAGACAGTTGGCTACTTTCATATAACTACCATGTTTCAGTTAGAATTTTTGAAATGTATGCTTTTCAACTGAATTGAAAAACCTTATTCTATCTCCCCCCCACAAAAACAAATTTTGTCTTAACAATCATAACAATCAAAAGAAAGAGAAAAAGTACAGAAGTTTATCACATTATCACCACAGTAAAACATTCTTTCTATGTTTAATCTTTAATGTCTTTGAGTTGACCCATCTCTCCGGGGAACAAGGCACACAATGTCTGCTTTTGCTATGTATTTGGGAATGTGGGTTAGGGTTGGGGACCATTTGAGAGGTTATCTTCTCCAACACTTCATATTGTCTTAAAACGTTAGACCAGAATCATCTTCATACCAACACTGACCTGGAACAGTACATAAGGGAATGAAGACACTAGTAAGTGATGAAACCTCACCTTGATCTCCTCAGGAGCTAGTCAAGTACATGTCTCTGAATCTGCACCGCAGCGTTTCTCTCGAGAACTTACCTTAGTGGCTTTCTTCAGTTTCAGTGAAATAATATCAGAAATATCTGTCAAATATATGACAAAAGTCATAAATATAGTAAGGTCAAAAATGAAAGAATATCATGTAGGATGGATATCATTTATGTCAACTTAACATTTAAACTCCCAAATATAATCAGAAGTTTTACCTTCAGGAAAGCCTCTGGGAAGACCTGGGTCTCCTATACAATTGCTCAGCTTCCTAGGAGAAAGGAAAATGAAAGAATCAAAGAGAGAAGGAAAAGCTGAAATAGAAGCAGTGGTTAGTCAACTGTTGTAGAACCAGTTACAAAGCACACAGGTGGAAATGATCACTGCCTTCGTGAAGGCAATTTCACAGAAGGTCCTGATTCAAAAACACTACCAAACGTAAAATAGATAGCTAGTGGGAAGCAGCCGCATAGCACAGGGAGATCAGCTCTGTGCTTTGTGACCACCTAGAGGGGTGGGATAGGGAGGGTGGGAGGGAGGGAGATGCAAGAGGGAAGAGATATGGGAACATATGTATATGTATAACTGATTCACTTTGTTATAAAGCAGAAACTAACACACCATTGTAAAGCAATTATACTCCAATAAAGATGTTAAAAAAAAAAAAAAAACCTTCCCGTCACCTCAGTACTCCTCATCTGTGGGTTGATATTATTTTCTTTCATATTAGCTTACGTCTCTGTTCCCTGTTGATAGTAATAGCCCCTGGAGGAATTGTGACCTTAACTTGACTGAGTAACCTTATTTATGGAAGAGGGAGGAATAAACAAGAAAAACTGGAAGGGTTGAGTATAAAATACAGTGGTTGGTGAGATTCAAAAGAACACTCCACATAGTCATGTGTTAAATTTTCTCTCCTCTCTTTCCTTTCTCTAAAGCCAAGCAGTGAAGAAAGTGCTAGGGATGCTTTCAGCCTTTTCATTTGTTTTGTTCTCAGCAACATGCAGGTCTGTTTTAAAAGGTGATGGATGCAAGAATTTCACTGCAAATAAAAGTTACAATACAATTACAGGATGTATAGCCTTCAACCATTTCCAGAGCTTGAAGCAAAATGCCACCAAATTTTACCTAACCTTTTGCTACTTAAAGTAGATAGTTTCTGCCCCCCACAAACACACAGTTTTTCTTTCCTTCCAAAATCCAGCATTGTGTTTAAACTAACCAGTCTTGAAAATGTAACTTCATGAATGGGATTTAGCTTGTATCTCTATAATAGCAAAGTATTACCAATGTAGCAACTAAGGGTTTGAAGTTTTGAGAATTATTTTATGGGGATCCTACCTATAATGTAATATTTTTAAATAGAGAGTTGTACAAAGGAAAGAGAGATGGGAGAACAGAGAGATGGGAGAACAGATAGATGGAGACACAGAGACAGAAAGACACAGAGACAGACACAGAGAAAGAATGAATCAGGTCCAATCACGAATGGAAGTTCAAACTAGTGTAATTTTTTCCTTTGGTAACTATAACCTCCTTCCAAAGCTCTCCTGTTTTATTTGTCCTTCCTCTTCCTCCTTTCCCCGCAGCCCAGCCCTCTGGAATCAGAAGCGACCTAACTGCTTACCCTCTACAACACATCTTCCAGAGAAGCATTAGGAGAAAATGGAACTAACATTTTAGTAGGTATTATAAACTAGGTGTATTATGTATGCTATCTTACACAATTGCAAGTTCCTGGCTGTGTCATCATAACCATTTGACAGATAAGGAAGCTGGGGTTTCATAATTTGTTCATTGTTACCCAGCTTCTAAGGGAGAGATCTGGATTCAGGTCCTGTTTTATCTGACCTTAAAACCTATGTCTTTTCAGCACAGGGCACAGTCTCTCTCTCTACCTCCTTATCCAGACTTTCAATTGGCCAGCAATTGGACTGAATTAACTAGTTCCACCAGAGCCTGAATAATGAGTGAGACTTAAAATGCTTTCCCTCCAAGGAGTGCACATATTTACACAGGAGAGAACATCCTTAATTAATGAAAGATTTCCTAAGGTAAACTTTCTGGGCTAAGCATCACTTTTCTGGTCGAGTGGCATTGGGGCTGAATGCTCCACTTGCTTCATTCATCAGGTCACGGCTCTCAAACAGTCATATATATTTAGTCCCAAAAGACAACTAACTAGGCATTGTGCTACACGGTGTATTTTTTTTTTCAGTGATTGTTACTGGCAGGCTTTGAAGCAGTTGCTCTAACATTTGGGAGAACAGTGCTTGCAGAGGGAATTTGGTTCAGTTCTTAATAAATGCATTTGTCATGTTTCTAATTTTCTTTCTGTACCCTTCCAATGCTGTTGCTTCCAAGGCTTAAAACGAGATAACCTCTGTTTGATGTTGTTATTGTCTCTCTCGTCTCCTGTTGGATATCTAGAGAGAGAGAAGCAACATGAACTCTTGGCAGTAATAGGCTTTTCCAAAGGAACTGATGCTTCACATTCTAGGCCCATTTGAACTGCTTTAGTCACGCAACAGGGAGTAATAAATTAACCTCACTTGGTAGCCACTTCCTCAACTACAAATGGTGTTAATACCAGCATCCCGCTGGGCAGCTGTCTAGAGCAATTAGCTTCACATATACCAAACAGTGTAAGAGGTCAGGGTCAAGTTTCCAAGCCAAAGTACCTGACCTTGAACCTCCTTCTGTTAACTCGTAGCTTTGTGGAATCCATTACCTCACTTTGCTTCCCTTGCTTAGGTTTTTATTGCATAAGAAGGAAATATAGTATCTACCTAATTACTCATATGATTAAATGAGCAATGCAAATGAAGTGTATAAAAGAGTGCCTGAAGCACTCTGTTATTATATGTGAAATATATTTGTAATTCACTCAGTACTTCTGAAACATGGTATTATTGTGTTGCATCATATGTGGCAAAAAGGGATTCATTGTCATCGTATTCTTCAGGCTATGAAAAAACAGGATTCATGTGAGGCTAGTAGCAGAGCACGTGTTTGGGACGGCATTTCATCCTCATAGGACAACACAGGTAAGTGCTCAAAGCAGGTAGAATTCACCAACTGCATAAAGTGGGGACTTGAGAAAAGAGTAGGCTGGAGTACTGGGGGCAGGATGAGAATTCAGAGTGGCTTCTCAGAACCAAAGAGGGTAACGTGCCATGAGACCTTAAAGAAGAAAATCAGACTTAATAAAAAATTGCTAAACAGATTAGAAACAGCGAGTTGCAATGATGAAAGGCAATAATCTAGAAGCTGTCTGAAAAGCAAACGTGATTAAGGCAAAAGTTAGGAATTATTATAGACAAAGAAAGATTATGGTTGAGCATACAGCTCTGTTTTAAATTGCTTTAACTGCATGAGGCACTGGTGAGAGTCAAATTTTGAAGGACCAAACTAAACTTGGAAAGAGACCCGTTCTCCAGAAATGTTGAGACATGATCAAATAGAAGTATAGTTGATAAAACTCTTATTTTCAATGAGGAGAAATTCATCCCCTGAGGGCCTGGAGAGAGAGGTATGGGAAGTAGAGAAAAGCAGCAGAACAGAATATAGGAAAGTTTCAGAGACAAGTTCACCTATTAGCAAAAAAAAGACTTTCAATACTACTGCTACCTGCCACCCACCACCTGTGAATCCCCAGTCACTGCCATCAGTGGCTACTTGAAATCAACCAACCAAACATACAACCAAACACATGAAGCTTTGAACAAATCTCTAGATTTAAAGATGAAAAGAGGTAAGAAGAGGCAAAAAAAAAAAAATATCAGAAACATTCCAGAATTGCTAACCATTAGTAAAGATGCCCATTCCTACAAGATTCCCATGCCTACATGTTTGTCCTCTGCCCCAAATACATTTTCCCATGTGAACTGAACAATTTACTATATTCTGCCATATCATCAAATGTTCTCTATTAAAAACTTAAGATATTAAATATCTACTTCTAAAAATGAAAATGCCTCTAGGAATGTGAAGAAACGCCTCTTTAACATTTAGCAGAGAGGAACTGCACTGGAGAACTGGAGTTCTCATCAAAGCAGGGTGGAGGTGAGAAAAACTCAAGGAGGCAACTCAGACCTCAACATGGGTTCAGTGAGAATATAGCGTGACAAAATAGCATCCACGCGTACATAGAGAAGTAGAAGAAAGCAGAAAGGGAATAAAGAAGTACAACTGTTAAACTTTCGCTAAATTTTAACTTGTTCTTTGGACCATCCTTGACCCAAGAAAGTAAAGAAACTCTTCTTTTGTGCTTTCATTTTAAACTGCATGGCCCCCAGAAGTTGGGTTAGATTTTTAAATAAATCCTTTATTTCAGTTACATTCATTATCGGTTATTAGGGTTCTGGACATTGCTTTCAAACCTAATTATGGAGACTTTTCTGGGAATGTGTACCCAATGTCTAAAGGCACTAGAAAAAAAATTTTTTTTTTAATTGACAGAAGCTAGAGAAGAGATTATAAACTGCAACTGAGGGAGAAAAATGAGCATGGGTTCAGAGAGCAGTGGGTAAATGTTAAAGGTTCAAGCTCTTATACAAAGACAAGGACAAAAGGGGTCTCCTCAACCACCACAGCTACAGGAGGTGTGGAAAACCTCAGCCTCAGCAGCTCAAGATGCCAGGGAACAGAGTTCAGGGCTGGAAGAACAGCTGGAAATTTGAAGAAATCATGGAAGCAAGAGAACTGAAGGAACGTGGTCCCAAATCTCAGTATAAACCCTGCTCAAATCCCTGGCTGACAGTGAAATTACTCGTGCATGAGGAAGAGTTCATGAAGCTTAATGGGAAACCAGGCAGAGACCAGAGGAATCTACGCTTGAAAGACAGATCTGCAGAAGGGAACTGTGAGTTTGCTGCTTTTATAACTCAGAGCATTCCCTTAAACATGAGGTAGCTAAAATTTTAAAGGACTGGTCATACTATGCACTGGTGAGACTGTAGTACAACTAGAACTAGAAGCTCATACACTGGTGGAGAAAAATGTAAATTTGTCCTGCTACTTTAGAAAAGAATTTGGCAGCATCAGAAATTGCTGTGTCCAATTCCCATATGACCCAACAATCACATTTACATTTACCTAAGAATGAAAAAACATGTCCACACAAAGATCTGTGTGTGAACGTTCACAGCAACTTAATCATGACAGCTCAAAACTGAAAGTAATCCAAATGTCCATTAATACATGAATGGATAAAACAAACTGTGGCTTTTGTGTGTGTGTGTGTGCGTGTGTACAGTAGAATACTACTAAGCAATATAAAATGATTGAACCCCTGATACAACAACAACATGGACCCATCTCCAAATCATTAAGCTGGGTTAAAGAAGCCAAATACAATAGAAAATGTGATGTTTAGCCCTTTCGTATGAAATTCTAGAAAATGCAAACTAATCTATAGCGACAGGAAGCAGATCAGTAGTTTCCCGGGTTGGAGAGGCAGATTACATAGGGAAATAAGGAATCTTTGGGGGATAACAGACTTGATCTGTACTCTTAGTGGGGTAGTTATTATACAGGCGTATAAGTTGTCAAAACTCATCCAACCGCACACTTAAAATGGGGCAGTTTACTATATGTAGACCATACCTCACTGAAGTTAACAACAAATAGGTGGGTAACTTGTAGATTTTGGAGCAATTCAAAAGCAGTTTTTCATATGCCTTTGAACAATTATTTACATAATCTGGTTCTCTTTTAAAATAGCAAACTCAGCAATACTTATGACTAGAAAACAAAGGGAGCCTGTTCTATTGATCTGACATTTGACTATTTCTTGCTTTTCTCCATTTCTCTTTCCCTCGTGTGCACAGCATTCTTCCTGCCCCCATTCCTTTGACTGTCTTCTCATACTTCTGACATTTAAAAATGCTTATAACATGTAAGTTATTTGGACAGTTTAGAGTTCAATGCATTGAAAAATTGAGTTATTTATAGGAAAGACCTTTTTATAAATGAGTAAAGAAATATTGGGGGGAGACGAAAAGAGGTAAATATTTTTTTTGTTTATTTCTATTGTGATATTTATAGAAGGGCCTTTATAATCCACTGTGGCAAATTTATATTTTTCCTTCTTCTCTATTAACAGAATCATAACTTTTCTTGGTATAGCATTGCTCTCAGCTGCAAATCCAACACATTAATAAATACAATAATCCCACTTAATTCTCCAGTCTCCTTTGGAATGAGGAATGGCCACAGGGCACAGTTTGGGTCAATTAGATCTAAGCAGAAATGGCTGAGCAGAGCTTATGAAAAAATGTTAATAAAGGCTGATGCACTTTGGATATGATATTTATGCTGTACTCTTCCCCTTCTTCATTCCTTTAAGTACAGACACAGAAGCGAGTCAGAGAAGGCACCTTGCAACCACAGGTTAAAGGCTAAGAACAAAAGCATAAGAACAACTCTAAAGTTGATGGAGCAAAAAGTGAGCCCTGATGGCCTCCTGGAGCTACAAGGTCAACACTTTATTTTCTAATTCTGAACTTTTTGTTATGCAAACAAACAAACGAAACACCGTATTTGATTACATTGAATTTTACATGCCACTGAACTTATTCCTAAATGATGCATGCAATCCCTCTACAAAATCTCTTTTTTATAGATAAAAGGAGGAAGGCAAAGGAAGTTAAATGGCTTCCTTCACTAAGTTCTCCCTCTTTCTTTTCCTTTTTCATCTTTGGTCTTATTGAGATACAATTGACATACACCACTGTGTAAGTTTGATATACAGCATAATGATTTCATTCACATTCATCATGAAATGATTACCACAAGAAGTTTAGTGGACATCTATGATCTCATATAGATACAAAATTAAAGAAATAGAAAAAAAAATCTTTTCCTTGTGTTGAGAATTCTTAGGATTTACTCACATATATAAACAGAGAAGTGTTAGATAAGTACATCATGTTGTATATTACGTCCCTAGAACTTGTTTATTCTCCCTCTATTTTTAATTAATGACCCAGTTCTGAAATCCAGGTCTTCTGACTCTCCATGCCATAAACGATTTCCCAATAGATGAAGAAGCCTAGAGGAGAGAACCATTAAAACTAACTTATTGGGCTTCCCTGGTGGCGCAGTGGTTGAGAATCTGCCTGCCAATGCAGGGGACACGGGTTCGAGCCCTGGTCTGGGAAGATCCCACATGCCGCGGAGCAACTGGGTCCGTGAGCCACAACTACTGAGCCTGCGCGTCTGGAGCCTGTGCTCCGCAACAGGAGAGGCCTCGACAGTGAGAGGCCCGCGCACCGCGATGAAGAGTGGCCCCCACTTGCCACAACTAGAGAAAGCCCTCGCACAGAAACGAAGACCCAACACAGCCAAAAAATAATAAATAAATAAAATAACAAAAGGTGCCCTTTAAAAAAAAAAAAAACTAACTTATTTCTTCCAACATACAAGTTTACGAAAGCTAAAAGAAACCACTAGAGCTTAACACCTTGAACTATAGACATTTACATTTAAGGCTTTCATTGTGTGTTAGGAGCAGCTAGGATTTGGAGTTAAAAATACATAACAGGGGTTAAAAATACTAAAAGTTCAAGTATGTATCTTCCTGAGATGACCCCCCATTAAAACAATCATAGAGGAATAGCTCCACCAGATATTAATAAATATTATGAAGCCACCATAATTAAAACTGTATAGTATTAGCACGTGAATAAACAGACTATTCAAAGAGAATTAAGAGGGTAGAACATAACTGATCTCACAGAAAAAAAAGGGGAGGGATATGTGAGGTGACGTATATGTCAATTAACTTGATGGGGAATCCTTTTACGTGAATACATATATTAAATCATTACTTTGTACACTTTAAATAACTTACAATTTTTATTTGATTAAAATTAAATGGATCCAAGTTTGTATGTAAATTTAGTATAACATGATGTAATTAATGTTTTTATAGTCATGAATTAATGAAGATCCACTCCTTATAACATTCAGAAGGATAAATTCCTCAGAGATCAGAAATTTGAATAGTGAAAAAAGGAAACTATATAAACTTTAGGCAAAAACATAGGTAAATTCTTCTATATTTTAGCCATGGGAATACTTCCCCAAGGACTCAAATCCAGATACACAAAAGAAAATGATTGTTAAATTTGAAAAATAGATTATGTAAGAATAGAAGTACATTTCATAGCCAAAAAAAAGTCCACCGTAGTGGCATATGAAATAAAACCCCATAATTACATACTAATAATGTATGTCCAACTTATAGACAAATACTAAAGTCATTAAAATGTACACACTTCTAAAAATAAATAAAAATTAGGTGTAACAATGTATAGTTCACAGATAAGGAAATATAAATCTCTCTTAACCAGATGAGAAGATACTCAACCTGATTCATCCTAACTGAATGCAAATTAAAACTAAATTGAGAGGGCTTCCCTGGTGGTGCAGTGGTTAAGAATCTGCCTGCCAATGCAGGAGACACGGGTTCGAGCCCTGGTCTGGGAAGATCCCACATGCCGCAGAGCAACTAAGCCCATGCACCACAACTACTGAGCCTGCGCTCTAGAGCCCACGAGACACAACTACTGAAGCCCGCACGCCTAGAGCCCATGCTCTGCAACAAGAGAAGCCACCACAATGAGAAGCCCGTGCACTGCAATGAAGAGTAGCCCCCGCGTGCCACAACTAGAGAAAGTCTGCGCGCAGCAACAAAGACCCAATGAAGCCAAAAATAAATTAATTAATTAATTTTTAAAAAAAAACTAAATTGAGTTTCCATTTCTCACAGATTGGAAAATATCAACACTTTTGACATTATACTTTGTTGGCAAGGTTGGGTAAAATAATCATTCTCAGGTATTGCTAGTAGGGATGCAAAGTAGGAGAACCCATATGATAAAGAATTTGGTGAGGCAACACCTGGCAAAATTATGTAAGCGTTTGAAACCAAGGGTAGTCATCAGTTTGCCATTAATATATAATAAACTGTCACCCGCCTTCACTGATCAAGCTCGCTTTGTTTTTACAAAAAACTTGTGTCCTCCAAACGTCATGTAGCCTAAACAATAAGATGGTTTTGCCCAAGTTGTCCAGTTCCAGGTCAAGCAGGTTAAGACTGGTTAGGACCACAGGTCCTCCAGCTGGGCATGCGTGAATGTCCACTCAGTGAACTTTTGACATCAGAGGCCAAAACTCCACCCTAAGAACAAGCTCACACCATCATTTTCTGAGCACATGTCCCAGGAAGAAGCCTGTAGCTTAGTCATGCCTTCACAGAAGGATGATTACCTCACCTTTTTCTTATCTCCAATTACCTTTTCCAGCCTCCCTATGGCTCAGCTTTATTCCATAAATATCCTAAGCCCCTTGCCTTGGGGGAGGCGATTTTTTCTCCTGTTTCCTCATTTGGCTGCCCTGTGAATAAACCATTTCCTGCTGCAAAACTCGGCATCTCAGAGTTTGGCTTGCTTCATGTCCAGCAAAGGAACTTGGTTTGGTAACACACTGACGCTTTGACCCAGCAATTCTCCTTCTAGTGATCAACCCCAGAGGTACGCTGGCCAAAATGTTTAAGAAGCTTATGTACAAGAATCTTCATACAACAATGGGGACTGGTTGAATGAACTATAATTTGTCCTCAGAGTGGAGTACTATGCAGCTGTAATATAAAAATAAGTAAGGAATATCTGCTTTAAAATTCCAGCCTGTAGAGACTCTGAATTCACAAAGTTGTATTATTTTATGGCCCTAAAGATTTGTGTTTCATATAGCATTTATTAAAATAAGTTTTAAATACCTAGTTTGCTTGTTAATAATTTATAAAGCTTTCAGCATACTGTATCTATTTTGGGTAAGAGGGGAAAAAACTTGGGATACACATGTTTTCCATTCCAATTCAATTTTTTTTGATTACAGAAAGCAAAAAATGAATAAAAGAAGAAAGGGAAGGGAAAGGAATAGAAAGAGGAAAAGAAAGAAGAAAAAGATTATGATAAGAGACCATGCTGACCTACAGCTCTACAATTTCACCTTACGTTGTTCTTTGTTGAGATATCTAAGCTTTGTATAATTATGTATTTCTAGCAAGACATAATGATTCCCTGAGAAATATAGTAGGCAAGAGAACAGAATAAATAATGTTTTAACATAACCAGTTTTATATTTCAGTGGTGCATTCTAGTTATTTTCAGTAATGTATGTAATTTGAAAGTCTGTATAATGAATTGCTGGTTGGTCATAAAGATATTGGGACTATTGTACTTAAAATGGATGGGGTGTGTGTGCATGCATGTGTGTGCTTGTTTCAAATGGTTACTACAAATTAACTGACTTTGGAGACAGTCTAAAATCTCTCCATCCATACAAGTCTAATTAGAGAACAGTTTTTACAGAATTTATGGTTAAAGAAAAAGCTATATTTAAAATGTTAACATGTGTCCCACCTAAAGAAAAATATTTGAAAGTCTCATACCTGTATGCTTATACACCCATGCAAAATAAACTCACATTCCCTTAATCCCCTTCCTATGCTGGAAAGGCCTATACAAAGTTTGAAGCTTCGCTATAAAACTATTTTGAGTATTACCTGGAACAGCAGGATATGAATTACCTCTTCAGGGTATTAATGACCTCCACATTAATCTGTTAATAGAAAACCAGGCTAAGATCATGACTGTATCATCAAAGGAACATGCTCATGGAACCATTAACCAAATTAACAGTTTGATTAATGGATTCAATGAGTAAGTTAAGTTAATCAATGCACCATTAACTAAAAAACAGTCCAAACAGATCATCCATGACTAATTGCTGCCTAAACAGAGCCAAAATTTAGACAATGTTTACATTACATTGAAGAGAAACACTGAAATGTTTAATATTATCAACCTGTTAGCGACATTCTCCCATTCTAAACTGGCAAATCTACGCTGTAGAATTCTTGAACTCTGAATATATGTTCTTCAAAATAAGAACCACAACAACAACAAAAAAGCAGTTAAGTATATCTATGGATGATATAACCAGAAACACACAACAACCCAGCTGGTAGCCTAGAAAAATAAATCAGTTACCAGAGTTTGCTAACAAAATACCATTAGACCCCATGTTTTCTGCTGAACTGATGGGCCATATGGTGATGGATTTATTCTATGTTGGCAGCAGGAAAATTTTACAGAACAGAAATTAGATTGACATTTTATTTTTGCACACTGCTAAGTTTAGTTATGAGCTAATTATATGTGAAATATGGTGTGTGACTGTTGATAATATATGGGTCTGGGTTATGTTTTTAAACCAAAGAAATAATTTAGGATATATTTCCATGCTGCATTCACCTGACAACTGGTGTCCACTGGGAGGAGCGAAAGAGCAGGGCTGGTGGCTACAGGTTGTCTGCAGTGACAAAAGCTCCTTACAATTTGCTGTGCAATCTTCAGCACACCTTCTAGACAAACCTAGACGCCTAGCGTCAGTGTGGAGCCAACCTGGCTTTGAATAAGGACTAGGACGAAGGTGTTAAGGGATCAGCTAGCTGGCCTTGGCCACAGAATTGGTACAGTTCTGCCACCTAGTGGTTGCTTTGTCACACGTGACTTGGCAGCATTTACACGTGTGTGCATTCTGACTACATCTGCAAAGAAAACCATGATTCTGGGAATGGCCAGCAAAAGCTCGGCAAATGACTTTCTACCATGTGAATATAAGATTATCCAGGTTTTAAGAGATAAACACAAATGCTCCTATATTTAATGTACAGGTGAGGCCCTTTGAGATCTGATCTTTCTCTGCCCACCATCCAACTTACCCCCAACCACTGACCTTCATAAAGACTAAGTTGTTGTTACCCAAATGCACCATATTCTCTCAGGAATTTCTCTGGTACATAATTCCCTCACTCATCTTGGCTGCACTGAACATTCCCACATCTTTTAACCTGATAATTATGTCTCCATGAAGCCTGCACTGACTCCTACTCAATTTGACACATGGCACTTTGTCATATAACTGACCCCATTCTGACTGCCCTTTTGCACACCTGTCTTACTTTCTAGAAGCTAAACTCTTTAAAGGCAAGGATTTTACCTTTACATCTCTCTATTGCCTCAGCATTTACTGTGCCTCTGGCCCATAAATACATGATTTACTGATGTCTTGATGTGTGTGACCCTTTGCTAGGGGTGTTTAATTTAGCCCAATTATTTTATATAAAAATGAAGCAAACATTTATTGAATAACTATTTCCAGGCATGGTCTTCTAATGCTTCATAAATCATATTTTTCAGTGTTTTCACATGATTCAAGTACATTCATGGCAAATACATGGCAAATTTGGGTCCTTAGCACTATAAAGATTCCATTCCTTGCAAGGCCAGATTTCTTTTTTTTTAAATGGACTGTAAAAGAAGATCTAAAGAAATTTTAAACATCATTTTAAGTTTCATCCTACCTGAATGTGTGAAATGAAAAATAAAACTAGAAAGTATATATACTTTATTTGGAAAATAAATTTCCCTGGATTAGTCCTCTGTGAAAAACCTTTAATCTCAAATGTGCAGGATAAATTTTCATGGTGGTCAGGAAAGCAATTTTATAAAATTACCACCTTTTACTTAACTTAGCTCACCCCGGCCTATCTTCAAGCCACACCTGCTTGCTTTATCGACCAAAATAAACATTTACTCATTTCTGTATTACATAACTGAAATAGTTACGGGACAGTCAGCTTAGATTTTTTCTTTCATTATCTGCCAAGCTTGCAGCTAAATCCTGGTTGAGAATGTTTATTGTCTAAAGATATCCTATAGAAGATAAAGTTTGACGCTTGAGGTTGCCATGTAGAGTTTATAAAACTATTGGTTATGAAACAAAATCACCTTTGCATGTAGATGAGACATTTGATATGGAGAAGTATAAACAGTGAAGGTTTAAAGGGCCATGAAAAATGATTAAGTGTGGCACCCTTTAGCAGGTAACTGAGTACAATCCATCATCAGAATGTTGTTATGTGAGTTTACCTGCCTCGTCTCTCATGCCCTGGATGACTGTTCAGCAGAAAAGTTGTTTTTTTTTTAACATCTTTATTGGAGTATAATTGCTTTACAATGGTGTGTTACTTTCTGCTTTGTAACAAAGTGAATCAGCTATACATATACATATATCCCCATATCTCCTCCCTCTTGTGTCTCCCTCCCACCCTCCCTGTCCCACCCCTCTAGGTGGTCACAAAGCACTGAGCTGATCTCCCTGTGCTATGTGGCTGCTTCCCACTAGCTATCTATTTTACATTTGGTAGTGTATATATGGCCATGCCACTCTCTCGCTTCATCCCAGCTTATCCTTCCCCCTCCCCATGTGCTCAAGTCCATTCTCTAGTAGGTCTGCGTCTTTATTCCTGTCCTGCCCCTAGGTTCTTCCGGATCTTTTTTTTTTTTTTTTTTTTTAAGATTTCGTATATATGTGTTAGCATACAGTATTTGTTTTTCTCTTTCTGACTTACTTCACTCTCTATGACAGACGCTAGGTCCATCCACCTCACTACAAATAACTCAATTTCTTTATGGCTGAGCAATATTCCATTGTATATATGTGCCACATCTTCTTCATCCATTCATCTATCGATGGACACTTAGGTTGCTTCCATGTCCTGGCTATTGTAAGCAGAGCTGCAATGAACACTGTGGTACATGACTCTTTTTGAATTATGGTTTTCTCAGGGTATATGCCCAGTAGTGGGATTGCTGGGTCATATAGTAATTCTATTTTTATTTTTTTAAGGAACCTCCATACTGTTCTCCATAGTGGCTGTATCAATTTACATTCCCACCAACAGTGCAAGAGGGTTCCCTTTTCTCCAGCATTTATTGTTTGTAGATTTTTTTGATGATGGCCACTCTGACCAGTGTGAGGTGATACCTCATTGTAGTTTTGATTTGCATTTCTCTAATGATTACTGATGTTGAGCATCCTTTCATGTGTTTGTTGGCAAACTGTGTATCTTCTTTGGAGAAATGTCTATTTAAGTCTTCCAGCAGATAACTGATAAATTCAGAATCAACCAAATACCTTCTGTAATAATTTTGTTTAATAAGATTTAAAGAGATAGAGAGCAGAATCATGTCAGTTACTATACAGTGCCATGTATATCACTGTATATATTTGAAATCTGGCTTCCAAATGCTTTTAAGGACATGAAACCCAAAGCAACGTCATCGTCCTTTGGAAGGAAATTTATATTCCATATAAATGCCATGTTGTCTTCAATTTAATCAAAATCAAATAAACCAGTATTTCCCTAAATAAAAACTAACTCTATTTATTGCTCTCTCCCTTTGTATCAGAATGCTGTCTTATTATTTTTTATTGTTAGATTTATTCTGAAATTTCAAACCTAAGAAAAGCTCAAGTACATCTTACAAACCCAACAAGCCTTTAGCTCTATATAGAGAAGGAGTTTCCAAAACTGGATTATTAATATGTCCTGGGAACTTTTTAAATACATAGATGCCTTAGTCCCAGTCAAGACCCACAGAAACAGAATCTGAGGTTAAGGACTAGAATCTGTTTTAAAGTCTTTCCAAACTGGACAGCTATATGTAAAAGAATGAAATTAGAACATTCCCTAGAACCATACACAAAAATAAACTCAAAATGGATTAAAGACCTAAATGTAAGGCCAGACACTATCAAACTCTTAGAGGAAAACACAGGCAGAACACTCTATGACATAAATCACAGCAAGACCCTTTTTGACCCACCTCCTAGAGAAATGGAAATAAACACAAAAATAAACAAATGGGACCTAATGAAACTTCAAAGCTTTTGCACAGCAAAGGAAACCATAAACAAGACCAAAAGACAGCCCTCAGAATGGGAGAAAATATTTGCAAATGAAGCAACTGACAAAGGATTAATCTCCAAAATTTACAAGCAGCTCATGCAGCTCAATATCAAAAAACCAAACAACCCAATCAAAAAATGGGCAGAAGACCTAAATAGACATTTCTCCAAAGAAGATATACAGATTGCCAACAAACACATGAAAGAATGCTCAACACCATTAATCATTAGAGAAATGCAAATCAAAACTACAATGAGATATCATCTCACAACAGTCAGAATGGCCATCATCAAAAAATCTACAAACAATAAATGCTGGAGAGGGTGTGGAGAAAAGAGAACCCTCTTGCACTGTTGGTGGGAATGTAAATTGATACAGCCACTATGGAGAACAGTATGGAGGTTCCTTAAAAAACTAAAAATAGAACTACCATATGACCCAGCAATCCCACTACTGGGCATATACCCTGAGAAAACCATAATTCAAAAAGAGTCATGTACCACAATGTTCACTGCAGCTCTGCTTACAATAGCCAGGACATGCAAGCAACCTAAGTGTCCATCGACAGATGAATGGATAAAGAAGATGTGGCACATACATACAATGGAATATTACTCAGCCATGAAAAGAAACCAAACTGAGTTATTTGTAGTGAGGTGGATGGACCTAAACTCTGTCATACAAAGTGAACTAAGTCAGAAAGAGAAAAACAAATACCGTATGCTAACACATATATATGGAATCTAAAAAAAAGGTCATGAAGAACCTAGGGGCAAGATGGGAATAAAGACACAGACCTACTAGAGAATGGACTTGAGGATATGGGGAGGGGGAAGGGTAAGCTTGGAAGAAGTGAGAGAGTGGCATGGACATATATACACTACCAAACGTAAAATAGATAGCTAGTGGGAAGCAACCACATAGCACAGGGAGATCACCTCGGTGCTTTGTGACCACCTAGAGGGGTGGGATAGGGAGGGTGGGAGGGAGACGCAAGAGGGAGGAGATATGGGGATATATGTATAACTGATTCACTTTGTTATAAAGGAGAAACTAACACACCATTGGAAAGCAATTATACTCCAATAAAGATGTTTAAATAAATAAATAAAGTCTTTCCAGGTAATTGCTCCCTATCTCACCAGTGGATGAACTGGTGTTTCAGAAGAACTGGTTCTCAGGTGTGCTCCTCAGAGCAGCAAGAACAGCATCACCTGGGAACCTGTTAGAGATGCAAATTTCCAGACCTGCTGAATCAAATGCTCTGATGGGCCAGATATCTGCATGTTAATGAGCCATTCTAGGTGATGCTGAATCACACTGAAGGCAATGTTTGAGAATTACTCATTCCAAAAAATGAGCTGAAAATTGAGATTTCACTTAATTTAATACAATTGATCAAATGCTCACTATTTTGAAAACATGTAAACAAATGAGATCCTTAACCTTGTGGGGGGGCACAGTATAACTGGCTCAATTATGTCTTTGTGATCTTTTTTATGATTTTAAACAAATTATTTGCTTGTTAATATCTCCATTTATAACCATTATTTATTTTCTTTAGATTATCATTATAGATCCCATATGCAATGAGTTAAGCTTAAACACACTTTTATTGAACAGACTTACATCTCCTGAATAAACAGCTCTCAGAAATACCACTCTGTTGAATTTCCGAAGTATTTTCTTTTTGTGGGAATCACAGAATTTAGAGGAACTACTAGGGGTGATAATTTTGCCTCATTTTATAGACTGAACAAATAAGAAGCAAAATTACACATTGAAAATTGTCCTAACATTGTGAGATAGACATCACTGTTTTAACAACATAAATGTAGAAGATAAAGTTAAATGACTTTCTGATAGACACTCATCTAGTAAGTATTTGGGCTCAGATTACAAACCCAGATGCGATCATTTCCAGTAAATTCCTATCTCATGCTCTTTACATTAGATCCTACTGCCTAGTCTATTGAATACACAGAGTAGGCACTCAATATATATTGGTGTAATTGAACTGCAAAGATTACCTCATTTCCAAGATGAGCAAGCAAGTCATTGATTTTCTATTCTATTAACTCACTCTGCGAAGAGGTATCTTAAGAAATGGTACTTGGAATTTTCAGCCATGACCATCAAGTAGGAAAACCAATTCATCTGCATTGAGGATACTCATTTACGGAGGTTCAGAAATGAAGTAAAATTGAAAAGAATTCAGTATGATTCCTGGACAATATCCAGGGTTAATTGTTTTCCAGCATCAAAAGCTTGAATTCTCACTATTCCTCAGGCCCTAAACCATTATCAGTGCTACCACAAACTCAAGAGCTCATGTTATCAAATATCCCATCAACATTTAAAATGAGTCATTTATTTTTCTAGACATCAGATTTCAGCTGAACTATTGATCACCGTGAATTTGTGTATAATAAGCATGAATTCGTCCACAGCATTCAGAATGCCAGATACCTCACATTTCTTTATTATTTTCAATCAAATCAAAACTGAGTTCTAGCTGCCAATCATCATGGTTAAAGCCATTATCAATCCATTTTCAAATCTTGCTCCCCACTACTGATCAGATAAGAACACTGAGGTTTACACCGTGCAGTTAAGTGAAGCCCTTCTCCCCACTCCCACCCCTGCTCCTTCATGACGGTCACTGCAGCCTTGGGCCCCTGCTCAGGCCTGAGGGGTGATGAGGAGACAGCTGCTTTGTATTCCTCCGGTCAGTTCCACATCACACCATGGGCCTTTTCAAAGGCCCCTGAATTACGGTCTCAAGACACACTTTCCTCAGGGTCCCACACAGCTATCCCTTTCAAAATTCTATCACTTCAGGGACGCTTCAATGATTCAAGAACCAATTCTCAAAATTTCACAAGGTTCCACCCCTCCTGTCTCCCATATTCCAGTCTCAGGAATTCCACCTGTTTGTGAAGGGCAACTTTTCCCTCCAAACCTCAAAGCACAGAAATATCTCTCCTCCCTCCCTCCCCGCCCCCCTCCCGTCTCTCAACATTCAACCAACTTGCTTAATGGACCAATACTTTATACCATCTTAGCAAAAAAACACGTGGATTAGGTCTGCCTGATTTTCCCATATACTATATAGAACACCTCTCTCTCAGAAATCCCAAAAGGCCATTTTTACTTTCCTTGGAGCAAGAAGATCCCAGACCTCAAAAACTCTGGCTGCTCTGGTGAGGCTACAGCAAATATTACTGTTAATAATAATAATCAATGAAACATAAGAAGCCAAATACAATATTTTAATATATGACTGTGTATATAAATCACTTAATCTCTCAAACTCTGCATAGCCTAGAAGAATTATAAAAACCTCTAAGGGCCTTTTGCTGTTTTTCTAAGTAACCTTAAAGATCACCTCAATTTCTTCCCCAGAGAAGCTCATGGAAAGAACAAAGCAGATCTATAGGAGACCTATTAATCTTCAGACAGTGACATCTCTTCTCATGAGTAAGGGACACAAATTATACGTATGGGTCCACCCCCGTCCCCGACACACACACACACACGCTGTAGACTCTATACCTTACTCATGGACACTTCCTATGACAAGGACTCTAAGGGTGGGGATTGAGGACAGGGGTTCATCCTGGTTTGGATAAACTAGGAAAGCTGAGCATGCGCTAGGGAAACTGGAGCCTGACCTTGATAGCTGACTGGATGTGGAGAATGAAGATGGTGAGTTCAGTTTTGAACATGTTGAGTTTAAATGCCTCTGAGGCATGCAAGCTTCCTGGGGACCATTCACATAGAGCTTCCCAATAGAAACATATTCAGGTCTGGAATTCAGGAGAGCGGTCTGAGCATTACAACTTGAGCTTTGTACCAAAAAAAATTTCCAGCTTCAAGCTTCAGAAATCTAAAAATAATTAAAATCAAAAGGCAATTTAATCACTTTATTGCTTAAGCCTTATCTTCCCTTGCATACTCCTAATGCTCAGAATTTAGATTCCTGTGCCCTCTTTTCCTGGAGAGAACTAACTTTAGGTTCAGCTTCTATTCTGGGGTATGTGGAGGGGGTGTGAAAAGCGGGGAGACTTGCTTTCAAAGATTAATGATGAGATATTTCAAAGTTTTAAATGAACTCCAGGGGCTCTGAGTCCTTTTAATTGTAAGTAAATTGAAGAAAAAGGACTCTGCATTTTATGGTCTTAATCAAAATTCCAGGGGTCCAAATATCAGATTTTTAATGGAGCTAATAAACAAAAAGCTTAGTTGATCCAACTGATGTAAATAAGTCATCTTGATCCATCACGGATAGTGTAATTTTAATAAGTTGACAGTTCCCTCAATGTTCCTCCCACTTTTCTTCAATGAATGAAATCATCACGATCCAATCTATTATTCAAGCCACAAAGCTTTTACTCTGGCGATGCCTCAGCTGATATAATTTGGGTGTCTCTGCCAAATCATCCCCTTTCCTGCAAACGGACCCTGCCGGCTCTAGTTTGGACCTCGCTGACCGTAAAGAGCCATCTCATGTTTCTGCCTAGTGTTTAGAGCCAGGCAAGCCTTGTTTTTTTTTGTTGTTGTTGTTTAATGTTTACTTTATATTGGAGGATAGTTGATTTACAATGTTGTGTTACTTTCAGGTGTACAGCCAAGAGATTCGGTTATATATACATATATCTATTCTTTTTCAGATTCTTTTCCCATATAGGTTATTACAGAGTATTGAGTAGAGCTCCCTGTGCTGTACAGCAGGCCCTTGTTGATTATTTTATATACAGTAGTGTGTATATGTTAACCTCCACCTCCCAATTTATCCCTCCCCCCTAGGTTTCCCCTTTGGTAACCATAAGTTTATTTTCTAAGTCTGTGAGTCTGTTTCAATTTTGTAAATAAGTTCATTTGTATCATTTTTTTAGATTCCACATAGAAGTGATATCATATAATACTAGACAAGCCTTGTTTTGAATGCTGGCTTTCTGCACAATCCCTGTGCTCCAGCCTCCACCCTACTTACTACCTGGGAAAACTTAGGCAAATTATTTAACCTCTCTGAGAATCTCTTTCCTCGATGTAGAAATGGGGGTAGTAATACCTATTTCACGTAATTGTCGGGTAATGTCTGTTGAGACACTTTGCATAATGAATGACACATCATAAACACTGAAACATTCTCTTCCTTTTTCTCTTTTGTGCTTCCCTTCCTTCCTTCCTTCCACCCCCTTTTCACTATTTCCTCCTTTCCTTGACTATTCCTTTATTCCCTCTCTCTCACTTTCTCTCTTCTCCTCATTTCTCCCTCCTTCCCCTTCTAATTCTTTCTTTTCAATTATGATAGGTGTTTTCACATAACAAGAGCCCATAACATTTGTGGTTTAAATTTTTCAAATTCTCCCCAGTGAAGATAAAATATCCAGCTCCTTCAGTTTTGGCTCTCGATGCAACTCTTCTAGAACATGGGAGATACAGTAATAACAACATCAGTAGAACCATCCTGTACTGTAACTGTGGAGGCAAGGACAAGAGACACTGACTCCTAATCCTCGCTGCAACCATGCAAGGAAGACAGTATCACCATGATTTAGAAATAAGGAACCAAAGGGCCATGCAGGTAAATAAGCTGCCCCAAATGACACAGCCACTGGGTGACAGATGTCAGTTCACCGACCTTCCAATGCCTGTGTTTATTTCTACAACTATGCCACTTCCTTGTAACCCTCACCAACACACAGGTGCTTCAATTCTGCACCTTCCTACACACCATTCACCACACCTGGAATGTCCTTCATTTCCCGATCTACGTGGAAAACTCTATCTCATGTTTCTCTGCCAGCTCAAATGTCACCTCTTTTCTGAAGCGTTTTTGATGTTCAAAGGCACAGATAGCAACTTAGTCTTCCCTGAGCCCAGAGGACATTCTATATAACTCTCTGTATAAATAACTATTAAAGCACCAGTAAACTGTGAAATCCTCAAGGGCAGAAACTATTCATCACTGAACCACAGTACCTATCACAGTGCCTCCTATACATCAGGGTTTCAATACATTTTTCAAATTCTCTACACATCGTCTCATTTCCCCTATTTCATGGAGTCTTCCATATCTATCTTATCTCTAAACGTTAGCCTGCCCCAGAACTCAGTCCTTGAACTTCTTTTTTATTGATTCACTTCTTTGTTAGATGATTTCAACCAGTCCCTTGACTCTAAATACTATCTAACTGCTGAGGGCACTTGTATTTATTCAGTATGAAACTCATATATTCAACTATGAATTTATCTCCAATTTAATAATCTATCTCATAATCAAAATGTATAAAACGGAGCCCCTTGGCTTCCCCATAATCTGTCCCTCCCCCAGTCTTACCATCTACACTAATGGCAACTTCATCCTTCCAACCGTGGCATTTGGGTCCTCCTTGACACTTCACTTTCTCTAAACCTTGCCTTCGTCCAAGAGTCACTATTATTGCACCTGCATTATTACTACAGCCTCCTGATTTCTCTGTTCTCTGGAAGTCTGTTCTCCGTATGACGGGCAGATTGATCCTTTTAAGCTTTAAGACAAATCACCTCTTGGCTTAAAACTCCCCAATGGCTTACTATCTCATTCGGAATGTAATTCAAAGATCTCGATTACAATGGTCTACCTGTCCCGATATGATCCACATCCACGCCCCACGTCTCTGATTTCATTTCTTACTCTTCTCTCTGTATCTCCACTCCAGCTTTCTTTCCTTTTTTTTTTTTTTTTAAGTGTACCAGGATAATTTTTTTTTAAATTAACTTTTATTGGAGTATAGTCGCTTTGTAGAGAAGTGGATGGACCTAGAGGGTGTCATACAGAGTGAAATAAGTCAGAAAGGGAAATACGAATATCGTATATTAACGCATAAATGTGGAACCTAGAAAAATGGTATAGATGACCTTATTTGCCAAGCAGAAATAGAGATACAGACGTAGAGAACAAATGTATGGACACCAAGGGGGAAAGGGGTGGGGTGGGAGGAACTGGGAGATTGGTACTGACATATATACACTAGTGATACTATGTATAAAATAGATAACTAAGGAGAACATACTGTATAGCACAGGGAAGTCTATTTAATGTACTGTGATAACCTAAATGGGAAGGAAATCCAAAAAGGAGGGGATATATGTATGTGTATAGCTAATTCATTTTGCTGTACAGTAGAAATTAACACAACATTGTTGAATTATGGTTTTCTCTGGGTATATGCCCAGTAGTGGGATTGCTCACTCCAGCTTTCTTCACGCTCTTTAGACACACAATTTCCCCACCTTAGTGTCTATGTACTTTCTGCTGCTTTCAGAACCTCCTCTTTCCCCAAACTCATATAAACTTCCTCTCTCGCTTTCTTCAGGTCACTGCTCATATGCTGCCCTATCTATGATAGCACACACCCCCATCTCCAACTATTACTCTGTTGCTTTACAAGATTTATTTACTTATTTATTTTTGCACGCCACTTATCACCATCTGGCCTAATGTAGGTCTACTTGATTATTTGTTCATTATCCACTTCTGGACTACATAGGAAATCCATGAGATCTGGGACATTCTGGGTTCACTGCTTGATCTCATTGCCTAAAACAGTACTAGACTCAGTAATGCCCAAGTATTTTTCATCAAATGAATGAAAGGATAACTTCACCAATGATATAAAGAATGTGGCCTGCACTAAAACTCTCTCTCAATTTTCTGCCCAATTTTATTTTTCCCATCAGTTCACAATTTTTCTCTCCCACACATTGAAGCATAAAATGCAGTGAAATATCACAGGAAAGATAACTGCTTCCTGTGACTTGGCGCTCAGCACACTGAATCAAACCCCATGATGCTTTAGAATACATGGACCACTGAACAAATGGATTAAGTCCCATTTGCTGAGCCAGAAGCTTAACTGCGAACATTGGCCACTTCCTACACAGGGACTACTGATGGGGCAGAGCCTTGAAAAACAGCCAAACTCACCGCAGACCTCCTGAAATTCTCCCCAGAATAAATGATAATGACAAGTAGCAAGTGCGGTCGGAGAGGCTGATGAAGGGATTTGTAGAGAACTTAACAGCGAGTTGCCCTGAAATATGCTCTCCCCAGGCCTTCTTTGGATTGAGTTTAGAAAAGAAAACCAAGAGTAGACTGAGTCTAAACCAAAACCCCTGGGGGCCAATTTCAACAGATTATCAAGCTACTGAAATGTTCTGGAGTAAAGGCCAGTGAAACCTCTGAAATCTTTTGAACTGAAATGAATTACTCTTCTGTTACCTTGTAAGATAATAATGATAAGAATGTTGGGCCAAACTTCATACAAAAATAAATACCCCAAAGAAGTAGAAATCTTGGCTCAGGGTCCACTGTGCCAATATAATTTTAGGTATCCCCAGACACTCTTTTATCAAGGCTATTATCTAAGTGATTTCTTTGGAGGGTAGGTCTATTTACATACAAACAGGGTATGGTTAAAAAATATTACCCATATAATAAGTTTTTTAATAAGTTAATGTCAATGAAAGATTTCTTATTGAAACTTCATGCTCAAGAGAAATATTGCCTTAAAATTAAGCTTGCTATAGAGCATTGTAATAACGAAGCATGTAGCCACAGAAAAACTCTTGGAACAAAAGGGTGCACTTCTCGTGCATAGGCCCCAGAAAATGGAGGACCTTCCTGTTGAGGTCACATGGTTCCATTATTTTCCTCAGGCCCATGCTCTCCATGAATCAAGCCATTTCAAGGGCAGACCACAGATGTCCTTTGAAAGAACAAGAAACTGGCAGGAATCCCTGAACTTAAACGATTTCAGAAGTGATATTATTGATCGAATCTTGATGGCTTATGTAAGCCTTTATCAGAAAGAAGATCAAAATACAGCTGATTTTAACCTTTTCCTTAAAAAACTGCCTCATTTCAATCAATGTGTATAGATTGCTCATTTTGTGTCTTGATTGTCCTTGGCCCCGTGGGAGAATACAAAGAGGTATAAGACCCAATTCCTGCCTTTAGGGCCCTTATAAATGGATAGGTCTGAAAGCTATGACTGCGTTAAAAAATCAAGAGATAGTATGTGAGATAAGCAAGAGATGAATGTCAAATGCTTTGGGAATTTAGATATTGCAAAGATCTTGTCTAACTGAAGATTCAAGGGAATTCACACACACGTTAAAGGTATCATAATTGAATTGGACCTGGAAGGTTGAGCTGGGTTTGAGGGAACTTTTAAAGAAAGAAAGAAATCCTCAAACAGTAACTCAGGGAGAGCGAAGCCCAGGATATGTTTAAGGAATGAGAGACAGTCCACATAAGAGGTAGCTTTCAAGATGACCCTACCTCCTAATAGTCACACCATCATATGGTCACCTCCCCTTGAGTATGAGATGGACCTACTAACTTGCTTCTAAGGAACAGAGAAAGGCCAAAATGATGAATGTCATTTCTACAGTTAGCTTACAAATGACTTTAACTTCCAGCTTTCTGTATTCTTTCTATTGCCTTCTAGGCTTGCAAACTTTGATGAAGCAAGATTCCATATTGGAGAAGCCCATGTACCAAGGAACTATGGGCCACCTACAGCCAACGGTGAGTGAGAAACTGAGGCCCTCAGCCCGATCATCTGGGAGGAACCGAGCCTGGAAGCAGATCCTTCCCCACTTGAATCTTGAGATGATTATAACCACAGCAGACTCCTTGACTGCAGCTGTGAGAGACCCTGAAGCAGGAGATTGAATGAAGCCATAGGCAGCCTTCTACCCTAAGGTACCATGAAATAACTGTTGTTTGAAGCCACTACATTTTGGGGTAACTTTTTATGCAGGGATAAATAACTTTTGCAGTCCAGACTGACTGTAAATTGTTGCATGGAATAATTATTTACATGGTGGTTTATTATTTTCAAAATCACTTTCCCATGCGTTGTCATTTGACTTTTAACAATCCTTTGTGATTGAAAAAGCAAGTGAAAACTCACTTTACAGATGGAAAAATTGCCCTGGTTTTATGCCTTATACTCACTGTCACACGACTAGCTAGTGTTTTCCTTTATTTCAGTGCTCTTTTCATTAGAACACTCAGAGGAACAGAGGGCTGAAAATTTTCAAGATTTAACATATACCAGGATTATAGTCTTTAATGGGGATGAACAGAAATGGTAAATACCTGATCACAAGGGAATTGGTTTTGCTGTTTATCTCTGCCTTCCTCACTCTTAAATTCTGAATGCATTATAAATACTGGATTTTATAGCTTTGTTTTGGTGTCTTTGTGCTTCTCCTAAGTCTGTCACCAAAATGTCAAAGTATGTTGACATTTCAGTTGATTTTGAATGGCCGTTAACTTTTTAAAAATTGAATAGGTCTCATATGCAAACAGGCAGGCTTTCCATACGATACCTAACATATGTACATACCATAATACATTTTATTGAATTTCCGAAAACTCCTGGCTGACCTATTAAATACTCATTTAATGCTTATCTCTCACAGTATCAACATTTATTTACTTATATTAATACTAGGAAATTATAAATATATACCTCCTCTCGTGAAGGAAATACACAGAACAAAAATGAACCTTTCTTCTTAAATCAGTTATTGAAATGAATTCTACTCTGAGTAATACTTTCAGTAACACTAAATATTGCTGCATGTAGTAACATTTACACCCCCCAAAGCTCTCAGGTGTTTATATTTTTAAACACTGATGGATTTTATATTCTTTACTCTCAGCCCTCACTATTAGTCTGTCAATCATTAGTTTATTGCCAAGTATGTTTTTATTTTTACTGGCACCTTTCATTTCTAACTTCCTGCTTTTTCTGTGAAAAAGAAACTCAGAAAATAGCTGATAATTTTAATGATCGTGTTTAAAACAGGACTAACTGGGCTCAACACAAGAGTTTAAGTTAATGCAATGCAGGTGACGGGAGCCATCCTGCATGGGTTTGAAGCCCACCATTTAGTAGCTGGGTCATAGTAGACAAAAAAAAATAATCTGTGCTTCTGATAATAACAATTCCGATCTTATGAAGAAGTTGTGGGGTTTAAATAAGTTAATATGTTGAATGTGAATTGAATCCCTAGTAGTGGGGGCCAGACATTAGTGTTTGGTAAAAGGCTTCTTAGCTGATTCCAGTGAGCAGGTATTCCTCTAACCCAGGGCTCTCACCTTGGCTACACCTGAGAATCAACTGGTAGCTCTTCAAAATGACCAGTGCTGGGACCCTGTATTCATTTCCCATTACTGCTGTAACAAATTCTCACAAACTCAGCAGCTCAGATCGACATAAATATATTAACTTACCGTCCGGGAGGCCAAAAGTCCAAAATGAGTCTCGCTGGACAAACCTCGAGATGTCAGAAGGGCTGTGTTCCTTTCTAGAGGCTCTAGGGGAGAATTCATTTCCTTGCATTCTCTGGCTTCCAGAAACTGCCTGGAGTTTTTGGCTGGTTGCCCCCTTCTCTTCGAAGCCTGCAACGGTTGAGCCTTTCTCCTACTGTATCACTCTAACACTGACTTATCAGCTTCCTGCTCTCCACCCCATTTAAAGACACCTCTGATTACATTGGGCCCACCTGGATATTCCAGAATAATCTAACGTAAGGTCAGCCAAGTAACAACATTGATCCCATCTGTTACCTTAATTCCCCTTTGGCAAGTAAGGAATTCACAGGTTCTAGGAATCAGGACATAAACATCTTTGGGAGGCCATTATTCTGCTTACTGCAGGCTCCCACCCTCCAAAGACGCAGAGTTAATTGCTCTCGGCGGGGATATGCTTCACAAACTCACTAAGTGATTCTAGTGTCCAGCTTCGTTTGAGAACTACTGATCTTAATTATTATCAGGGTTCCATGAAACAATGCCCATAAAATGTTCATGGGGAAATGAGGTTTAGAAAGCATTTAATTAAACACATTAGATGTTAAAGACAGTGTGGAGTTCGGTAATAGAGAAATCTGTTCAACCTTATTTAACCAGTCTCTTAAACCTTTGGGAGTAATATCTGTTAAGAGTCCAAGGAATTATTTTTCTATGTAATGTTTTCAGGATTTAATGTTCTAGGGAGCAAAATGAGTGTAATGGTACTTGTTTTGTTTTCTTTTCTTTACTCGGATGCTTTTTAAAAAAATCTTTTACTATTAAGCTATCTGTGGAATCCAGGACGTGTCAAAGACTTGAAATCCAAATTCAAGACAATCTACTCAGTATTGTGTTACCATTCATGTCATTAAGAACCAAATGGTCAATATAGTATAATTGAATCATTCTTTGAGGAGAGAGAAAAAGAGACAGCCAGAGAGCCCCCAAGAGAGAACTACTTTGTTAAATAAAAAACTTGGTTTCTCATGCTAATATCTGACGATTGAATTGTTGACACAGAATCATCTAGTGACTTAATGGCGTAAACAGAATTAAATTACTCTGTTTTATAGATGTATATAGTGAATAAAGTTAGGGCATACCTTAAATATTGTGAAAACCAGGTCCTAGAAGACTGAGTCTTCCTAGAAGACTCACAAACAGATAAACTATTTCTTCTCAAACTTCTCAGCAGAAATCTACCTTCTTGTGTAGCAAGTCAATGTGGAACATATAGTGTTTAGGAAATTTTGTATCCATTGAAAAGAGACTCATGATTAATAATTGAAATAACTTGCCAGGTATATGCTCATGTTTCAGAAGAGGGATAATTCAGGACAAATAAAGACACTAAATAAAGAGTTATGATGGTAAAAGAGCAAGCAGGTACTTATGAAAGATTCTCCCTTAAGATAAACTAAAGGGTTATTTCTGGTTATTGAATTATCTTCATCCCATAGTTGGACTGTCCTCCAAATACAAACTGGGTTTACAGCACAGCCAGAGATTCTAGGGTCAGTAGTTGGAAACTGGCTGTAAAATTTTAGAGTTCAAGTTATTGTGGGTTACCAAGAAAATGTTCAACGCCTGCCTGCTTCCGAACTCAAAAAATACTGTTCACTGGGTTGTTTTTTGATATTGAGCTGCATGAGCTGTTTGTAAATTTTGGAGATGAATCCCTTGTTGGTCACATCATTGGCGAATATTTTCTCCCATATATACACTCTGCTATATTTAAAACAGATAACCAACAAGGACCTACTGTATAGCACAGGGAACTCTGCTCAATATTCTGTAACAACCTAAACGGGAACAGAATTTGAAAAAGAATAGATACGTGTATACGTATAACTGAATCACTTTGCTGTACATGTGAAACTAATACAACATTGTTAATCAACTATACGCCAATATAAAATAAAAATTTTTTAAAATACCGTTCAGGGCCTTTTTCTCCATCTAGGAAGGGGCATATAGTGACATACGATGTACAGTGACACTGAACCACAGAGCTCTGGAGCCAAACCCCTTATATTAAATCCCAAATACACCTTTTATTGGATGTATGACCTTGGATAGGTTATTTAACTTCTATGGCCTTGGATTCTTCATCAGTAAAATGCATAAAGTGATACCTCAATGCTTGGAACTTAGCAAAAGATTCACTAAATGTTAGTCCTTATTTTTAGCTCATTATATTTATACATATTATAAAGTAACATGATTAAATGCTTCGACAAATTTAATTTAAATGTGTTATTTTATAAATTTTATTAAAAACATTTGCAGTTTATAAAAGAAGTTAAGGGATGAAGTGGAATTTCATTTGAAGTACTGCTACATGTGATGTGCATAATTTTTCCACTTATTAATACCATTGATTTGTAGAAATAGAAGCTATTTTTAAAGCTCAGTTCTCATATTTCAGAGAAAAACATGGAGTCCAAAAGAGATTAAGTGACTTTCATATTTTTAAACACATAAAAAATAGAGGACAAAAAGGCAAAATTGTAAAGATTTCAAGCTTAAACAATTCTACTCTATTAAGATCTAAAAACTACTTAAAATTCTTGAGGGAAGCTTTATTGTACTTAAGTTTCTTCAAATATCACATTCAGAAAACATGCATTGAATATCATGCCAGTCACCAGTCACCACGCTAAATGCTGAACAAAAGTTGAACAGCGATAAAAAGGTATGTGGGAATTAATAAGATGAGATTTCTTTCGAGAGCGTTAGGATGGAAAAGGCCCTTTGACGCCAAAATTTTTGTATTACTGATGAGGTCATCAACTTTTAGAAAATGTTTAAATAACTTGCTCATAATCCCTCAGCCAGCAAAAGATGTATTTAAGTTCTGTAACTCCCAGTTTGCCTACCCAGCAAATATTGACCTTCATAGGAGATTGTGAGGCATAAGGGAAACAAAGTTAACCAATCCTTACATGGAATAATGGAGGAGAAATGCACTATTGGAAAATGTTATTAGCATTAATAAGAAACCATATCTGAGCTTTCTCCTAGGATATAGGATTTTTAAAAGGTCTTGAATTTAAAAAGCAGATTTTTGATGTTGAAATTTCAACTAGCTATTAGGAAGCTAAGATAGAAACAGTGATCAACTAGCAATTAGGGTAGGAAACACACGTCTCTTCATTTTTCTCACACCACCACTTTAATTGCCGACTTATGACCTGGGATTCTTTTTTTTTTTTTTTTTTTAATTTTTATGGGGGTATAGTTGATTTACAATGTTGTGTGACCTGGGATTCTTGATCTGATCTTTTTCTAACCTGTGCTATTCGCCTCATTCCACTTGAGAACTGTCCTGTTTTTCCAATCTCCCTGTATTGTTTGTTCACTGTGCTGGACCGAAAGCCTCACCGGGTTCTATGTGTTATCCTTCTTCTGACTTCTGCCAGTGCACACACCTTGTCAAATTGAAAAGAAATCATATTTTTTCCCTTATATTTGAAAAATGCAGTCTGAAAATATAAGTCTTCACTCAGCCACTGTGCGCTTTCCCTGTATCCAGCACTGTGCTGTGCATCATTCATTACAGGGTCCCATCGTTCCTCTTCTGCTCTATTATAATTATTTCTGATTTGGTCTTTCTGTTTCCAAGCTTGCCTGTATACTGTTGCCAGATAATCTTCTTAAAGCCCAACTCTAGTTACACTTGACCCTGGAACAACACAGGACTGAACTACGAGGGTCCACTTACAAGTGGATTTTTTTCAATATTCAATACTATAGTACTACAAGGTTCATGGTTGATTGAATTGGGGATGTGGAACTACGGATGTGGAAAAACTGCAGACGTGAAGGACCAACTATAAGTTATGCTTGGATTTTTGACTGCAGGGAGGGTCAGCACCCCAAACCCCTGTGTTGTTCAAGAGTTTCCCCTGATTAAAAAGTAAAAACACTGCACACACACACACACACACACATATGCACACACACACATGCACACAAGAATGCAAGTTTTTAAAAAATCGTGAAAACTGAATAAGGTCTGCAATTTTAGTTAGCAGTAATGCACCAAAGTCAATTTTCTGGTTTTGACATTACACTATAGCTCTATAATATGTTTTTGGTTCACAAACTAGCTCTCAGAAACACAGGGCAAGAAGGGACCAAAGAAAGAAGGAGACCCCTCTAGATTGGTAGGTGGCAGGTTTAATGAGCCAGGGAACTTACTTAGGAGGATTGTTTTGGGCAGCTGCAAGACTGTTCTCCTTGGGACAGCTCCCACTGTGGGGACAGTAGGCAGAGTGTACATTCCAAGGACAGGGGAGGGAGGGAGGAGTCTCTGAATGCCCAGATCCAACTCATGGGTCAACCACTGGTCACATCCTATCACATCTTATCACCTCGTCCAACAGATGTCACCATTGGAGGAAACTGAGTGATGGGTACCTGAGACTTTCTTCTAGGTACCTCCTATGAGTCCACAATTACTTCAAATTTTAAAACAAAAAAATAAAACTTGTAAGTGGATTTCTTCACATTTTCAAAATAAACATGATACTCTGTATTGTATTTCAGGTTACTCTCCAGAACAGAACCACTTATGACTTCCTAAATATGCCTAGTGTTCACTAAGACATTTTGCCTTGACCTTTCAATGCTTTTCTCCCTCGTTTGATGTGTCACTTACTCTTTCAAGATGTACCTTAAATGCCGCTGCTACCTTCAAGCATTGCTTGGTCCCCCATCAGCTAAATACAGTCTCTCCCACCCATAAAATCTTGTCCCATCTCCCTTTTGACACTTACAGTATAGATTATTCAGTTTGAGGAGTGATTTTCAGTGCCCACTAAATTGTGAACTCTTAGAGGGCAGATTTTGTGTCTCACTTATCTTTTAATGCCCCAAGACTCTAGTAAGTGCTTTGTTCAGTATTTATTAAACTGATATGAAGAATTCCACTTTCAATAGGTAAGTGAAAGTGGACGTCAGTTGTAATCAACTAATAAACAAAACATTTTACACACCAAGGACCAAAAAACATGTCTTTTAACCTCGTGTAACTTTGAATGTCTTAGATATCTTTTCTTTGAATATTTTTTGCTAGAAATGGCAGAAAGTGAAAATGTTGTTCAGGTACAGTTGATACGTGCTCAGGAATTAAACTTGAATTTGCCTATGCAACATTCAGGCAAACTCTATGGTATAAATTGCATAGAAGTTCCACACCAATTAAAAAGAAACCCCGGGGGGACCATCAATATGGCAGAGGAGTCAGACGTGGAGATCACCTTCCTCCCCACAAATACATCAGAAATACATCTACATGTGAAACAACTCCTACAGAACACCTAGTGAAAGCTGGCAGAACACCTCAGACTTCCCAAAAGGCAAGAAAATCCCCACGTACCTGGGTAGGGCAAAAGAAAAAGAAAACACAGAGTAAAAAGAATAGGGACGGGACCTGCATCTCTGGGAGGGAGCTGTGAAGGAGGAAAGGTTTCCACACACTAGGAAACCCCTTCACTGGTGGAGACGGGGGAAGGGTGGGAAGCTTTGGAGCCATGGAGGAGAGCACAGCAACAGGGGTGCAGGGGGCAAAGCAGAGAGATTCCCACACAGAGGATAGGTGCCAACCAGCACTCACCAGCCTGGGAGGCTTGTCTGCTCACCCACTGGGGCGGGCGGGGCCTGGGAGCTGAGGATCGGGCTTTGAAGGTCAGATCCCAGGGAGGGGACTGGGATTGGCTGCGTGAACACAGCCTGAAGGGGGCTAATGCACCAGAGCTAGCCAGGAGGGAGTCTGGGGAAAAGTCTGGAGCTGCCGAAGAGGCAAGAAACAATTGTTTTGGGGTGCGCGAAGAGAGGGGATTCCTTTCTCGTCTGCCCACAGAAGGCAGAGCACCACCTAAACGAGCTCCAGAGATGGGCACGAGCCGCAGCTGTCAGCTCGGACCCCCAGAGACAGGCATGAAATGCTAAGGCTGCTGATGCTGCCACCAAGAAGCCTGTGTGCGAGCACAGGTCACTATCCACACCTCCCCTCCCCGGAGCCTGTGCAGCCCGCCACTGCCAGGGTCCCGTGATCCAGGGACAACTTCCTCGGGAGAACACACAGCGGGCCTCAGACTGTTGCAACATCATGCCACCCTCTGCCTCCGCAGGCTCGCCCCGCATTCCGTACCCCTCCCTCCCCCTGGCCTGAGTGAACAAGAGCCCCCTAATCAGCCGCTGCTATAACCTCCTCCTTTCTGGGTGGGGAACAGATGCCTGAGGGCGGCCTATATGCAGAAGTGGGGCCAAAACCAAAGCTGAAACCCAGGATTTGTGCAAACAAAGAAGACAAAGGGAAATCTCTCCCAGCAGCCTCAGGAGCAGTGCATTAAATCCATGCAATCAACTTGATAAACCCTGCATCTATGGAATACATGAAAAGACAATGAATCATCCCAAAATTGAGACAGTGAACTTTGGGAACAACAGTAGACTTGGGGTTTGCTGTCTGCGACTGATTTGTTTCTGACTTTCATGTTTATCTTAGTTTAGTTTTTAGCACTTGTCATCACTGGTGGATTTGTTTATTGGTTTCGTTGCTCTCTTCTTTTTTTTATTATTATTTTGTTTTTATTTTAATAATTTTTACTTATTATTTATTTTTATTTATTTTCTTTCATTTTTTCACCCTTTTCTTCTGAGCCGTGTGGCTGACAGGGTCTTGGTGCTCCAGCCTGGTGTCAGGCCTGAGCCTCTGAGGTGGGAGAGCTGAGTTCAGGACATTGGACCAACAGAGACCTCCCAGCCCCACATAATATCAATCAGCCAGAGTTGTCCCAGAGATCTCTGTCTCCACGCTAAAGCCCAGCTCCACCCAACGGCCAGCAAGCTCCAGTGCTGGCCACCCCAAGCCAAACAACTAGCAAGACAGGAACACGACCCCACCCATTAGCAGAGAGGCTGCCTAAAATCATACTAAATTCACAGACACCCCAAAACTCACCACCGGACGTGGCCCTGCCCACCAGAAAGACAAGATACAGCCCCACCCACCAGAACACAGGCACCAGTCCCCTCCACCAGGAACCCTACACAATCCACTGCACCAACCTCACCCACTGGGGGCAGACACCAAAAACAACAGGAACTACAAACCTGCAGCCTGCAAAAAGAAAACCCCAAACACAGTAAGTTAACAAAATGAGAAGACAGAGGAATATGCAGCAGATGAAGGAGCAAGGTAAAAACCCACCAGACCAAACAAATGAAAAGGAAACAGGCAGTCTACCTGAAAAAGAATTTAGAGTAATGATAGTAAACATGATCCAAAATCTTGGAAACAGAATGGAGAAAATACAATAAACGTTTAACACGGACCTAGAAAAACTAAAGAGCAAACAAACATGATGAACAACACAATAAGTGATATTGAAAATTCTCTAGAAGGAATCAGTAGAAGAATAAATGAGGCAGAAGAACAGATAAGTGACCTGGAAGAGAAAATAGTGTAAATAACTACCTCAGAGCAGAATAAATAAAAAATAATGAAAAGAATTGAGACAGTCTCAGATACCTCTGGGACAAGATGAAACACACCAACATTCAAATTATAAGGGTCCCAGAAGAAGAAGAGAAAAGGAAAGGGACTGAGAAAATATTTGAAGAGATTATAGTTGAAAACTTCCCTAACATGGGAAAGGAAATAATCAACTCGAGGAAGCACAGAGTCCCATACAGGATAAATCCAAGGAGAAACATGCCAGGACACATATTAATCAAACTATCAAAAATTAAATACAATGAAAAAATATTAAAAGCAGCAAGAGAAAAGCAACAAATAATATACAAGGGAATCCCCATAAGGTTAACAGCTGATCTTTCAGCAGAAACTCTGCAAGCCAGAAGGGAGTGGCAGGACATATTTAAAGAGATGAAAGGGAAAAAACTACAACCAAGATTATTCTATCCAGCAAGGATCTCATTCAGATTTGACGGAGAAATTAAAACCTTTACAAACAAGCAAAAGCTAAGAGAATTCAGCACCACCAAACCAGCTCTACAACAAATGCTAAAGGAACTTCTCTAGGCAGGAAACACAAGAGAAGGAAAAGACCTACAATAACCAACCCAAAACAATTAAGAAAATGGTAATAGGAACATACATATCGATAACTACCTTAAATTTAAGTGTATTAAATGCTCCAACCAAAAGACATAGACTGGCTGAGACCCACTTCAGACCTAGAGACACATACAGACTGAAAGTAAGGGGATGGAAAATGAAATTCCATGCAAATGGAAATCAAAAGAAAGCTGGAGTAGCAATTCTCATATCAGACAAAATAGACTTTAAAATAAAGACTATTACAAGAGACAAAGAAGGACACTACATAATGATCAAGGGATCAATCCAAGAAGAAGATATAACAATTGTAAATATTTATGCACCCAACATAGGAGCACCTCAATCCATAAGGCAAATGCTAACAGCCATAAAAGGGACAGTCAACAGTAACAAAATAATAGTAGGGGACTTTAACACCCCACTTGCACCAATGGACAGATCAAGCAAAATGAAAATAAATAAGGAAATACAAGCATTAAATGACACATTAAACAAGGTGGACTTAATTGACATTTATAGGACATTCCATCCAAAAACAACAGAATACACTATCTTCTCAAGTGCTCATGGAACATTCTCCAGGATAGATCATATCTTGGGTCACAAATCATGCCCTGGTAAAAATAAGAAAATTGAAATTGTATCAAGTATCTTTTCTGACCAAAACGTTATGAGACTAGATATCAATTACAGGGAAAAAAATGTATAAAATACAAACCAATGGAGGCTAAACAACATGCTACTAAATAACCAAGAGATTACTGAAGAACTCAAAGAGGAAATCAAAAAATACCTAGAAACAAATGACAATGAAAACACGACAATGCAAAACCTATGGGATGCAGCAAAAGCAGTTCTAAGAGGGAAGTTTATAGCTATACAATCCTACCTCAAAAAACAAGAAATATCTCAAATAAACAACGTAACCTTATACTTAAGCAACTAGAGAAAGAAGAACAAAAAAACCCCGAAGAAAGCAGATGGAAAGAAATCATAAAGATCACATCAGAAATAAATGAAAAAGAAATGAAGGAAACAGTAGCAAAGAGCAATAAAACTAAAAGCTGGCTCTTTGAGAAGATAAATAAAATTGATAAAGCATTAGCCAGACTCATCAGAAAAAAAGGGAGAAAACTCAAATCAACAGAATTAGAAATGAAAAAGGAGAACAACTGACACTACAGAAATACAAAAGGATCATGAGACATTACTACAAGCAACTCTATGCCAATAAAATGGACAACCTGGAAGAAATGGACAAGTTCTTAGAAAAGCACAACCTTCTGATACTGAAACAGGAAGAAATAGAAAATATGAACAGACCAATCACAAGCACTGAAATTGAAACTGTGATTTAAAATCTTGCAACAAACAAAAGCCCAGGACCAGCTGGTTTCACAGGTGAATTCTATCAAACATTTAGAGAAGAGTTAACACCTATCCTTCTCAAACTCTTCCTAAATATAGCAGAGGGAAGAACACTCCCAAACACATTCTACGAGGCCACAATCACCCTGATACCAAAACCAGACAAAGATGTCACAAAGAAAGAAAACTACAGGCCAATATCACTGATGAACATAGATGCAAAAATCCTCAACAAAATACTAGCAAACAGAATCCAACAACACATTAAAAGGATCATACACCATGTTCAAGTGGGGTATATCCCAGGAGTGCAAAGATTCTTCAATATATGCAAATCAATCAATGTGATACACCATATTAACAAACTGAAGGAGAACAACCATATGATAATCTCAATAGGTGCAGAAAAAGCTTGTGAAAAAATTCAATACCCATTTATGATAAAAACTCTCTGGAAAGTGGGCACAGAGGGAACTTACCTAACATAATAAAGGCCATATATGACAAACCCACAGCCAACATCATTCTCAATGATGAAAAATGAAAGCATTTCCTCTAAGATCAGGAACAAGACAAGGTTGTCCACTCTCACCAGTGTTATTCAACATAGTTTTGGAAGTTTTAGCCACAGCAATCAGAGAAGAAAAAGAAATAAAAGGAATCCAAATCGGAAAAGAATAAGTAAAACTGTCACTGTTTGCAGATGACATGATACTATACATAGAGAATCCTAAGGATGCTACCAGAAAACTACTAGAGCTAATCAATGAATTTGGTAGAGTAGCAAGATACAAAATTAATACACAGAAATCTCTTGCATTCCTATACACTAATGATGAAATATCTGAAAGATAATTTAAGGAAACACTACCATTTAGCACCGCAACAAAAAGAATAAAATACCTAAGAATAAACCTACCTAGTGAGACGAAAGACCTGTATGCAGAAAACTATAAGACACTGATGAAAGAAATTAAAGATGATACAAACAGATGGAGAGATATACCACGTTCTTGGATTGGAAGAATCAACATTGTGAAAATGACTCTACTACCCAAAGCAATCTACAGCTTCAATGCAATCCCTATCAAACTACCACTGGCATTTTTCAAAGAACTAGAACAAAAAATTTCATTATTTTTATGGAAACACAAAAGACCCCGAATAGCCAAAGCAATCTTGAGAAAGAAAAACAGAGCTGGAGGAATCAGGCTCCCTGACTTCAGACTATACTACAAAGCTACAGTAATCAAGACAGTATGGTACTGGCACAAAAACAGAAATATAGATCAATGGAACAGGATAGAAAGCCCAGAGATAAACCCACGCACATATGGTTACCTTATCTTTGATAAAGGAGCCAAGAATACACAGTGGAGAAAAGAAAGCCTCTTCAATAAGTGGTGCTGGGAAAACTGGACAGCTACACATAAAGGAATGAAATTAGAACACTCCCTAACACCATACACAAAAATAAACTCAAAATGGATTAAAGACCTAAATGTAAGGCCAGACACTATCAAACTCTTAGAGGAAAACATAGGCAGAACACTCTTTGACATAAATCACAGCAAGATCCTTTTTGACCTACCTCCTAGAGAAATGGAAATAAAAACAAAAATAAACAAATGGGACCTAATGAAACTTAAGAGCTTTTGCACAGCAAAGGAAACCATAAACAAGATGAAAAAACAACTCTCAGAATGGGAGAAAATATTTGCAAACAAAGCAACTGACAAAGGATTAATCTCCAAAGTTTACAAGCAGCTCATGCAGGTCAATATCAAAAAAAAAAAAAAAAACCAATACAAAAATGCACAGAAGATCTAAATAGACATTTCTCCAAAGAAGATATACAGGTTGCCAACAAACACATGAAAGGATTCTCAACATCACTAATCATTAGAGAAATGCAAATGAAAACGACAATGAGGTATCACCTCACATTTGTTAGAATGGCCATCATCAAAATATCTACAAACAATAAATGCTGGAGAGGGTGTGGAGAAAAGGAAACCCTCTTGCACTGTTGGTGGGAATGTAAATTGATACAGCCACTGTGGAGAACAGTATGCAGGTCCCTTAAAAAACTTAAAATAGAACTACCATATGACCCAGCAATCCCACTACTGGGCATATACCCTGAGAAAACCATAATTCAAAAAGAGTCATGTACCAAAATGTTCATTGAAGCTCTATTTACAACAGCCAAGACATGGAAGCAACCTAAGTGTATACTGACAGATGAATGGATAAAGAAGATGTGGCACATATATACAATGGAATATTACTCAGCCATAAAAAGAAGTGAAACTGAGTTATTTGTTGTGAGGTGGATGGACCTAGAATCTGTCATGCAGAGTGAAGTAAGTGAGAAAGAGAAAAACAAATACCGTAGGCTAACACATACATATGGAATTTTAAAAAAGAAAAAAAAAAGTTTCTGATGAACCTAGCGGCAGGACAGGAATAAAGATGCAGACGTAGAGAATGAACTTGCGGACACGATGGGGGATAGGTAAGCTGGGATGAAGTGAGAAAGTAGCACTGACATATATACACTACCAAATGTAAAATAGATAGCTAGTGGGAAGCAGCCGCATAGCACAGGGAGATCAGCGCGGTGCTTTGTGACCACCTAGAGGGGTGGGATATGGAGGGTTGGGGGGAGATGCAAGAGGGAGGAGATATGGGGATATATGTATACATATAACTGATTCACTTTGTTATACAGCAGAAACTAACACAACATTATAAAGCAATTATATTCCAATAAAGATGTTTTAAAAAAAAAAATGGAAATGCCAAATTAGGAAGGTCTGTAAAACTACACTTTGGTTTCACCCTCCCATAAATTAATTTGTTCTCAATATGCATGTCTTTCTCTTAGTTTACTTCATCTTCTCATTATTTCTTTCAATAAAAAAAAAAAGGACCAGAAAATCCCTCCCGAGTCACTGGGGTGTAGTTCCTATCACATAAAATCTGCGGTTACCTCAATCTGAGGTTTCTATGTCACTGCAAGGTAGTATTCCAATTGTGAGGCTCAAATAATTATTTGTCCAGCACTCAGTTTGACACAGCCTTATTATTTCAGCACCTCTTTTGATGAAAATATATGGAAGCAAATAAACAATAATATAACAACATAAGAGGAAGCTCAATTTTTAAAAAATTTATGCATACCTGTTTACTTCATGTGACTCTCTGCATATAGTTTCCAAACTTGTTTTAATCCACTAATTATGGGACGTTTTATTCAGACAATGTCTTCTACCTTGAGCTACTTCATTATTTGAGGTGATTAAGCCACTGACATTCTGTAATGAATTCACATTCAATGGAGCATTTTGAGGGCCTCTTAAATGACATACTGTGCCAGACACTCAATGGACTTTTTTGATTTTCTAGTCTCTGTGATGAATCTCAATGTGGTAAATATTCCTTCCAACCCCAGTCGGTGTCTCCTTATTTGTAAAAAGGTTTTGAAGGATAAACTGGAGTTGGTGACATCATCTATGGCTTGTACAGCTCACGAGTCCCATACAAGAATCAACCCAGGATCTTGCCTAAGTAGCACCAAGAGCTGATGAAACTGAATTGACTGAAAATTACTTCTTTAGTAATTACTTTTTCTCCAACATGTATCAATTGATAATGCACTAAAGGGCAGCTTAAATTTTGCTTACCTACAGTTGATCGTCGGCTGAGGTCATGCCGTTAATTACGGAACTTTTAAATAAACTCCTCAGGGGATATATGTATACATATAGCTGATTCACTGTGCTATACAGCAGAAACTAACACAACATTGTAAAGCAATTATACTCCAATAAAGATATAAAATAAATAAATAAACTCCTCAAACAATACAACCTCTTTACCTCCTCCACTGAACAAGTTCTTCCAAAATTTGCAATGTCAAAGAGAAGGATATGTTTATCAAGAAAAGTGCCCTGCAAATATGTGTCTTAATAATTATCTTTAGCTCAGAGCCATGGTAACTCTGTCCATTATAATCTAGAAAGAGCCTGATACAGCTTCTAAATTGGATGAATGCTTCTAAAGAAACCAAAGTTTTGGCACCGCATAACTTCAGAGAAGCATTAGGAAATCCATTTATTTTAGTTCTGTGAGCTCATGAGGAGATAAACTTACATTAGTTTTAACTGCAGAGATTGAGGTTTCCTCTCAAGAAGATTTCTTCAGTTATAACCAGGAGTTAGATGTAAAAATCTAGTTTCCCAGAGATCCCTCACCAGGGATAGAGTAGAGAATATTTATAATCCAGAGATTTACGGGAAAATAATACAGTTTGGTGTGATCTGTGAAAGGTCCTAGTGGAAATGTAATCAATCTAATGTATAAACACTTTAATTGTATACCCCAAAGAAACAAGAATTTGATGATGTCAAGGTCAAGAAACATTCTAGGTACAGAGCATATTAATTCAGGTTTGTCTTGAGAAAGTGAATATAAACCTTGAGAATTAAATGAAAGCTTTTGAGGAAGCAAAGATATTAAAGCTTTTAGGGTTTTCGTATTATTGCTTCTACTTCTTGTGTATTTGTACTTTCTATAACCAAAGAAATGTAACACTGAGCCCCTGCCCTCAGAGAGCTATCTAGATGGAGCAAATTCCAAGATTTATTCACAGTAAATATTGACTACATCGAAGAAAAGTACTAAGGGAGAAATTAGAACATGAGCTGAAACCTAGAAGAATGTGTAAAATTTGTACCTCTGCTAATAAAATAAAATTTGCACTGATGTAGAAGAGAAGAGACAAGGGAGAAACATGAGCAAGTGCAGTGCCCAGGCTACCTAAACCTAAAGATTTTTTATTATAAAATTAGGTAAGAATTATTCCAGGCAGATTAATTCTAAAATTAATATAAAGCTAATAAGTGTGAGAGTTCTTGAGTAGAACATGCAAAAAAAATTGAATAGCATACCAATTAAGTAATAAATCAATTGGAGAAAGACTAGACTTAGTGAGTTAAGAAACTATTATATGTGTTCATCTGTGTTGGGTGAGTGGTTTGGCTAAATACGATAGATTTGTGAAGCATTAGTAGAAAGATTACTTGAGTTCTTAAGTGTTGAAGATATTTCAAAAATAGGAAGAACAGATAACCATGAATTTCTTTGGAGATTGTCTCCATAGAGAATGGAAGAGTACGAAAAAAAAGAAATAAAAGAATAGTAGAATGTCAGAGAATACTGTAATGTAAAGAAATCTACAGAAGGGGCCACTTTTATCATTAAGCTCCACTGGGCATTCTTAAAATCATGATCATTACTTGGAATAACTTCTTTGATGAATGAATGTAATAAATAAACCTCCAAATCTCAGTGGCTTTACATAACAGAAGCTTATTCCTTTGCTCTCCGGAAGTCCAAAACAGATATTCCTTGATTGGTGGACAGCCTTCCAAGGGGTCATGCTCCGGACCCTTTTATCTTATGGCTCCTTTCTCTTCTTGGGCTTCAGAGTCATGTGCATTTGGCAAGGAATGGAGAAGGAGAATGAACTGTGTGTTGGAGTTTTTATGGGCCAAGCCTGGAAATGGTGTGCATCATTTTTCTTCACATTCTATTGGCTAGAACTCAGTCACATGGGCTTATTAATTGCAATTCTATTTAGGAAATGTAATCTATGGGCTCAGGAAGAGGAGGAATCTGGTTTGGTGAGCAGCTAGATAATCTTTGCCACACTTGGTTCTGGGGATATATCTGATTACTAATGATAACAATAAAGAGATAGGAGTCAGATAAAATTTCAGCATTCGTTATGTTATGCCTAGGGATGTGGAATTGAATAATTCTTTTTTTCATCTTTCAACAAAATGCTTATGTTCTAGCTATAATCCTACCACTGACTACATGAAGTTCAGCAAATCACATTTCCCTCATTAGTAGTTACTGTAATATTGCAGGTAAAGTAAATATTTAGTTCAAATTTTTAACATATTTATATATTTAACAGAAATACAAGTTAAGGGAACTAATGTATCATTCACTTATTCTTTGTGGCAAAACAGACAAAACAAGGAGGAAAGCTAGCAGCACTACAGAGGTTTTCACATCTTTGGATGGGTGGAGTTGAGAATAACCAACAAAACAGCTGACCCAGGGGAATCAAGCTTCAGCTAAGGTGAGCAAACACCACTCCCAGTTGTCCTAACAATGAGGTCACCACGCATTGTCATAACAGTCTTGCAATGCAATAAATCACATGCAGGTAAAGCCAATAGTCATTTGAATCAGAGATACAAGGGTCTTACTTGGAGGAAATCTGAAGAGACATCTCTTAAGAAGGGGTAAGATAATGACAGGAAAGAATTTGAATTAAAAAGGATTAAAATTGAGTATGCATGCTCTCAGCTGCTGGGTCCTCAACATATTTATTGTTTATCCCATCAATTTGCTTAAAAGTCATATCAAAATGTCAAGAATTTGCAAGCTAACACTATCTTACCATCATCCTTCCACTCTTTGCTCAGGAAGAAGGAGCTGGCATGGGAAATGATGGGTCTCATTGACCAGCATAACTGATTGGGAATTAGAGCAACTGTAACAGCCTGTGGCTTAGATCAGTGGTTTTCCAGCTTGTCTATACAGTGAAATATAGAAAAAATTTTTAATGATTATGCCTGATTCCCATCTCTACTGAGTTTGGTTTTCTTGATTTAAAAATCTAGATTTTGTAATACAAACAGCTCATACAACTCAATAACAACAACAACAACAAAAAAAACCCCAAACAACCCAATCAAAAAATGGGCAGAAAACCTAAATAGACACTTCTCCAACGAAGACATACAGATGGCCAAGAGACACATGAAAAAATGCTCAACATCACTAATTATTAGAGATATGCAAATCAAAACTACAATAGGGTACCACCTCACACCAGTCAGAATGGCCATCATTAAAAAGTCTACAGATAACAAATGCCGCAGAGCGTGTGGAGAAAAGGGAACCCTCTTACACTGTTGGTAGGAATGTAAATTGGTGCAGTCACTATGAAGAATAGTATGGAGGTTGCTTGAAAAACTAAAAATAGAGTTGCCATATGATCCAGCAATCCCACTCCTGGGCATATATCTGGAGAAAACCATAATTCGAAAAGACATGTACCCCAATGTTCATAGCGGCACTGCTTACAGTAGCCAAGATATGGAAGCAACCTAAACATCCATCGACTGAAGAATGGATAAAGAAGATGTGGTACATATATACAGTGGAATATTACTCAGCCACAAAAAATGAAATAATGCCCTTTGCAGCTACATGGATGGACCTAGAGATTATCATACTAAGTGAAGTAAGTCAGAAAGGCAAGTATCATATGATATCACTTATATGTGAAGTCTACAATATGACACAAATGAACCTACCTACAAAACAGAAACAGACTCACAGACATAGAGAACAAATTTGTGGTTGCCACGGTCATAGGGGGAGGAACAGATTCAGAGTTTGGGATTAGCAGATGCAAACTATTATATTTAGAATAAATCAACAACAAGGTCCTACTGTATAGCACAAGGAACTATATTCAATATCCTGTAATAAACCATAATGGAAAAATTTAAAAATAGAGAAAAATCTAGATTTTTTTTTTAAAGCTCCCTAGGTGATTCTCATGTGCAGCCGAGGCTGACAACCACTGATTTAGATTTTTCTCTTTGCTCTCTTCCTACTGTGCAGGGAGTTGGACTCTCTCTGTGAGGAGAGTGAGAGTCTAGGGGGAGTAGAAATGAGTCAACACTGATTATTACTTATGAGCTGGATTTTAGTATGTTCATTGAATACACTCATTTGTGTTTATGATGTGTGAGGCATTGTTCTAGAGTCTTGGAACATAGAGTGAACAAAACAAAGAAAGATCCCTTCTCTTGTGAAGCTTACATTATCCAGGAGAGAACAATAAACAGTGAATACAATAAACAAATAAATCCCATTGTATAGTAAAAGGTGATAAAGTGCTATATAAAAAAAGAAAAAGTAGAGCAAGGTAAGGGGGATTGAGAACCCTGGGAGAGGTGAAAGAATTACAACTTTAAATAAGGCCATCTGGGAGAAATTTCACCTGAACTTTGCTAGCACTTTCGTGTATCGTTTCTTTCCTTTTTTTCTCACAGTCTTGGGGTATCATGACCTACATGATGCTCAAAGAGGTAAAGCAAGCTGCTTAAAATCATGCAGTAACTAGGTAGGTTGTAGAGTCATGAATAAAACTCAGGTTTCCGTGAGCCCAAAGCCAGTGCTCTCATGCACTTCACATGATCCCTTCTTACGCTGCAGTCATATTTATATTTATCAAATTAATGCATCTGGGTTGTGTTTCCTCCATTTATGCATCATATACTTTTTCCTGGCTTGTCATTCGGAACTAATGCTCCCAGGAGGTCGTCAGCATGTAATATAAGCCTGTTGCCCCTGAACAATGATACCACATTCCAAAAGAAGATATGTATGATTTTTCTCCCTCTCTGAGTTAGCCTAGATATGTGCTGTTTGTAACAACTGTCAAAAGTTAAAAGCACAACTTCTAATTTGCTGATGTTTAATGGCTGTCCTCTCACTGTAACCTCATGTGACTGAAGAGAGGCCTTATTTCCTAATACCATCACCTTGGGAGTTAGAATTTCAATGTGAATTTTGGGCAGAGGCAAATATACAGTCCATAGCAGAGGTGAATACAACACTTCTTGAAATCATCACTTGAAACAAGTGATGATGCTTCCATTCATAAATATGAGGTGGATATAAAACACAGATGTGTGTGTGTGTGTGTGTGTTTAAAATTGTATTTTTCCTGTGCAATATTTTGACTCTACCATGATATGGGACACTAAACTTAATAGCTGTATGTGAAATATCTGGCCTTACATTAAAGCATTTTTGTCCATTTCCTACTATCTTCATTAAGTAACTGATTTTATCAAAAAGACTTCCTTGAGAGTTAAACAATCTTTGTTCCAAGGTAATATTTTAGACATAAAAAAGGAACATCCTTTGTGCTGTGTTTAGCGTATCTAAAAATAATAATTAAGGAAACCAGTATGGGAACTGTGAATAATCAATCTTTTTCTATCTTTAAAATATATCTTTGGTATGTTTGTTCTCAAAATTCTTGTCCAAGCCTTTATCTTCCATCACCAAGAAACTTATATAGTTCCCTCCAGATTTTCACTGTTGCTCATAGAATAAAACCCAGAACCCTGTTCGGCCCACAAGGCCTTGAGGGTCTGGCTCCTAACTACCTCTACACTATCATCTCGGAGCACGTCCTGCCTTGATCACTACACCTCTTCTTTCTTTTCCTTGAATGTACCCAGCCCTTCCCCACCTACAGGCTTTGAATGTGTTCCCTCTTCTGCCAGGCTTTCCCCTCACTGGTTCATTGTCATCATTAAGGACTCACCTCAAATGTCCTGCCATTTGTAGACGTGTGTGTATTTATTAATCTAATATAACATCCACAGTCCTATCTCTATTACATTATTCTGTTGTTTTCAATCTCCCACTTAAGAACTCTTCTTACGTTATTTGTTTACTTGGTTATTTTCTGCCTCATCCACTAGAAAATAGGCTCCCTGAGCACACAGACCTGTATGCACAGACAGCTATACCCACAGCATAGAACCCTGTCTTCAATAAATACTTGTCAAACAAAAAAAAATTGATGAGTAAATATCTGGATAATATGTGACAGACATTAAGACCTGATGCATTTGATCCACAATGTGTATAAAAGAAAGAGAAAAAGTGAGAAAAAATACGTGTGTCTCTGTGTAGGGGTACCGTGTGTATTCTGTGCAATCTGTAAGAATGAGTCGTTTAGTCTTACATAGGAGGCACAGATACATAATTCTGGATGATGAATTAATACAGTTGTATCACTATTTCATTAACTCTGTAGTTTCAATCATTGTACAATGATTTTATGTTTTGTTATATAAAAACTACCTTTATGTGGTTTGGGGGATAGCTTACATTAACTCTGGGGAGAGTTATTGGTATATAGACACATCTCTACTTGTCTGTTGTGATCCAGTAATAAAAAGTGTGAGGCCACTGATGGCTTCTAATAAATGCCAGAGACTGATGAAATGTAGTAACAAAGCCATTAAACATGCAAAAGAGAAAGGACATTTGACAGTTTTATGCTACTTACAGTTGGAGAATTCAGATTTAAGACATCTAACTATGGAATGCTACATTAACTGACACTGCTTTAGGTGGGCTGAAAAGAAATAGGGGAAGGAAAAAAATGATTCCAGTTTTGCTAAAGTTGGTTTCTGATGCAAAAATAGTCAACAAGACAAATTTGACACTTAAGGGAACATTGTTTTGTCACAGAAGGGTTCCCAGAAGGACAATATAACATTGCAGAGGCGACATTCACCTCCCCAGCAAGGGTGCAGATTTACCTTAACAAAATAATGATATGAGTGAAAATTAAGAAAGCACACTGCTTGGTTGAATGATATAGAGGGAAATTGTTCATTTAAAAATCCTGCAAACAGATGTATGCTATTATATATATTGACAGAGTGGATAAACAACAAGATCCTACTGAACAGCACAAACTGAATCACTTTGCTGCACAGCAGAAATTAATGCAACATTGTAAATCAACTATACTTCAATTAAAAACATTTTTTTAAATCTGCAAACAGATTTTGATGTGTGGTTGCAGATCTCAGGAATGTTTTGATCAGTCAAATACACCAGGAACGTATGAGGACACAAACTGGAGATATCGAGACATACTTTCTACATTTACATCTGCTCCATCTCAAGCACTCCTTATATCTGGAGTCCTTTGTGACCAAGCTGAATGAAATCTTCTGGCGTGAGAAGGTTCTCTTTTAAAATTATATTATCCTTATTTTTATAGATTATTTTTTCTCCTGTTCTCAGCTAAGGTACTAATATTATTCAATTGCTTCAAAGATATATTGCTTGCAGTTTGCAGACAGTATCGGATATCGCCTCTGGTTAAGCCTTTATGAAAAAGCTGATTTGTCTATAAAAGAGAAAACCTGTGTAGCAGGACAACAAAAGACTTTCACACCACATTCTTAAATCTGAATGAACCTGCTGGCTTAATAAGGACACTAAAACAAGAATTAGCATTTTGCTCAAGCTTTCCTTTCAACAGTGCCCCCAAAGCTATATAATTCACTTCCTCTCATTCATTACTATTCTCAGATAAAAAGAAAGGGAAAAGAAACTCTAACGTACATATTAATATTCGAGTTTTGTGAAAGAAAATGTAACGTTCTCTGGATGAATGATGATGAGAGTTTCCACATGGAAATCTCTTGAAGAGTGATGCCAATGCCAGTGAGAAACTTAGGCAGCAAGACTTTGATTTCTTTAAGGAAAAAAAAAAGGCATCCAGACAAATATTCCATTCTTAAATTATTACAAATATTGGTATTATTTCAACTTTGCAAACATCTAAATCATCATTTCCAGACTTAGGTAATAGAGAATCAGGTGTACAGTCAGCTAAAAGAGAAGTAAATATGTTTCTCAAAATATCCCTGAGTAAATACTAGAAAATTATATTTTGATTATTTAAAAATCTTATTAAATAATTTCTGAATCTTATGAAATACTGATTACTAATCATACTTTCGAGACTACAGGAAAATTGTGCCATCATCCCATCTCCATGCTTTTTGAGAAACATTTTCTAGCTGCAGCCATTCTTGTATTCAGAATGGCTCATTATGTCAGCTAAATGATTCTAACATGCTCCTTTACATTAAAGTGCTACTAAATAACCATGGTTTGATATGTTACCCAGAGAAATGGTTCACTTAAACAAAGGGATATGAGAGAAAGTTTAATCCAAAGAAATAATTCTCACATGGTAAAATATTAGGTATTCTTGCCAGGGCACACATATAGAAACACAGCCCTCTACAACTAACATCACAAAATCTATCATCTGTTTTGTCCTTGTCCACATGTGGCCCATTTCTCTGAGACTGTGGTCCTCCAATTTTAGCACACAGCCGAAGCACCTGGAGGACTTCTTAAAACACAGATTGCTTAGTGTCACCTCCAGAGTTTCTGATTCAATGGGTATGAGTTGGGGCCAAAGACTGTATTTCTAATTATCTCCAAGGCTGCTGGTTGGTGGGCACACTTTGAGAACCACTGATCTAACTTACCAATCCTCATGCTTGTCTGAAATCACCTACGGAAATTTATTATTTTTTTAATCCTTTTTTATTGAAGTATAGTTGATTTACAGTGTCGCGTTAGCTTCAGGTATACAGCACAGTGATTCAGTTACACATACATATATATTCTTTTTCAGATTCTTTTCCCTTATAAGTTATAACAGAATATTGAGTATAGCTCCCTGTGCTATAAGGTAGGTCCTTGTTAGTTATCTATATTATATATAGTAGTGTGTATATGTCAATCCCATTTTCCTAATTTATCCCTCCCTCCCTTCTCCTTTGGTAACCTAAGTCTGCTTTCTGTGTCTGTGGGTCACCTTTGTTCTGTAAATAAGTTCTACAAATACAGATGCCACCCACAGAGATCCTGATGTCACATGCCTGCCCTGTGACCTAGAATCAAACAGCCTTTTTAAAAGATCCCTAGGTAATTCTAATGTGCAGCAAAGCTTTCAATCCACTACTCCAAGTACTTTAATGAGAATAACGCTAACATATAATCCGACAATACTGATCCTAGACTCCCAACCTTAATCTAACAATATTCAGTGTATGCTCATTCAACACCAATTGTGTGGGCTAGGTGCTGCAGGTGCCCTGGTCTGCAATGTCCTATGGGACCTGACCTCTGGAAATCTTTCTGACATCACACCTTAACACCCTCTGCCCCACCCGCGGGCAGTCACTTGGCTCCAGGGACAAAGGCCTCCTTGTTGCCCCTTCAGTACCTCAGTGTACTCCCAGCTCAGGGCCTCTGGACTCACCATCCCTCTTCCAGAAGACTCTGCCCCTTCCTCTAGTTCTCAGCTCATCTTCACTTCAAAGAGGACTTCTAACACCTCCATCTAAAAGAGCCCTGCCTTCCCTCAAATCCACTCCCTTTGTCCCCTTACCCTTCTTTACTTGTATTCATAGCACTTAGCACTACTCAAGTAAATAAACGTTTATTTACTTATTGTCTGTCTCATTCCACTGAACAGAAAGAAGTAGAATCTACATTTTGTTCACTGCTACATTCCCAGTGCCTAGAGATGTGGTTGGCCTATAACAGACACTAAATATTATTGGCTAGATGGGGATGCAGTGATAACAAGATGAGCATGACAGCAAGAATGGGATTCATGGATTTGAAAAGCAAATGGGCACTGAACAATATAAGAACAGTCCACATGGCTAGGAGCACACAAAGGAAGGGCAGGAAACCCAGCCTGAAGTGGTCAGAGAAAACTCCCCAGAGGAAATGATTTCTAAACTGAAAACTGAAAATGAGTAGGCACCTTCCAGAAGGGTGGTAGAAAGTGCACAGAGTATGACACACTGATGAACTGAAAGAAGCTTAATAGATAATTCAGCATGGGTCTACTAAATTTCCACCAGGAACAAAATGTAATAATTGAGCTGTAAAATATACAAAGATGACTCAGATTGAAATCTGAGAGCATGAAATCCTGGAAGGCAGGAATCAGACTGATCGATTTTAAACATCTTTGTCCATCCTACTATTACTACTCTGCACACATAGTAGGCTCTCTGCTAGCACCGGGATGAATACGTATGAATGAAGGAATTGCAACTCATGAGGGTTCAGGGATCTCACTGACATTTCCACAGTGCCTTGCACACAGAAGGGTCTCAGAAAACTTTTTTGATCAATGATCTCCTGAGATGAATGATATTCACCATACTTTACCCAAATTCCAAACTATATGACTCATCCTACATGAATATTAATTAGATGTTATTACTGTTGTATCCCTCAAAAGGAAACAGTAATTATTTCATTCCATTAAATTTCTCTACAAGCTACCAGGATATGTGACTATGTTTCCAGCTTTGATTTTCTGCTAAATTTTCTTTATGAAAATGAATTCAGTAAGTTATTTGGTGCAAGTTGTTTCTTTGTACTAACCAAAAGACACACAATTTTTTTTTTAAACCTGTCAACCTCACAGAATAGTACATCCAGGTTTTCGTAATCTTCTTATCCTATTTTTAATCTTGAGATACCTGACAAGTTGTTATATTCTTTTACTGTGACAAAACTTAAAAATGACACTACAGAGAAAAACCACACCGAATACTTGTCTGGTTTTAAAAGTAATTAACTTAGATTTAATACACATTAACTCTTTCAACTCCAAGCATCCTCTGTTAGAATCCTGAAGGTATGAGAAACATGATTCAGGCAAAAGGAACAATATCTAAGAAACCCATTACAATTTTGGTCGGCAGACTCTCAAGTGCTCCCCAATGATCCCCACCTCCTGAATCATGTCTCTTGGGTAATTCCCTCACCTTGACTGTGGGCTAGGCCTAACAATTCACTCTGACAAATAAAACATGCAAAAGTGATGAAATGTTACTTCCAAGAAGAGGTTACAAAAAGACTGTGGCTTTCATCTTGGGCACACTCTTGCTCTATCCCTCTTTTGAGTCACCAGTCGCCCTGTTGTAGAGACACTCAGGTAGCCTATGTAGAGGCCCACAGGGTGAGCATGGTGGTAAAGCCCGCCAGGGCCCACAGGAGTGAGCTAGGAAGACATATTCCAAGGGAGACCTGGAGCAGCTCTGTAAGTGAGTGTGGAGGAGAATTCTATAGCTCCCGCTGAGCACCGAGACAGCTTCAGTCCCGGCTAACAACTTGACTGCAACCTCACGTGACATCCTGAACCAGAGGCTCCTAGCCAAACCCCAGCTAGATTCCTAACCCCTGGACTCTGTGGGATGACAAATAGTTGATGCTTTCAGCTGCTATGTTTTAGAGTAATTAGTAACTAGTTCAATAATGAACTCCAAGAAAGATGCCGTTATTTGATTTCTACCCTCATGTGGTTGCCTCCCAGGCTCTTTCCTCTCAGAACTAAGATAGCATCGTGGTTAAGAGCACTGACTCTGAAGCCCAACAGCTGAGTGTGAATCATGGTTCTGACTCTTATAAGTAATAACATGTGATATTAGCATCTACCCCATGGGCCATGGTAGTAATTAAATGAGATAACTTAAAGTTCCTCATTGATACTGAATGTTCTGTGATTGTAGCTGCTTTTATTACCCATTCTTTACCTACCTCCCTACATTTACATTCTCCATGTCAGTTCTTTTCTCCTCTTTGTTTTATGCCCATTTATTTCATTTTCCCTTGCATTTAAGCATTCTTTAAAGACATATGTATTGAACTACAACTATTTGCTCTTATATAGACTATATTATATAGACAATAGGTGAATGAACAGATAGAGCCCAGCCCTTTTACGGCTTATAATTCTCTCCCCTCCTTCTATTATTTTCTGCCACTCTTCCTCACCACCACAGCACCCTGTATTTTTGAAGTTACCTGGCCTTGGTTATTTTATCATTAGAAAGATTTACTGGGCATTGAAATAGTCTGTAGCCAACAGACCTGTCCATCTTCCTCATGTAAAGGTTTCTGGCATTGGCTTAAGCTCTTTAAGATCACTGAGTATCAGATAAAATCCATTAATATAAATAAACCAGTTATATATTTTTTAAATCTTTAAAGAAATATTTTATAACTGACTTGAAATATCCCCATTTGAAAAATCTTTTTACTTTCTTGACTTCAGAAGTCCTTACGGTTACATTCAGAAACATAAATCCTATCCTATTAATAACCCCTACATTTCTTTATGGGTTTATATCCTTTTTAGCAACTAGCTAAACTTAAAATATATTCTTTTTCGCAGAAAATTAAAGCAATTTCAGTAAAGTGATATGAGCTCCTAAGAATTGCTCAGTGATTCTTCTGTACAAAGTTGAAAAATACTGCAAACTTCGAGCAGAGTGAAAGGTGGCATGGCTGAGTGCTTAAGAGTACCAACCCTGGGAGCCACACTGCTTGGAATCAAATTCTATTCTTGCTTCTTAATTTACTTCACCTCTCGTGCCTGTGTTTCCTCACCTGTGAAATATAGACAACAAGGGTTTCTGCCTGGTAGAGTTTTTATAAAAATTACATGAGCTAATATCTCTAAATTGCTTAGAAACTAATACATAGTATATACCTAGGTGTTGATTAAATAAGAATAAAATAAAGAGGTTGAGAGCTCTCTGAGATGCATATTTTTCTTTAAGAAACCAAACCATAAAAGAGAAAGGAGAACTTAATAATCTTAAGTGTTCCATCTCAGAATCCTATAAAAAATAACTAATCTGTTCTCAAACACAGCACACTCTTCCAAGAATATCTACATCCAGGAGAAACATAGTGGGCACTCCAGGACTGTCCAGGAGACAACAATGGTTGAAACAAGAGGACATTTGAATGCATGATGTGAATAATCTGGAATCAAACCTCCTATGTTCTAATCATATTAATCTAGATACAAGTGGAATTTGGAAGTTTTATAAAAGCAAACTTGACTTAATTCAGAATTTCTGGTTAGTAATCCAGTATCAGTTGAGCTGAAAATTTATGTGTGCATTTATTATTTGGCATATATTGAGGACCATCTCTTGGAAGACCAATATGAATGTTGCCAGCTTTAGGAAGTTTACTCTAGAGAAGATCAAGTATCCATAAAAAAACAGATTGTGTTGTGTGCTCTAATGAAGACACATAGCAGATATAGTGATAATGTAGTAAAAAGAGGAGGATAATAAATATAACCTTCTCAGAAGACGTAAAAACATAAAGACCTAAGAGAAAAGTAAAGGTTGGAGTGATAGCTAAAGGCAGGTAACATGCCATGCAGAGCAATCAGACTCCACAAAGCATGGACAGGCATGTGAAATTAAAATCCTGTCGCAGAAATTAAAAGAATCTCAGTTTTGCTGTTTGTGGAACATATGGGAGATATTGGTGAAAAAGAACAGACACAAAGGCTGTGGGAGGGCTTGTATGCTATGGTAAGAAATGGATAGTTCTTCTTACAGGCCAAGAAATGCTCCATGATGATGAAATGCTGGTCAAATAAGTTTGGAAAGTGCTGACTAGCACAACTCCTTGGAGAGGACATTGCATATCAGGGCTCTAAGAGATCACAATGAAAAGAAACCATTTTTCAAACTTAATTGAATAGGCAAATTCAAATAGAGGTCCAATTTCTGGTAATAAGTGTCCTCAGGAACACAATTCAGAGAATGCTATTGGAGGCCATGGGAGGTAACACTGCTTTTGAAGTGGAAGACAAATTTGAGAAGAAAAAAAAAAGCCTCCATCAGGGAAGCCAGGCAGGAAATGACTACAGCGCTATGTAAGGAAATGGCAGTAGGACATCACAATAAAATCTTTAAGAGAGAGAAGCACACACTGTCTGCTTAAAGGTAGGGAGTAAGAGGGAGAGAAAGAAGTTTAAAGTGACCCAGAGGCTTTATCATTTAAAATCAGGTGATGTTGTCTTCTGTTTAGGTGTCAAATACAAAAAAGTTTCAGAAAAATTCAAGGTATAAGAGAGATACTATCCTCAAGAACTTATATCAGTACATAGGTAGAGAATGCCACACCCAAAACAGAGTAAATCTGTTAGAGGCATGGTTTCTTCAATGTTGGCAGACTCTGCTTGCTGAGCCATATTTCCTATCTTGGTAAAGCCCCACCCCTGCTCGATGTCCCATGTCAGTGCCCTTACAACTTTAAATTTCTTTTCCATTGCACTTGTTTCTCCAGAAAAGATTCCTGTCATTTATACTTAAGTGTGATCCCTTTTTCTCATGGATATTTCTAATTTAAGCCTTAGCTCTAATACACATTAAAGGTTTTACCTTTTGGATATAAAGTATATCAACAAAGGGAAGAAGTATAGATCCTTAGAGAAAAAGTAGGCATTGCCCTAAAAATCACTGGGCACAGGTGATGACCTACTCCTTGTTAAGGACAGCTCTGGACCTGTAAAGGGGATAAAAGTAACAGCCAATGAACTTTTCTCCAAACACCTGAGAAGTATACTTCAGAGTATCATGAGCCCAAAACATCCGAGAGTAAGTACAATGAGATGAACATGTCCTCAAGTGAGAGCCAGAATTATTTACATCAGAATAGACAGTGAAGTTTGCTTAAAAGTTGCAGACGCCTAGATTCCATCCGTAGGAATCTCTAGGTTGGAGACTAGGCATCTGAATTTTTAACTAACACCCCTAAATGACTCTTTCTGAACACTAATATTCAAGAACTGTTGATGAAATAAGACATATGGAAAGTATGTCAGGTAGAAGGCTTTATATAAAATATAGGCAAACAACATTTGGTTAATCAGATTTGGGGCTATTTTTACGGCAGTGGTAGAGAAGCCAGAAAGCAAATTTCATTCTGAACTTGCTTTAGGTAAATTAATTACAGAGGGATTTACCAGTATTTCTCAGAATGGATTTACAATCAGCTTGGAACATTTTTATTATCTTGATTTAAGAAAGGATTTAATTTAAACCAATCCAATTTAAAATGGCTAGTCGATTTAGTCAAATTTTAACCAAAACAGTGATTTAATTATTTGACATTACCTCTGTCTGTTGTTCACAAATTTAAAATAGATGATTGTTTTATGCAAGATATAAAATGTAAATTTTAAAATAATTATTTTGGAATACATTCATAATATCAAAAAACTGAGTAATTACTTTGTTTGCTGTCAGTAAATGAATATGAGACTCTATGCAGTTAACCATCTCTATTATAAATATATAGATTTATTTTTTAATATGAAGAGCAAATTATTTGCATTTTGGATTTTTCCATCAATAAAGAACAGATATTAACATATAGGTAATATTATTCTGAAAAAACTTGCAAGCTAAATTTAAACTTTTCTAGAGACAAATGTTCTGTGCTTATTTTAAACATTGCATTGCGAGTATCTGCCCAGGTGAACATGAAAAATTAAAAATATATCTTTACACTGTTAATTGCCTTCATCTTATTCTTTTTGTTTATTCTTTAATCAGAAACTTATATTTTACTCACTCAAAACTCACTTTTGCAATTTAGTATCATTTAGGTAATACTTCTTATCCTTGGCTAAAAACATGGATCATCAATGAACTTATTAAAACAAACTAATACCCAGGCTCCACCCCTAACCAGTTCTTGACGGGTAGAGCTGGACTACTCTGTATTTTAGAAACTCACTTGTTAATTCTAAAATCTGTCCAAGGTTGAAATACTTGGTTTACAGGGAAAAAAAATATCAGTTCTAGGTGTGCAGAAGACTCTACTGTTATTAGATTGGCTTTTCACATGGAGAGCTTTAATTAATTCAGTCAAGCAGTATAGGTGACTCACACCTGTTCATTGGTATTGTGTGTGTCTGTGCATATGTGTGTGTGTGTGGGTGGGGTGTATTGAGATGTGTTTGTTTATTCATTTGCTTATTTTTACCATTAGCAATAACTACAGATTTCTGAATGTTTCACTCTTCACACCAACCTGTCTTGGGCATGGCTCTATGCTGCAAATTCAGATTTCACCTTACATGTCCATATTGTTCCTGCCACCAAATGTTAGAGAGAAAAGAATACCAAGGAGCCCTTCACTTGTTCTTAGGTATCATAAAATTTATCTGAAAAAGTTTTTTTAATATAATATCTAAACTACCTTAAAACAATGTCCATCGACAGATGAATGGATAAAGAAGATGTGGTACATACATACAATGGAATATTACTCAGCCATTAAAAAGAATGAAATAATGCCATTGGCAGCAACATGGATGGACCTGGAAGATTATCATACTAAGTGAAGTAAGTCAGAAAGAGAAAGAAAAATACCATATGATATCACTTACATGCAGATTCTAAAAAAAAAAAAAAAAAATGATACAAATGAACTTATTTACAAAACAGAAGCAGACTCAGGGACTTAGAGAACAAACTTATGGTTACCTGGGGGAAGGGTGTGGGGGAGGGATAGTTAGGGAGTTTGGGATTGACAGGTACACACTACTATGTTTAAAATAGATAACCAACAAGGACTTACTGTATAGCACATGAAACTCTGCTCAGTACTCTGTAATAACCTAAATGGGAAAAGAATTTGAAAAAGAATAGATACATGTATATGTATAACTGAATCACTTTGCTGTACACCTGAAACTAACACAACATTGTTAACCAACTATACTCCAATATAAAATAATAAGTGTAAATTTCCTGAGGAAAATAAAATACCTTAAAACTTGAAGGCACAACATACTGTAATCAAAATTAAAATATAGATCATTTTCAGGCTGGCAAATCTTGGTTTTAATATATCAAATCAAGATTATTTTTAGAATAGTATAAAAAGGCTATTTAATAAAACCATGAGAACATACTTGAAATACACAAAACGCAAATTTCAGGTTGAAATGTATGTGTGATATAATCTATTTTAGTGGGGAAAATGTGCATCAGTATATATATGGGGAAAAGAAAAAGGATATTTAGAAAATGTTAACATTGCTGACTTCTAGGTGATGACTGCAGGTGATCTCTGTACTTTCCATATTTTCCCCCAGTAAATATCTGGGAAGGCAGATTATATCCAAACTGATTTTATAAGTTGAAATGATTTATACACATTTTTATATTAGATTTGTTTTCTAAAACTACATGTTATTTTTATTTTAAAATAATGTAAAACTAATTTTACCCATACTTTTCTAATTGTTGCATTCTTAAATTCAAAAGAGGAATGATTTGGCCTATTTTTACCTTAGGAAAGATGAGCTAAGTTGAGTTGATTTGGCTTATGCATCTTAGTTGGTTAGATTCACACATTTGCAGAACCCAGGAAGGCAAATATGTTCAAGAAGATGCCGCAAAACATTCACAAGCCAACTTTCATCTGATCTACTCATTTTCTAATTTTTTTGTCTCTTTTTCTTCTATGCTCTTCTTTCATTTTTAATAGCATGTTAACAAAACAAAAAAAATTTAATTATGGTATTTTATTAAATACTATGGGGTAAGTGTCTTCAATGTGCTAAGCTTTGAATGTGCATAAGAATAAAGCAATGTGCATAAGAATGAAGCAATTTTTAAATCTCTGATAATTTCTCTAACTTTAGAGAGTAATAGAAAAGATCTGTTGCCCAATAATTATCCTTAATTTAGGACCTCATGATTCAAGAAAACTCTGCTTAATCATATGAAACATAAGCAGCATTTAGAAGAAAAATAGGTCAAGTGAATTGATTTTTGAGACAGAGCCATAGGTTAATAACAAAGGAATTTTAAAGGTGAGAGACAGGGCTAAAATTAATGTAAATAAAGTAGAAGAAATTACTGGATATTGGACATTCATTAGTGACATCCTACATAGTTCAGGGCTGATGTAAGCTTTCTCTCCTAAATTTCTCTTTCTCTAATTGTATTTACCCAAGTTAGTGAGAATGGTAGCTACCGAGCAGCCATTTCCCATCCATTCTTCTGGATAAAAGGTATTTATGTATAAATTTTTAAAGCTTAATTGTTCAGAAAATCATGTCCTTAATAACTGAGAATTAATAAAAACATATTTAGGAAGCATGTAATAATTCACATAATGTTAACTAAAAACAGTGGGATACAAACTTACAAATAAGATGAAATAACAATTATTTTAAGTTAAGCATATATGCTAACAAGAAGAGACTGGAAACAAATATACCAAAATTAATATTTGTTAATAGTTATCTCCAAGTGGGAAAGTTAAAAGTGATCTTTAAATTACTTCTTCATTACTTCCTATTTTCTAAAATGCTTATTTCAGAAAGGAACTGTTCATTAAAATATAGTAATACCAAAAACATACATACAATATTTAGATATATAAGATGTAGCTAAAATAATTTGAAATGAGGGAAATTTAAGCTAATAGTTAAAGACCAAACAATCAAAATAGACTTATTTAGACATACTAAACTTAAAGCTTAAGAATCAATACTATTTAAAAGTAAATGATATAGTCAATGGGGAACACTAGAATTCAATGGAGGCAATTTCTTAATTAATCAACTTTTATGTAGACTATTAGCAACATGATGCAAGGGGGAAAAGCATAGAGTTTGTGAGATCACAATGTGAACACATAGAAAATAAGAAATTGAGTAAGGTCCACAGGTGTTTCTTCTCAAAAAATAGGTGAAGACATACATATTTTTAATTGATTGTCGATGGTCCCAGAATGGAGGTTCTGATCGATGCACTAAGGCAGTCAAATGTACCATTTTAAGGTGAAAAAGGAATTAGATACAAAAAGAATACTCAGATGGAAAGGAGGCATGGGGTGTCATTTTAGTGCCACCTCCCTCTCTTCTCAAGTGTCTCCACTTAAACACTTCCTCACAAGCCAGTTTATGAAGTCAAAACATCTTTCTACAGTCTATTATCCCAAATGACTTCTCCCAAGTTATACAAAAAGAGGCTACAAATCTAGCCAAAGCTATCATCTACAAAACAGGCCTTCAACCCTTGGATGGGTGTTATCTTGAGAACAGCTAGACTAATCTTTTTTAAACTTCTCATTTTTTTTCTGCTCTGGTTTGTGGATTTATTCCATACAATTTGGCACCAAACACGAAAGACTGCTTCAGATATGATTTTATCAGAAGGGGAGCTTTCACAGGAAATGTATCCTAGGTCCCCACAAAGAATACTTCAAGTCGCAAATTTCATTAGGACATATAATAATCATGGGAAAACTCCCAATGTACCATTAAGTATGCGTGCGCACGCACACACATACACATTCACTGTGAAAAAAGGAGAAGGACATAGTTTGCAGGAATAAGTCTTTAGCAATTAGCTGGAGGATGGCTTTCAGAAAGGAAAGAGGGTGATGCAGAATGGTGACAGGTAAGTCTGGTCTCTGGACAAGAGCCAAATCAAAGTACTCTGTGTGTCACCTGCAGGAGTGCTGACTCTATTCAGAACCTACAGAGTGAAAATAAAGATTGGTATATATAAGTATCACTCTGTTGACAAGGAAAATATGGTTTGAATGGTAGCAAAAGAAGAGGCAGGAGGATATATTGGGAGATTGTTGCAATCATCTATGGGAAAAATGAAGAGGTTCTAATCTAAGGTGGTAAACTTCTAGAGAAAAGTCAGAATTGAGACATATACAGAATTAGAGTCAAATTTGATTTAGTTGGTGAGGCACGTAGAGGCATCAAGGATGAGGCCAGGCTTCATCTCACCTTTTTTTCTCAGGCATGGCTAGTAAATTTTACGTAAATTTGCAATCCTGAGGCAAATGGCGTAAGCAACAAGTTTTACTAGTCAATAAAAAGCAATTCTACCAGGGCTTCCCTGGTGACACAGTGGTTAGGAGTCCGCCTGCCAATGCAGGGGACACGGGTTCAAGCCCTGGTCCTGGAAGATCCCACGTGCCATGGAGCAACTAGGCCCGCGAGCCACAACTACTGAGCCCACGTGCCACAACTACTGAAGCTTGCACACCTGAAGCCTGTGCTCCACAACAAGAGAAGCCACTGCAATGAGGAGCCCATGCACCACAGCAAAGAGTAGCCCCCGCTCGCCGCAACCAGAGAAAAGCCCACACACAGCAACGAAGACCCAATGCAGCCAAAAATAAATAAATAAAATTAATTAATTAAAAAAAACAATTCTACCAATCCACTGGGAAGTAATATACTAAATAGAGTTGGAAAGCATTTTATTAAAATATTTAGGTAAAATATTTATACAAAATTATAAAATGCTTATACTAAGTACATTTAAAGGAAAACACAAACTCATTTTAATTTATACAGCCAGATAAAGCCTGAAAGAATTTAAGTGGAAATTGAAAGATGTGATACCATTAACCAAGAGAGTAAATCCACACCATATGGAGGTAACCAACAGGCAGCTGGATATATGGGCCAGGGTTTGGGAGGGAAATCTTGGCTAGATTTCACTCAGGGTTCCTAAAAATACGTAAATTGGCAGTTGAAGCCACATGATCTTCTAAAATCTGAAGATGGGTGGCTTCTTGTGAAGTCAAATTGGTGCTTCTAATGTCTTCCCATCTGCTTCCTCATTGGCATTATTGGCAGCTGAGTGTCAGACTTCCATTCCTCAGAGCATCCATTCTGGAGCACACCTACCTTCACGAAAACTTTGCCCACCTCTGAATAGTACATAATGTACCTTCTTCGTTCACTTTAATTTTGAAAAAGACTTGTTCATTTTCTTTCAAATTTCCATTTACTGCCACACCACAAACTTCCTATGGGCCAAAGTCAAGAACACAAAGTTTATATGCTCTTCTTACATTTCTAGCTAGAAATCACAATGTTAATTTTCTTATCTATGCTTCACAATTATGTACATCAGCTCTAATAAAGACCAGCCTTTTGAAGGTGTCTTCACTCCAATATCTAGTAACATCTAGGATTATGAGTATAGTGGGCAGTTTGCTATAGTGGTTAAATGCATGGGCTCTGGAGCTATAGCACCTGGGTTCAAATCCCAGCTCTGCCATCTTCGAGCTCTGTCTTCTTCGTCAAGTGACTTGATTCTGTGCTTTAACTTTCCCATCTATAAGAGGGACATAATTATAATATGTACTTCCCAGTGTTGTCATAAGGAGTATATGAGCTGACACATGGAAACTACTAAAATAGTGTATGGTTCATGGTAAGTGCCACAAAAGTGTCAGTTATTATTTTTATTATTTGCCATTATTAGCATTAATCTACCCATAAGTCTTTCATAGAGGATTCCTGATATCTGGCAAGACATTATCAAAAGAAATTAAAAATATATAGTTTATTAATATTGTCAGCTTCCTATAAGGAGAAAAAAGAATGTGAGTAAAGAATTTCTATTGTTCTCAGTGGAAAAATATGCTCAACTTTTATTCTATTATGATGCCTGTACATTTGTAATGTCAATCAATAATTTAAAGTTATATAATTAATATTTCATGGGTTATAGCTGTGGTCAATCACTAATAATTTCCAGTTATATGTAACTTCACTAAATATTTAATGTCTTTAGCCAAAAATGATCAGGGAGACGAAGAAAATAGCTTTGACAAGTAGAAGTGCAGTTTTTTTGAAGTGAAGAACTCTCCATGTATTCAGCAGAATCGACCATTAATATAAAAATGCAATCAGCTTTCAATGGCAGCAGCACCACCAGAGATATAGTTCTGTCAGCATCGTCATTACCAGACACTCACTGGTGATGGTGTTCACTTGTACAGAAGCCTCTGCTGCTCACAACGCACAGCTACCATCATCTTTAATGGCACTGTGGGAGACTCTAGGAGTTGGTCTTCAACCCTACAAACTTCTTTCAGTGTCTTGTCTACTGTATAAGGATATTTTTTGTTGCATGTAACAGAAAACACAACTGACATTGCCTTACATATGCTTTGGTTCTTGTTACTGAAACATTCACAGATAGGCATGCTTTATCACCCCATTAAGCTCCACTTCTCTTTGATTCTCTCTGCTCCAGTCTCATCTATGAACATTTCATTTTCAGCCTGGTGTCTATCATGTAGCAAGAGTATCAAGTCCCACCAACTACATGGCACATCCTCTAGAAGACAGAAAGCTTCTCTTCCCCAACCACAGATCAAAAGGTCTGAGCTTCACTCTTTTATGTTACAAGCCCATCCCTGATCAATGACTCTGCAAGAGGGATGTGATTTTGCTGAGTGGTTCTGTGGCTATTATCAAAACAATAGACCAAAGGCAGAATAGATGATAAGGAGGCAACCAATTCATCTGTTTATTTTTTATGTGAATGATGCCATTTCCACAGTTTAATAGCGTTTACAGTATTATGCTTCAGATTTTAACCAATCACTGCAAATTAAATAGCAGTACCCCAGAAATATGTTTTCTTTTTTCTCCACTGATCAATAAAAAAGATCATTTCAACATTGTTATTTTTCAGTTAGCCACTATTATGGAGTCAGATTTGAGATTACTATTCCTATCAAAAGCATCATTTCCTTGTATTTCCTGCAGCTAAACCACCTTCACTAAGATAAATGCAGAGGCATTGTTTTCACAAAAGTCATTAAGTCTCCAGCTGAGGCAGCTGTCCAGTTTGACTATAAGCTACTTTAATAGAAGTGCTCATATCCAGTACTGCATGGAGCAGTACTTGTTCAGATGTTGAAAAGTGTTGGTTAAAAGGGTACATTAGGAGTGCCTTCAAGATGGCAGAGGAGTAAGACTTGGAGATCACCTTCCTCCCCACAAATACATCAAAACTACATCTAGACATAGAACAATTCCTACAGAACACCTACTGAAAGCTGGCAGAAGACCTCAGACCTCCCAAAAGGCAAGAAACTCCCCACATACCTGGGTAGGGCAAAAAAAAAGGAAAAACAGAGACAAAAGAATACGGATGTGACATGCAAATCAGGGAGGGAGCTGTGAAGGAGGAAAAGTTTCCACACACTAGGAAGCCCCTTTGCAGGCAGAGACTGCAGGTGGCAGAGGGGGGAAGCTTCAGAGCCATGGAGGAGAGCACAGCCACAGGGGTGCAGAGGGCAAAGTGGAGAGATTCCCACACAGAGGATCGGTGCCAACCAGCACTCACCAGCCTGAGAGGCTTGTCTGCTCACCCACCGGGGCGGGCGGGGGCTGGGAGCTGAGGCTCGGGCTTCGGAGGTCGGATCCCAGGGAGAGGACTGGGGTTGGCTGTGTGAACACAGCCTGAAGTGGGCTAGTGCACCACAGCTGGCCGGAAGGGAGTCAGGGAAAAGGTCTGGACCTGTCTAAGAGGCAAGAGACCATTGTTTCAGGGTGCGTGAGGAGAGGGGATTCAGAGCACTGCCTAAACGAGCTCCAGAGACGGGCGCGAGCCGCGGCTATCAGCGCGGACCCCAGAGACGGGCATGAGACGCTAAGGCTGCTGCTGCAGCCACCAAGAAGCCTGTGTGCAAGCACAGGTCACTGTCCACACCTCCGCTCCCAGGAGCCTGTGCAGCCTGTCACTGCCAGGGTCCGGTGATCCAGGGACAACTTCCCTGGGAGAATGCACGGAGCGCCTCAGGCTGGTGCAATGTCACACCAGCCTCTGCCTCCACAGGCTCAACCCACACTCCGGACCCCTCCCTCGCCCCAGCCTGAGTGAGCCAGAGCGCCCGAAGCAGCTGCTCCTTTAACCCTGTCCTGTGTGAGCGAAGAACAGACGCCCTCAGGCGACCTACATGCAGAGGCGGGTCCAAATCCAAAGCTGAACACCAAGAGCTTTGCGAACAAAGAAGAGAAACAGAAATATCTCCCAGCAGCCTCAGGAGCAGCAGATGAAATCTCCACAATCAACTTGATGTACCCTGCAACTGTAGAATACCTGAAGAGACAACGAATCATCCCAAGACTGAGGCGGTGCACTTTGGGAGCAACTGTAGACTTGGGGTTTACTTTCTGCATCTAATTTGTTTCGGATTTTATGTTTATCTTAGTTTAGTATTTAGACCTTATTATCATCAGTAGATTTGTTTATCAATTTGGTTGCTCTCTTCCATTTTTTATTTTATTTACATATATATATATATTTTTTCTTTTTTTCTTTTTGTAAGTGTTTATGTGTAGGCTTCTTTGTGTGATTTTGTCTGAACAGCTTTGCTTTCACCATTTGTCCTAGGGTTCTAACTCTCCGTTATTTTGTTTTGTTTTGTTTTGTTTTTTTGCTTTTAGTATAGTTTTTAGCACTTGTTATCATTGATGGCTTTGTTTTTTGGTTAGTTTTCTCTCTTCCTTCTTTCTCTCTTTCTTTTTTTAAATTACTTCTTAATTTTTTTAATTTTTAATAATTCTTTCGATTTTAATAACTATTTTATTTTAGTTTTCTTTCTTTCTTTCTTTCTTTCTTTCTTTCTTTCTTTCTTTCTTTCTTTCTTTCTTTCTTTCTTTCTTTCTTTTTTCCCTTTTCTTCTGCACTGTGTGGCTGACAGGATCTTGATGCTCTGGCTGGGTGTCAGGCCTTAGCTTCTGAGGTAGAAGAGCCTAGTTCAGGACACTGGCCCACCAGAGACCTCCTGGCCCCACATCATATCAAACAGCGAAATCTCTCCCAGAGATCTCCATCTCAAAGCTAAGACGCAGCTCCAATCAATGACCAGCAAGCTACAGTGCTGGACACACTATGCCAAACAACTAGCAAGACAATAACACAAACCCACATATTGGGAGACAGGCTGCCTAAAATCATAACAAGTTCACAGACACTCCAAAACACACAACTGGATGTGGTCGTGCCCACCAGAAAGACAAGATCCAGCCTCATCCACCAGAAAACAGGCACAAGTCCCCTTCACAGGAAGCCTACACAACTCACAGAACCAACCTTACACACTGGGAGCAGACACCAAAAATAACAGGAACTACGAACCTGCAGCCTCCAAAAAGGAAACCCCAAACACAGTAAGTTAAGCAAAATGAGAAGACACAGAAATACACAGCAGATGAAGGAGCAAGGTAAAAACCCACCAGACCAAACAAATGAAGAGGAAATAGGCAGTCTACCTGAAAAAGAATTCAGAGAAATGAGAGTAAAGATGATCCAAAATCTTGGAAATACAGTGGAAAAAATATAAGAAACGTTTAACAAGGACCTAGAAGAACTAAAGAGCAAACAATGATGAACAACACAATAAATGAAATTGAAAATTCTCTAGAAGTAATCAATAGCAGAATAACTGATGCAGAAGAACGGATAAGTGACCTGGAAGATAAAATAGTGGAAATAACTACCGCAGACCAGAATAAAAAAAAAAAAAGAATGAAAAGAACTGGGGACAGTCTCAGAGACCTCTGGGACAACATTAGACACACCAACATTTGAATTATAGGAGTCCCAGAAGAAGAAGAGAAAAAAAAGGGACTGAGAAAATATTTCAAGAGATTATAATTGAAAACTTCCCTAATATGGGAAAGGAAATAGTCAATCAAGTCCAGCAAACACAGAGAGTCCAATACAGGATAAATCCAAGGAGAAACATGCCAACATACATATTAATCAAACTATCAAAAATTAAATACAATGAAAAAATATTAAAAGCAGAAAGGGAAAAGCAACAATTAACATACAAGGGAATCCCCATAGGTTAACAGCTGATCTTTCAGCAGAAACTCTGCAAGTCAGAAGGGAGTGGCAAGACATATTTAAAGTGATGAAAGGGAAAACCTACAACCAAGAATACTCTACCCAGCAAGGATCTCAGATTCGATGGAGAAATTAAAAACCTTAGAGACAGGCAAAAGCTAAGAGAATTCAGCACCACCAAACCAGTTCTACAACAAATGTAAAGGAACTTCTCTAAGCAGGAAACACAAGAGAAGGAAAAGACCTACAATAACAAACCCAAAACAATTAAGAAAATGGTAATAGGAACATACATATTGATAACTACCTTAAATGTAAATGGATTAAATGCTCCCACCAAAAGACACAGACTGGCTGAATGGATACAAAAGCAAGACCCATATATATGCTGTCTACAAGAGACCCACTTCAGACCTAGAAGGACACTACATAACAATCAAGGGATCAATCCAAGAAGAAGATATAACAATTGTAAATATTTATGCACCTAACATAGGAGCACCTCAATACATAAGGCAAATGCTAGCAGCCATAAAAGGGGAAATCAACAGTAATACCATCATAGTAGGGGACTTTATCACCCCACTTTCACCAATGGACAGATCATCCAAAATAAAAATAAATAAGGAAACACAAGTTTTAAATAATATATTAAACAAGATGGACTCAACTGATATTTATAGGACATTCCATCCAAAAACAACAGAATACACTTTCTTCTCAACTGCTCATGGAACATTCTCCAGGATAGATCATATCTTGGGTCACAAATCAAGCCTTGGTAAATTTAAACTGAAATCGTATCAAGTATCCTTTCCGAACACAACGCTATAAGACTAGATATCAATGACAGGAAAAATCTGTAAAAAATACAAGCGCGTGGAGGCTAAACAATACACTACTTAATAACCAAGAGATCACTGAAGAAATCAAAGAGGAAATCAAAAAATACCTAGAAACAAATGACAAAGAAAACCGATGACCCAAAACCTATGGGATGCAGCAAAAGCAGTTCTAAGGGAAGATTATAGCAATATAATCCTACCTCAAGAAACCAGAAGCATCTCAAATAAACAATGTAATCTTACACCTAAAGCAACTAGAGAAAGAAGAACAAAACAACCTCAAAGTTAGCAGAAGGAAAGAAATCATAAAGACCAGATCAGAAATAAATGAAAAAGAAATGAAGGAAATGATAGCAAAGATCAATAAAACTAAAAGCTGGTTCTTTGAGAAGATAAACAAAATTGATAAACCATTAGCTAGACGCATCAAAAAAAATGGGAGAAGACTGAAATCAATAGAATTAGAAATGAAAAAGGAGAAGTAACAACTGACACTGCAGAAATACAAAGGATCATGAGAGATTAATACAAGCAACTCTATGCCAATAAAATGGACAACCTGGAAGAAATGGACAAATGCTTAGAAAAGCACAACGTTCCGAGACTGAACCAGGAAGAAATAGAAAATATGAACAGACCAATCACAAGCACTGAAATTGAGACTGTGATTAAAAATCTTGCAACAAACAAAAGCCCAGGACCAGCTGGTTCCACAGGCGAATTCTATCAAACATTTAGAGAAGAGTTAACACCTATCCTTCTCAAACTCTTCCAAAATATAGCAGAGGGAGGAACACTCCCAAACTCATTCTACGAGGCCACCATCACCCTGATACCAAAACCAGACAAAGATGTCACAAAACAAGAAAGCTGCAGGCCAATACCACTGATGAACATAGATGCAAAAAATCCTCAACAAAATACTAGCAAACAGAATCCAACGGCACATTAAAAGGATCATACACCATGATCAAGTAGGGTTTATCCCAGGAATGCAAGGATTCTTCAATATATGCAAATCAATCAATGTGATACACCATATTAACAAACTGAAGGAGAAAAACCATATGATCGTCTCAATAGATACATAAAAAGCTTTCAACAAAATTCAAAAACCCTCCAGAAAGTACACACAGAGGGAACTTACCTCAACATAATGAAGGCCATATATGACAAACCACAGTCAACATCGTTCTCAATGCTGAAAAATTGAAACCATTTCCTCTAAGATCAGGAAAAAGACAAGGTTGTCCACTCTCACCACTAGTATTTAACATAGTTTTGGAAGTTTTAGCCACAGCAATCAGAGAAGAAAAAGAAATAAAAGGAATCCAAATCAGAAAAGAAGAAGTAAAGCTGTCACTGTTTGCAGATGACATGATACTATACATAGAAAATCCTAAAGATGCTACCAAAAACTACTAGAGCTATTCAATGAATTTGGTAAAGTAGCAGGATACCAAACGAACGCACAGAAATCTCTTGTATTCCTATACACTAATGATGAAAAACCTGGAAGAAAAATTAAGAAAACACTCCCATTTGCCACTGCAACCAAAAGCATAAAATACCTAGGAATAAACCTACCTAAGGAGAGAAAAGACATGTATGCAGAAAACTATAAGACACTGATGAAAGAAATTAAAGATGATACCAACAAATGGAGAGATATACCATGTACTTGGATTGGAAGAATCAACATTGTGAAAATGACTCTACTACCCAAAGCAATCTACAGATTCAATGCAATCCCTATCAAACTACCACTGGCATTTTTCACAGAACTAGAACAAAAAAATTTCACAATCTGTATGGAAACACAAAAGACCCCGAAGAGCCAAAGCAATCTTGAGAAACAAAAATGGAGCTGGAGGAATCAGGCTCCCTGACTTCAGACTATACTATAAAGCTACAGTAATCAAGATCATATGGTACTGGCACAAAAAAAGAAATATAGATCAATTGAACAGGATAGAAAGCCCAGAGATAAACCCACGCACATATGGTCACATTATCTTTGAAAAAGGAGCCAAGAATATACAAGGGAGAAAAGACAGCCTCTTCAATAAGTGGTGCTGGGAAAACTGGACAGCTACATGTAAAAGAATGAAATTAGAACACTCCCTAACACCATACACAAAAATAAACTCAAAATGGATTAAAGACCTAAATGTAAGTCCAGACACTATAAAACGCTTAGAGGAAAACATAGGCAGAACACTCTTTGACATAAATCACTGCAAGTTCCTTTTTGACCCACCTTCTAGAGAAATGGAAACAAAAACAAAATAAACAAATGGGACCTAATGAAACTTAAAAGCTTTTGCACAGCAAAGGAAACCATAAACAAGACCAAAAGACAACCCTCAGAATGGGAGAAAATATTTGCAAATGAAGAAACTGACAAAGGATTAATCTCCAAAATTTACAAGCAGCTCATGCAGCTCAATATCAAAAAAACAAACAACCCAATACAAAAACGCACAGATCTAAATAGACATTTCTCCAAAGAAGATATGCAGATTGTCAACAAACACATGAAAGGATGTTCAACATCACTAATCATTAGAGAAATGCAAATCAAAACTACAATGAGGTATCACCTCACACTGGTCAGAGTGGCCATCCTCAAAAAATCTACAAACAATAAATGCTGGAGAGGGTGTGGAGATAAGGGAACCCTCTTGCACTGTTGGTGGGAATGTAAATTGATACAGTCACTATGGAGAACAGTATGGATGTTCCTCAAAAAACTAAAAATAGAACTACCATATGACCCAGCAATCCCACTACTGGGCATATACTCTGAGAAAACCATAATTCAAAAAGAGTCATGTACCACAATATTCATTGCAGCTCTATTTACAATAGCCAGGACATGGAAGCAACCTAAGTGTCCATCGACAGATGAATGGATAAAGAAGATGTGTCACATGTGTACAATGGAATATTACTCAGCCATAAAAAGAAACGAAATTAAATTATTTGTAGTGAGGTGGGTGGACAAAGAGACTGTCATACAGAGTGAAGTAAGTGAGAAAGAGAAAAACAAATACCGTATGCTAACACATATATATGGAATAAAAAAAAAAAAAAAAGGTTCTGAGGAACCTAGGGGCAGGACAGGAATAAAGACGCACACATAGAGAATGGACTTGAGGACACAGGGAGGGGGAAGGGTAAGCTGGGACGAAGTGAGAGAGTGGCATGGACATATATACACTACCAAATGTAAAATAGATAACTAGTGGGAATCAGCCACAGCACAGGGAGATCAGCTCGGTGCTTTGTGACCACCTAGAGGGGTGGGATAGGGAGGGTGGGAGGGAGAGGCAAGAGGGAGGAGATATGGGGATGTATGTATATGTATAGCTGATTCACTTTGTTATAAAGCAGAAACTAACACACCATTGGAAAGCAGTTATACTCCAATAAAGTTTTTAAAAAAATTAAAAAATTTTTAAAAGGGATATGTTAAAAAATGAATTTAAGATACATTATTTTACTTAATAGTTATTAAACTTGACACCTCAGCCCAGATGAAGCAACCCCTTATTATTTAATGATATTGATTATTCTAAGTTATTTAGAAGAGGGAGTATACTTTTCTAGGAGTCTCCCTCCAAAATTTTATCAGAATATTGTTGGTTCATTCACTTGTAAGTCAATATAATGTATAATTACATCTATGACTTTTTTGAGTAATTCATGTGCAGCTTTTGGTTCTGAATTTCATAACTTCTTCATATTTAACTGTTTTTTTTCCTGTCAATGCATGTAGGAATTCTGCATTTTCAATAATTTAATTTGCCAGAACATTTACCACAAACCCTCTCTTATGTACCATCTTCCAGAAAATCTTTGCACTCTTTAATTGGCTCCAAATCAGCTAATCCTCTACAGTGTTAATTATTTTTTGTGGTTTGGGCTTTATTATAGCACTCTATTATATAAGTCTCTCTCTCTCTCTCACTCTCTCTCTCTGTGTATATATATATACATATATGTGTGTGTGTGTGTGTGTGTGTGTGTGTCTCAGGTGATTATTTTTCATCTATATTTATCAAAGGCTAGAGTATGAATTTAAACCCATAATAATAATACAACAGTCTTTGTTTAATGCTAATGATTCCATAAGACATATATTCTTGTCTTGTTTTTTTTTCCAAAACAGGAAAAATTCTGCCTGCATCATCTTTTTAAAATATTATAGAATTCCTGAATGTTTAGGCTGAATCAAGAATGTCATATTCAAGAAAAAAATGAAGTCTTTATGGCACCTTAAAAGTTTTTCAAATTGAGTTGTGAAAATGTGTTAACTAAAAAAATTTAGCTTTTCATGTAACTTTATTTTTTTCACGTGTTTCTTTGAATAACTCACTCTCCATCCATGCTGATTTTTGTGAGGTGCACTAAACTGGTAAAGATAAAATATTTATGTTTTAAAAGCTCCAGAATTTGCTGGTTTAAAAAATAGCAATTTGGGTATAAGCTACATCGCTGCTGTGATTTCTTCTTTGAATTTCTGACTCTAGATGCTGCATACTCTGGTTTTTATGCCATTATTTTTGTAAGTAAATATGACATATTCTCATTTAGATCTGTTTTTCCAATTTTGTAGAGTTACTCTCTAATCCAGTTTTCTCTACTGATAAGTGACTTTAACTTTTCTGCAAGTCTCTGAACAGCATGCATATCAGCAGGTAATTTCTCCTAGCTGGTGTTCAATATGTGGATACCATGATTTTCTTCCCCAACAGCTACACTAAAGTCCGTTTATTAAAAATATTTGGGGGCTTCCCTGGTGGCGCAGTGGTTGAGAATCTGCCTGCTAATGCAGGGGACACGGGTTCGAGCCCTGGTCTGGGAAGATCCCACATGCCGCGGAGCAACTGGGCCCGTGAGCCACAATTACTGAGCCTGCGCGTCTGGAGCCTGTGCTCCTCAACAAGAGAGGCCGCGATAGTGAGAGGCCTGCGCACCGCGATGAAGAGTGGCCCCCACTTGCCGCAACTAGAGAAAGCCCTCGCACAGAAACTAAGACCCAACACAGCCATAAATAAATAAATAAATACTTTAAAAAAAAAATATTTGGGCTACCCATATTTTTGATGCAATGGCAGGACCTTTTTGAGTATGGTTAATGAAATTTCAACATTGCTGCCTAAGAAACATCCATGATGGATCAATTATAATTTATAATGTGGATTTGCATTTCTAAAATAAGACAAGAAACTAGCCACTTGTGAACAAACCTATATACAAAATTACTGATTGCTAATGTTTTTAACAATCTTCTAGCCCACAAATAATTCAAAAGCATCTTATTTACCAAATTACTTTATCATGTCTTTACATAGTTTTTATGCCAACAACTCTCTTTTCCCACTCATCTATCATAGTTTTCATTATTAATTAAAACAAAAGATCCAAATAGCATGTGTACAACTGTCATGGCAGGCAGGGTCTATGATGTCCTCAATGACCCCAACCTCCTGGTGTTCACAGGGTTGTGTATTTCCTTCCCCATGAGTGTGGGCTGCTTAGTGACTTGCTCCTAATCAATATAATATGGCAAAGGAGACAGGATGTCACTTCCATGAGGAATTTACATAAAATTGTGACTTTTCTCTTGCTATCAGACTCTATTGCCTTCTTGGCTTACATGCTCTGATGAAACAAGATGCCATCAATAAAGTCAGGGTGATGTTCAACCAATAACCAGCTAGGAAGTGAGGCTCTCATTTCAACAATTCTCAAGGAAGTAAATTCTTCCAAAAACCACCTGAGTTTGCTAAGTACATCCTTCCCTGGATGAGCCTTTACATGAAACTGCAACCCTTGCTAACAACTTCATTGCAGCCTCATGAGAGCCCTTGAAAGAAGAGACCAGGTTAAGCTATGCCCAGACCTCTGACTCACTGAAGCTATAAAATTACAAATGTGTGCTGTTTCAAGTCACAAATTTTATAGTGATTTGTTATACACCAACAAAAATTAATACATTTGCCATAAACAAGTTTGAGAGAAAGCAAACTAATTCTGGACAAGCTCAAATAAGAATGGCAGAGTAATCAAGTACATTTTTAAAGAATGATCCACTATTGTGGTACTTTCAGGGTCTTTAGTCAGTATTTTTTTTTTTTTTTTTACAGAAGGAATGAATAATGTTGGGTGCTGGTAAGTCAGTGAAGTAGAAAGTTTTAAACACTCTTACAAATCGGTTTCATTCATTCAACAGTGTATTGAGCACCTACTGACCTATTGATTGATACAATTCTGGAAACTGGCTGTGTAATGGAGAACAAGAAAGACAAGGTCCCTGCTCTCATGGAGCACACATTCTTGTGGAAGTAGAGTAAAACGTAAACAAATAAACTAAAAAAAAATTTCAGGATATAAGTTCTGGAAGAGCAGGGATTTATCCCCTTTTATTGCTACATTATCCTCAGACCCTTCAATAGTGACTGACCCATTGTAGGTACCCAAAAAATATTAGCTGAATAAATTAATATTTAATGAACTGAACAAAAGCAAGACAACATAGTGTAATAATGTGACTAGAATAGTTACTTTAGATGGAGGACCTAGTGGAGGCCTCACCGAGAAGCTGATATTTGAGTTGAGACATGAATGACGTGAAGTCAGCCTTTTGAAGGTTTAAGGAAAGAGCATTTCAAAGAAAGCCACAAGGGCAAAGACTGAAGATTAAGGGTACAGCCTGTGGCTGGGGACAAATTCACATGCATGCAAAGCAAATCAACCTATCCAACTACTGAGCCAATGGCACTGCAAATAAGCTTATTTCCCGAGGAGTCTTTCAGCAAAAGCAGAAAATACCATTAGAATGTCCAAATGCTTCAAGAAGTTATAAATAACTCTTCTTTGCGAGGGTGATAGGAAACATACTTAGTGCCTATTATGGGCTTAACTATCCTCTGATTAAAAAGGTCATTAACCTTATGATTTTGTAACCTGAACATTCATTAAAAATATACATTAATGAAAACCTGTAATTTTACTGTAGTTAACTCACTTTTTCTCCAATGTAGCACACCATCCCCATCCATCACTTCACTATACTTTTTGTAAGAATCATTTTCTTAATCTTAGAGTCAAGTGAAAAGAGTAATTTCGGGGCTTCCCTGGTGGCGCAGTGGTTGAGAATCTGCCTGCCAATGCAGGGGACACGGGTTCGAGCCCTGGTCTGGGAGGATCCCACATGCCGCGGAGCAACTAGGCCCGTGAGCCACAACCACTGAGCCTGCGCGTCTGGAGCCTGTGCTCCGCAACGAGAGAAGCCGCGATAGTGAGAGGCCCGCACATCGCGATGAAGAGTGGCCCCCGCTTGCCGCAACTAGAGAAAGCCCTCGCACAGAAACGAAGACCCAACGCAGCCATAAATAAAAAATTTAAAAAAAAAAAAAGAGTAATTTGGCTAGGTTTAGCATTGGAGTGGTTTATTATATTAGAAAACTTCTGTAAGTCTCAGAACGATAATTCTAAAAATATTTGCACCTATTGTCTTTCGTCTTATACAAGTTTAAGGAAAGTTTCCAAAGAACAAGGAAATTTTCAAATACTTCATCATGATGAATTCAGTTCTTCTGGCAATTCAGTTAGTCATCTGATTATATAATGTATTACATGTAATAAATATATAAATTAAGTTCCTGTTTATCTATTCTATTACACTACTATCAGAAAATAGTGGGTTGGATTATACCAAATTAGAGTGTAAACTTTGGATGTTTTGTCTTACATATTAACTATGTGGTACACTGAAATTATACTTTGGGAGAATCTAGAGGTACCTCAAAAAAATAGCCGACATCTTCCAGAGCAGCTGACCAGGGTGAGTTGCCAAAAAGATAATTAGCAGTATTGATATTTAACACCCTTTAATGATTATTTCATGTAAATGAGAATATATAGGAACTACTTTTTGTCTTTATCACAACCATTAGTACTCTTTTTACTAGGAATAGACATAAAGCAGAGAGCTAGACGACTACCAGGCTGGAGCAACCCAGATGGCATCCTCAGTCTCCACTGTAACATTTCCAGATCTGAATCGAATATGGAGAAGTGAAAATTCCAGACAAGTGGAACAGGGTGTTAGTTCCTGGCTCAGAACTCTTCTCCAGCATTTTTCTTCACATAACATTTATCTCAGCATCGTGCCAACCTATAGGTAAATAATGCTCACTCACCATGATAGAACCTCTGAACGCTCTCTTTAGGATTGCTACCAATAACTATTTCTAGAGTCCTCAGGGTATGTTTTTTTTTTTTAACATCTTTATTGGAGGACAATTGCTTTACAATGGTGTGTTAGTTTCTGCTTTATAACAAAGTGAATCAGCTATACGTATACATATATCCCCATATCCCCTCCCTCTTGCGTCTCCCTCCCACCCTCCCTATACCACCCCTTTAGTTGGTCACAAAGCACGGAGCTGATCTCCCTGTGCTATGCGGCTGTGTCCCACTAGCTATCTATTTTACATTTGGTAGTGTATATATGTCCATGCCACTCTCTCACTTTGTCCCAGCTTACCCTTCCCCCTCCCCGTGTCCTCAAGTCCATTCTCTATGTGTGCGTCTTTACTCCTGTCCTGCCCCTAGGTTCTTCTAAACCTTTTTTTTTTTTAGATTCCATATATATGTGTTAGCATACGGTATTTGTTTTTCTCTTTCTCACTTACTTCACACTGTATGACACACTCTAGGTCCATCCACCTCACTACAAATAACTCAATTTCATTTCTTTTTATGGCTGAGTAATATTCCATTGTATACATGTGACACATCTTCTTTATCCATTCATCTGTCGATGGACACTTAGGTTGCTTCCATGCCCTGGCTATTGTAAATAGTGCTGCAATGAACATTGTGGTACATGACTCTTTTTGAATTATGGTTTTCTCAGGGTATATGCCCAGTAGTAGGATTGCTGGGTCGTATGGTAGTTCTATTTTTAGTTTTTTGAGGAACCTCCATACTGTTCTCCATAGTGACTGTATCAATTTACATTCGTACCAACAATGCAAGAGGGTTCCCTTATCTCCACACCCTCTCCAGCATTTATTGTTTGTAGATTTTTTGAGGATGGCCATTCTGACCAGTGTAAGGTGATACCTCATTGTAGTTTTGATTTGCATTTCTCCAATGATTAGTGATGTTGAGCATCCTTTCATGTGTTGGTTGGCAATCTGCATATGTTCTTTGGAGAAGTATCTATTTAGGTCTTCGGCCCATTTTTGGATTGGGTTGTTTGTTTTTTTGATATTGAGCTGCATGAGCTGACTGTATATTTTAGAGATTAATCCTTTGTCAGTTGCTTCATTGGCAAATATTTTCTCCCATTCTGAGGGTTGTCTATTCGTCTTGTTTATGGTTTCCTTCGCTGTGCAAAAGCTTTTAAGTTTCATTAGGTCCCATTTGTTTATTTTTGTTTTTATTTCCATTTCTCTAGGAGGTGGGTCAAGAAGGATCTTGCTGTGATTTATGTCATAGAGTGTTCTGCCTATGTTTTCCTCTAAGCATTTTATAGTGTCTGGCCTTACGTTTAGGTCTTTAATCCATTTTGAGTTTATTTTTGTGTATGGTGTTAGGGAGTGTTCTAATTTCATTCTTTTACATGTAGCTGTCCAGTTTTCCCAGCACCGCTTATTGAAGAGGCTGTCTTTTCTCCATTGTATATTCTTGCCTCCTTTATCTAAGATAAGGTGACCATATGTCTCAGGGTATGTTTTACGTGTGCTCATGCACACAGTTCTCTCTGCTATCTTATGATTCCATCATTTTCCTTTTATTTAATCCGTATTTTCTGGTAAGGCTTACATGCCTCTAGGGTGAGTTGCAGGCACCAATTGCTCTCTAAGGCTGCCAACAGTATCTTTCTCTGGTGTTCTAATGCCTTCTGTGAAAATCTCCTTTACCAAAAAGCTTAGAGTAGTATATGGTTATGGAAAGTGTAACAGAAGGCTTAGCTGCTGCAACTGCTGTGCTACTACTACTACTTACAGTGTCTAAATGTTTTGGTTCAGCCTTATACTTGGGCAATTAATATTTGTTCTAGGTTTTACCAAATGGGGGAAATACCTTTCAAGTTTTCACCTCTTTTTCTCACCACCAACAGGCTACCCTCTTAAGTAAGAGTTATAAAGCAGTATTGCCTTTGTATTCCTCTCTTTCAGGAAGTATATGCTTCCTTCGTATGTTTACTGTATCGTCTCCTGAGGGTTCAGATGGTAGTTCATTGGAATAATTTTAACAATGATCTGAATGATATATATTTTGCAATACAGTTCACCATCCCTCTCCTTTAATTTTGAAGGATATTGCTCAGATCCAGTTTGTGGCTTCATGACTATTCCCTGAGAATGAGGTCTTTGGAAGATCTTTAAGTCCTACTGAAATAAGTCCTGAGTGAACCACACCTCACCATTGCTTTGGACATATTTGGAAATGCCTAAATTCCAGAGATAATATGTTTATAAAAATCATAATTTAGATTAGCACTCTGTAACACAAGAAACTTGGACTGAGTCTTTTTCCTTTCAAATAATACTGGAATTGACACATCCCCAGTTCTCAAATCCATGACTTCATCGATCCACATCTATGGCACTCTGTGAGGATAGCGTTAACCACTGTGCTAGGTCAACCTAACTCTTACCATTTCCATGACACTATCATATTTTCTCATATACCCTCTGGAACACATATTTGCCCAGAAAGTAATTATAATGTATTGCACACTATTTGATTTAGAGCCATGCTGAATAACAGGCTCTTCTATCTATAAGTTGCGTGAAAAAGAAATCTGTACCAAAGAAAAGTAAATGTTAAAATCATAAGCATAAAAGTGATGATTTAATTTATCCTGCAAATAAAATTTAGCTATTGGACTATAGTATGTATTTCAGATAATTTAGCTTGCACAATTAGTATTTAATAATCTGTTATGAGGCTTGTCATTTTGTAACCTGAAATCCTGATCATAACCTGTGTAAACAAGAAAATTCAAGGTTGTGCAGTCAATTATTTGGATAGGAAATGAATATGAATGCCATTCTTCCCTTGATCGGAGGCTAAGAGAAATCTTAAGAAAGCAGAGCATCTACTTTTCTGCCCTGAGGTAGGTCTGTATGGTAATGTACTGTCCTGATTCTGAAGATGACACCGCTGACCTATTATGACTGAGCCACTGCAGTATTTTTCCATCAGCAGTGAGTATTTTCCCCTATTTTACCCGATTTTGATTTACTGGATAAGATCAAAGTTCTCTAAATGATTAGGTCCGTAGCTTCTGGTTAATATGGATAGGGTCATGTGCCCATTGTCAGACTGTCATTGCAAAATGGGTCACTTGATTGTAAGCAATGTCATACGGGGTCCCATGATGATCAAGTAAATATCCAGAATGTCTGAGCCCTCAGACAGTGGTGCCAAGGGAAGCACTGAAGGCAAGGACAACAAATTCATACCCAGAACACGTGTCAGTCACAAAAAGACAAACACCTCCTTCCTCTAAGGTAGAAGGGTTGTGATAGAAGAAAGCTACTTGCCCCGGAGGGACTGACTGGCCTCCTCAATGGCTCAGTACTGGTCTCTGCTGCTGACAGGTCAATATTCAGCTAAAGCAGTAGCTAGATGAACCTGTGATGGGAAACTCAGGCTCTGGGCTTAAATGCAAAGTCTCCATTCTGCAACCAAAATCACTCTGTTTGTGGTCCTGAAACACAATCACTGGTATATTTATGAACAGAGGCTGGACAGATCATCACATCCAGTGGGTTGTTCAGTGCCTCCTCTATAGTGAATGCTGAACCCTAGGCACTGCTGTGGATACAAAAATCTGCAAGCGTTGAGCCACTCCCATGAGCCTACCCTTCCGCAAAACTCTTCGTCTCAATTGTCTCAATCTTTTTCCGTCCAGGCTCCTGACTATTCCACATATATTTTTACCTCAGACCAATTCTCTCTCCATGTCAAGTAAAAGACCAAGTCTATTACCTAAGGATATTTCCAATAGAAGGATTTCCCTTTAACACTGCCCTTAAGGCCACACCTACTGTCTATTTTTGGCTCACGCCAACTTATCAAGCTAACCCATCTATGAACCAGGCCCAGGTATTTTCCATGTCTATCCTCTGGTCATAAAAACCCATCACAAGGTGTGAGCATGAGCAGAACATTGGCCCCGCAAAATTCATCACTGTAGCCGGTCCTGAAATCTTAACATGGTATGTCTCACTCTCTGGAGTATACGTATTGTAACACAAAATCCAAAGCACTTTCCACTTCTTGCTCCCCCAGTATTATTAATATGTTGTTATTAATTTACAGTGAATGAACATGATGCTCTGTGGAATGTCTAAATCAGTACTGTCCAATGGAAATATAATGGGAATATATAAATAATTTTAAAATTTTCACCGATCACATTTTAAAAAGAACAAGTAAAACCCATTTTAATTACGTATGTATTATTTAACCAATATCCAAAACTGTTCTTTGAAAATATAATCACTATAAAACTATTAATTAGATATTTTACATCATTCTTTGGTACTAAGACGTCAAAATCAGATGTGTATTTTACACAAACAGCACATTTTGATTTGCATTACCCACATTTCAAGTGCTCACTAGCTACATGTGAACTGCCACTTTTGGCCAAGGTGGGATAACAAGGACCAGAATTACCCTCCTGTCAACTAAAAAACCTAACAAAAATATGTGAAAAAATAGTTTTCAAGACACTGGCCATTAGGGAACAAAGGACAGGGATTCCTTAGAGATGAGAAATGAGTGAGTTAGCCCTATGACTGCTCCAGCTTACTGTCTTGAGAGAGTTTCCAGGACATTGCCCAGGGAGAGGGAACCCCAGAGGAGTTCAGCAGACTCTCTGATTGAGAAAGGGTCCTGGAGTCCAAGGAGATCAAGGTAGCTACAGGCCTCAAGAAAGAGAACCAGAGAGGAGAAGGCTGCCCAGAGAGAGAACCCTAGGGATCTTCAGGGGATCAGCACATGTGTGTAAGGAAATTAGATAAGTCAGACAAATAATCACATGAAAGGTTTAGTGGAAACATACACTCACACAAATCGGGAACAGTGCTCATTCCCACCAGCCATGTTGGAAAATCTCAAGATTTAATGGACATCAGGAAGAATACACAGAAGTGTCTTGCTTCGGCAGGGGTAATAATTAGGTCTAGAATAGACACTGCTGTTGTCCCTCCTAAAAATTCTAAAAAGCAAGACACAAAGGGATCAAACTATTTCTGAGTAACTTAGGTGCATCCCAGAACAAAAGTCAGGAGTATTTACAGGACTACGAAAACATGCAGCAAACAAATTGGTAAAATTCACAACATCTGGCTTCCAAAGACAAGGCTTGCAAATAAGAAAAAAATGCTCCATCATGAGAAGAAAGATTAATCCACTGCCACAAACCCAGAATGGACACAGATCTAAGAATTAGCAAACAAAAACATGAGAGCAGTTATAACTATATTAAGTTCAAAAAAGTCAGTTGAGAGGGACTTCCAGTTTCAGATTCAACAAGCTTGGAAGTTGTCACTCCTGTCCCTAAAACAAGAAAAACTGATACCAATAGAAAATCAGTGACTTGTCCTGCACATTAGAGAACTGAGGTCACAGGACAAACCATCACCCTGAAATCTGAAGAGACAGGTGCATGCAGAGACACAAATGAAATCTACCTACATGGAGAAGAAGCTGCTGGAGCCATAAACTTGCAGAAACACTTAAATAGTAAGTTTGATGAATTGCTAGAAGCTGAATGAGGACTAGTAAGAGACCCAGAAACTCCTTGGGGGATGATCCTAGGGGGCCCTACATTTTTGTGGGTCTTCTCTCCAGGAACTGGACCAAGTCTCATCATAAGGAGTAGAGAAAGATCTTGTGGCCATGGTAGGGACTGGGGAAGAGTAACCACTGGGAAATACATGCAGGTCCTTCTCCATATCAGAGGCCTTCTCTCCAAGAATAAGAACTTGGCCAGAGCACAATTCTAAAATCCTATGCCAGGTGGGGGCAGGGGAAGGGAAATTTTCCCCACTCCAGGCCTCTATGGCCTTATATTTCATCTAAGGGGGTTGGTGTGAAATAGAATTACCACAGATCAGAACACTGCAGCCAAGGAAAGGAGTAGATGATAGTGGGGGACAAAAAGCTATACCATTGAAGAAAACAACTGTGAAGACTAGAGTCCCAAGACACAGGTCCATCAAAAGACTGAGGCTTCGTTGGAAGATTATACATTGCTTCCCATACACATACATACACCTTACCACCATAGCAACAGGCTCCAGCATAATAACAATAAATTACAGCTGAAGAACCTGCAGGACCCAGACTCTGTCTGATGAAGAGCACATAAAGAAGCCTGACGTCAAGAGGGGAGGAAAACACGGACACCACAGGAATTGAATCCTCTGGAACCTACAGCTACCACAAACATTAATCACAGCCCTAACCATATTAACATCAATCCTTAAAGGCCTATTAACTTCAGCTCTGATTACCCAATGTAACATGTCTGGCTTTCAACAAAAAATGATAAAGCATGTCAAAAGCAAGGGGAAAAATACTCTCAAGAGACAAAGCAATCAGCAGAACCAGACTCAGACATGACACAGATATTGCATACTGTATGATTCCACTTGTATGATATTCTGCAAAGGGCAAAACTATAGAGACAGTGAAAATATCAGTGGTTGCAGGTGTTCAGGGAGATGGAGAGAAGGATGAAAGAGGGAAGCACGGGGGAGTTTGAGGGTGGTGAAACCATTCTGCGTGATATGGTAATGGTGGACAGATAACACCATTCATTTGTCAAAAGCCATAAAATTTTACAGCAAAAGAAGGGAAATTTAAAGTGTGAAAAAATTTTAAATCTAGTTAGGAGGTTAAGGGTGTCCCAGAAAATGATACAGGCAGTAAGAACACAATCTAATTCTGTTGCAAAGGTATGAAATAACGTAACTGAAAGGGCAGAAGAAAAAGACTTTGTTGGAAGTAACTGTGAAAATGAGTTGAGACTGTAAGAGTAAAGGTAACAGAAACTACATAAGCACTCTACTCTGGCTCACAAAATTGTTTACAGTGGGAGTGCAGGTTGACAATTCTGAAATTATTATACACGGATCTGTAGCTGTACAATGAGGTCCATGTTTGGAGGATGAAGGGAACGAGATCCCTCACCGCTGGAGTGTGAATTCACAGATCAGCAAAGGGAGGAGGCTAGAATGATCGATTTGGTAAATGATTAGAGTTAGACAACTCACTAAGAACTCAGGGTTAGCTTAATATAGATACAGATGAATACATATAGCAATACTTATAGATGTGTATATACATGTGTTGGTAAACACATAAATTTTTGTGCTCTGTTAGCTGAGAGGTCATGCAAGCATTATCACTCTATAGCAACAAACACATCTATTGCCTAGATCTTGGTTTCTAATAACATTCTCCTTTAAGAGGAACCAGGACTCCCCGGATAAATGTGTGATTCTAGAACTCGGGGAAGAAATACACAGGATGATCCTGGAGCATCACAGAGTGCCAGAAAGTAAGAAAATTATAAATGAAAAACCCACAAAGATGGGCATATGTCAAAGGGAGACAGGAGCTAACTGAAAGAGTCCTCAGTGGTCAAAGCTAAAACAATTTGAGCAACTAAATAAAGTAGAACCGGATTATAACCCAAAGTATAAAATAAACACCCAGGAGTCTACACTGATATAAATGATTCGATAAATAAATAGGAGAAAGTAGACAAGTCACTTTAGGAGAATTCCAAATAATTTATGTAGACACCCCACCTTCAAGAAGAAGAACATAATTCCCTTCTCCTTAAATGTGGGCTGTGTACAGTGACATTTCCAAAGAGTACAGTGTAGACACAAGGAAAAAAGAGTAACTTTTCTGAGGAGAAATTTGACCAACGCTTCCTCAGCCAGGTGACTGAGATTAAGACAAACAGTGATACGGCAGGTTAGCAGTATGTACTCTTGATATGATGTGACGAAAATGGCACTTTACCTATGTGTTCTGCCTTCCAAAAACCCCAGCCTAACTATGAGAAAAAAAAAAAAAAATCAGACAAATCCCAATTGAAGGACAGTCTAGACACATCTGACCAATCCTTCTCGAAAAATGTCAAAAGTCACCAAAAATAAAGAACGTCTGAGAAATTATTACAATCAAGAGGAGCCTAAGAAGATAAGGTGGGAAAATGTAATGTGATAACCTGGATGGGATCCTGAAACAAAGAAAAGACACTACATAAAAAGCAAGGAAATCTTAATGAACTATGGACTTTTGTCAATAATAATGTGATTTAGTAATTGCAGTGAATGTACCGTACTAATGTAAGATGTTTCTGTTTTGTTTTTTTAATTTCAAGATTTATTTATTTATTTTTAACATCTTTATTGGAGTATAATTGCTTTACAATGGTGTGTTAGTTTCTGCTTTATAACAAAGTGAATCAGTTATACATATATCTATGTTCCCATATCTCTTCCATCTTGCGTCTCCCTTCCTCCCATCCTCCCTTTCCCACCCCTCTATGTGGTCACAAAGCACGGAGCTGATCTCCCTGTGCTATGTGGCTGCTTCCCACTAGCTATCTATTGTACATTTGGTAGTGTATATATGTCCATGCCACTCTCTCACTTTGTCACAGCTTACCCCTCCCACTCCCCATATCCCCAAGTCCATTCTCTAGTAGGTCTGTGTCTTTATTCCCATCTTACCACTAGGTTAAGATGTTAATAATAGGGAAACTGGGAGTGGAGTACTGGGAACTCTCTGTTCTATCTTCACAAGTTTTTTAGAACTCTAAAACTATTTTAAAATAAGAAGTTTATTTAAAACGTGTTAGTGACATGAGAGATATTTTTAAAAAGACTCCAATTAAACTTCTAGAGGTGAAAACTATAGTGTTCCATTAGGGCCCAGATAGACTTGGCCTCAGATGCAAAGTTTAAGGGAGTGCCAAAAAACTCAATATCAAGATAAAGGATATTTTAAAACAATATTCTAAAAGTCATAATTAATGCCAAAAAAGTCCGTGACGAACATAATACATAAATTTAAAAGGATTCAAAAAATGCTGTGCCAAGCCATATTGGAGCCTGAGGCAAAAGGAAAAATGTGAGCCATATACATGTTTTATGTATTTCCTCACTAGGTTTTTTCCAGAACATGAGAGTAATTGAAAAAATACTGAAAAAAATTTAAAGTACGTATATTAAAACTCACAGCATTATTTTAAGTTGAACTATCCAGGAATTATGTTTACTTCTCTTGATAAAGTTTGTACTTATCAAACAAGTTACATTCATTCGTTTTAACTAACAACTCAAAACTGAAAATGAGATAAGCAAAACAACAAGCTTTTAAAAATATTACTGATGAGTTGCTGTTGATTAAATCCAGAAAAGTAAAATTATAATATTCTGTTTGGGGTATAAACAACAGTTTTAAAGTTAAAATAGTGTTGTGCATTTGAATATACCTACTTTTTTTTTTTTAACGTCTTTATTGGAGTATAGTTGCTTTACAATGGTGTGTTAGTTTCTGCTTTATAACAAAGTGAATCAGTTATACATATACATATGTTCCCATATGTCTTCCCTCTTGCATCTCCCTCCCTCCCACCCTCCCTATCCCATCCCTCTAGGTGGTCACAAAGCACCGAGAGTTGATCTCCCTGTGCTATGCGGTTGCTTCCCACTAGCTATTTTTTTTTACTTTTGGGTAAGCTGTGACAAAGTGAGAGAGTGGCATGGACATATATATATATACCTACTTTTCAATTGTTCAGTATTTTCCCAGGATCGGTAAGGAACAGAAAGTTCAGCAAAAGACTCATATGCATAGCCGCTGAGCTCCAGAGAAGAAACTAATATAATTCACTTGGGAAAGGATGGTACTTTCAGTCAATGTTATTGGAACAATGGTTACATCAAAGAAAAATCTTGACTCCTTTCTCACACCATGCCAGAAAAATTAGTTCACAATTTACTGCAGACCTAAATGTGAAAGGCAAAATAATAAGTATTCTTGATATCACCTTCACATTGGGTAATACAATTATTTCTTTAATAGGATACCAAAAAGCAATAAAAATTAAAAAAAAAAATGAATTGGACTTCATTGAATTAAGTATTTTTGTTTATTAAAAGACTCCATTAAGAGAGTGAAAAGATGAGCTACAGCTGGGAGAAAACATTCAGTGCATGTATTGAATCAAGGACTCATATCCAGAATATTTAAAGCATTTCTACAAATCAATAAGAAACAAAAAAGATCTCAACTGAAAAATGGGAAAAATCCTTGAATAGGCACTTCTTAAAAGAGGATATCCAAATAGCAAAAAAAATTACAGAAAATGTAGTTCAAAAGTATTAGTCATCATAGAAATGCAAATTAACACCACAATGAGATGTCACTGCATGTGTGTATGGAACTCTTTGGGGATTACTTAAATAAGAACCAAAAATCAAAATCGAAAATATGAAAAAACTAATGGAATTATATCAAGAACAAATATTGCTTTTTTATTTAATGAAGAGAACAATATGTGTAGCTAAAAACTAAGCAATCTGGCAGGTGGTTTAAATGTTAGGTTTGGTTCATAGGAATTAGAAAATGTTAAATATCTTACACGATAACTTAAAATGAGAATTGACTAAATTTATATTAATACTTTCTCCCATGATTAATAAAATAGTTTTAGCTACCTTATAGCTTACACAGAATTTACACATGTAAATTTTGAAAGAAATGACACAAAACTTTGTCTATATGTTTTATCCAATATGCTGTAAAAAATGTTGGTATTTCCAAAATCATTCTAGTTATATTTGAAAGAGGCAGCATCACTAATTTATGACATTTTTAGGAATTAATATTGAGAACTGACAAGTACCAATTATATTTAAGCAAAGTAAATGGATATTTTTAGCATTTACATTTTTCATCATTGTTTTTGCTTTGCTCTAAAGCCAGGCATTTTTGACATTTCTGTCAAGGGATGGAAGAGGTATAGTTGCTAACTGGAATTTTTCATGACTTCTATCACACCACATATTTCTAACACATGTGAATTCAGACATACCCTACATGTTTCAATACCGTTTTTAAAGCCAGGCTTCACACTTAGCAGAAATACATATACGCAGGGAAAGAGAAGTTTAAAAAGCATTTTCTTAGTTTGCTGTTCTTTAGATTTTAAAACCCTGGGGTAACATCCATTAGCAGGACTTGGGGTAGAAGAGGGATATGCTTATCTTCTGTAAAATGGGAGAAAAATTATTTTGCAGACAGTTGCTTTTCAGACAGCTTTAAGATCAATTTTAGGAACAAATACATATGGAAGTTCAAGATCTGGAAGTTGAAACATCTGTGCATATAGTCAACCAAAACAGGTTGAGAGGTACAGAATTGTATAAGTTTATGTCTTGGAAATTCTGTAAAGTTAAGATGAAATGATGGGAATATTTCACCTGCAAGTTGTCTTAGGCCTTGGAAAATAAGAGGTTAAGATAAAGGAAAAAAATTTCTACTTGTAAGTTCAAAATTGATTCCTATTAATATATGCAAATTCAGGTACAAAATATTGGAATAATAAGTATCTAAATGTTGCTGCTACACATACCAAATGAGATGTTTTCTCAGTTTTGTAAATGACATGTAATAAAGGTAGTTTAAAATGCAATTCGAATAATATTGCACTAGATTTTTCAAAGTGTATTTTTAATTATAAAGAGTCTATTTTTTTTTTCATCGTTTAGGATGAGTTTAGCCCCACCTCTGAGTTGGGTCTTAAAATGGGTTAAAAAATGATACTAGTAATTAGACTGAGGTCCATGTTTTAATATGGCCATTTTTTGAGTCAATTCAATTTAATATATTTTTCACTAAACATTTCCTTTTGAAAAGGGCATATTTTAAATTAGAAATAAAACACACTTGACTTTTCTTTCCCGGTTGAGTCTCTGAATGATAGGTTTGCTTAGTTGAATAGCTATGGCCCAGGAACATAAACTAATATCAATTTGCCTCCAGGGACACTTTCTTGACCTCTTGACCCCAGAGGAGTCTCAAAAACTGCATCTTGTGATCTGTCCTATGAGAGTGAGGAATAAATTGTTTTCATTTGTATGTGGTTTCTTCCCCCCACCCCCACAAAATCTGTTGGGTTGCCAGAGGAGTGCCTGTGTTCCTACAAGCTTATCACCCAAAAGTACTAAAAAGGCAAAATATTTATTTCTGGATGCCATAAAGAAATCTCTCCCCCCATCCCCCTTTTTGAATGGTAAAGTATCTAGGATATAAAATGTTCTGTCAGCCGTAATCTAAGCTAAACGTAGGAGATTTTTCAGGATTCTGCTCCTTCCTTCTGCTGGTTGAATAAAGGCCCTGGAAGAATTTAGTACTTCTTTAAGAACTAATATTTAAGCGATCATCTAAAAAAGAAGACATCTCTCTAAATCACTATTATTTCATGGCCCTTTGAGGGCCTATGCATTTCAGCAGTTATAATCCCTTTTGATCAAAATTACACATATATGTTTTGGAACTATGTTACCCACTTCAGGATTTAAACCTTGATCTTCCCACTCTTCCCGGCTTCCAGCCCCCCCATCCCACTCTTACCTATGACAACTCCCTCTACTATAGCACTTATTTATTCATTCATTCCTTGAGCATATACTCTGTCCCAAGCTTTTCCTGGATACTGGAGAGATCAATGACTGAAATAAAGATCTATAAGGGAATGTAGAGAGATAAATAAGAAAATGAAAACTTAAAATATATAGTCTATTAGAAAGTAATATATACTATGGAAATTAAGGATAAGGGAGATTGGGAATATGGATTGCAATTTTAAATACAGTGGTCAGGTTAGGCTTGGTAGAAAAAAAAAAGACATTTAAATAAATCTTTGATGGGGTGAGGTAATTATCCTTATGAGGGAAGAACTTAACTAAGCAGGGGTAACAGCCAACAGAGAGGCCTGAGGCAGGAATAAAGCAAATATGCTCTAGGAATATAAAGAAGGTCCTTAAGCTTGGAGAGAGTAAACAAGTAGATCAACAGGAAGAATAGCAGATGAAGCTAGAGAGGTGAGTCAGATCATGCAGTGCCTTAGAGACCACTGTAAGGAATATGGCTTTTACTCCGAAACAATGGAAGCCAATAATATTAACATGATCCATCTTAAGTTTTCAAATTACTATCTTGAAAGTAGGATGCAGAAACAGGGACTATTAACAAGAGCCTATTGCAGTAATCCAGGGAAGAACTAACAGTGGTCATAAAATGGTCATAAAATGAAGATATTTCGAAGTAAAAGCCAACATGATTTCCTAACCAAGTGGCTGTGTGGTGAGTAAGAAGAAGAAGAGGAAGGGAAGATTCCAAGGTTTTAGACCTGATAAATCGCTAATTCTATTCATCAACCATTTTTATAAGTGCAGGGAAAGAAAGAAACAGAGACAGAGACACAGGGAGATGGAGACAATGAGAAAGGAGAAAGTAAAAGAAAATTAGATGGAAAAAGTTAAATATTAAATTATACATTTTTATTACTGGGTTCTGGGTGGTATAAGTGGAAAGGAAAGAGCTGAATTTGTATACTATTTCTTCCATTTATTAGGCAAATTTTTTAACTCCCTGACCTTCAGTTTCCATGTCTCTAAAAGTACTTATCATCTTTTTATTAAGATGTTGTCAAGGGAATTAACTAAGATAACATAAAATCTTAGCATATTTTTTCTTCTATTTTCTTAACTGTTAATATTACTAAACAAGTAAAATAAACTGAGATTGTTTAAAGAACAAAAAAAGAAAAGTATGTAACTAGATTCTCCACATCAATAAACCAGCTCAGGAATTCTCAAACATATTTTTTCAGCTGTCATTAAATCTCTAGATACTATATTAGGTTTACAGTCCTTATTTTTTCTCTCCCCATAAAAACTTACCCCAAATTCATCTAAAATGATTATTTCTATTTCCTGAGAGCAATGCACTATGAAGTAATTTCACATTAATATGTTCCTATTGAGAGATGAGCCTTTGTTATGATTTTTCCTAAGTGGAAACCAAAGGGACACACATGTTACCAAACAGGAAAAGAAAAAATAAACTCAGTACTGAAGTTAGTTCATGAATTGAGAACCTTGCCAGGTAAACTCAAATCTACATCATGAAAAATGCCTAGAGCATTACTGGTTACCTAAATGGAAGAAACATCTCTCCTAGTATGTATTCCTGAGATTCTTTTTAAAGTCTATTCTTTAAATCTTTTCAACAAGCTTAAAGTAAGTTCAATAAAGGTTTGTTTTTCCCAGAAAGATTTCATTTCATATTTTAGACCATAATGTATATCTAACTCACAACCACAGCAAAACATAACTTATCTTTCCATACATTCCCTAGTTATAAATCTAAATTTATATACAGAAGGCCTTGGCATTTGGAATACTAGTTAGCTGTTATTGAATGATTACAAATAACAAGTCCAATTACTTCATACTCAATGAAAGTTTGGAAATTAGTGAAAGAGGGATCAACGGGGGGGAGAGGGGTAGGGAATGAGGAAGGAGTCAGATATTAAAGAAAGTTCTCCATGAAGAGAGATGCCAGATAGATACTTGGTTCTATACAAAAGGAATGAAGAGCTACAGAATGATGAAAACATATGTGAATATTTTTTAAATATATTTTTAAATTTTTAAATTTAAAAATTTCTCTAGAAGATAATTGGATATAGCAAAAACAAACAAACAAACAAAAAATCCACCTTATAATGTATTGTGGAGTTTATAGCTTATCTTATGTGGAAATAAAACTATCACAGCAATAGATCTAATTTTTCCATCTTGTCTTTGACTATACTGTTTTAAGTTTCTTACATTATATGTGAAGGGGTATAATACTATTCAAAAGTAGAGTGTGGTAAGTTAAAGATTCATATTGTAAACCCTAATATAACCACTGAAATATTTTTTAAAGAGAGAGATACAACTAATTATGCAGCTAAAATGAAATACAAAAAAAAAAAAACTAAAACAAAGCAGGGAAAGAGAAAAAAAGTGGAACAAAGAACAGATAAGACAGATGGAAAACAACTTGCAAGATTATAAACTTAAACATAACCATAGCAATAACCACATTAAATGTAAGTGGTCTACATTCCAATTACATAAAAAGCAGAAATTTTCAGACTGGAGAAAAAAATCAACACCCACAATAACTTATCTGTAAGAAACCCACTTTAAAAATAGAGACACAGGTTAAAAATAAAAGAATGGAAAGAGACATACCACGCAAACCCCCAGGCATAAGAAAGCTGGAGTGGCTGTTTTATTTTCAGAAAAAAAGGTATGCTTCAGAACAAAAATATCACCAGGGATAAAAAGAGATATTTTATAGTAATAAAGGGTCAATTCATCAAGAAGATACACAAACCATAATTTATGTGCCACTAATAGGGTTTCAAAATATATGAAGCAATAATGGAAAAAAATAAAAGAGAAGTAGACAAATCCAAAATTTTAAGTTGGAGATGTCAATGCTCCCCTCTCACTAATTGATAATACAAGTAGACGTAACATCAGTAGTCATATACAAGACTTGGACAAAACTGCCAATCAACTTGACCTAATTGACAGTGATAAAACTCCACCAAACCACAGCAGAATACACATTCTTTTCAAGTTTAAATGGAATAGTAATGGAGACAGACCATTTGTTGGGCCTTAAAATGTCATAATAAACTTAAAATTAATTAAACATTCCAACAACTGAATTAAAGTAGAAATCACAAACAAATATAGAAAAGTCCTCAAATATTTGGAAATTGAGCCACACATTATTGAATAATGCTACTGAGTCTAAGAAGTCACAGAAGAAAATTAGATGTACTGAAATGAATGGTAATAAAAATATATCAGCAACACATCAACATTTGCAGAGTACAATTAATAACAATATCCACAGGCTTCCATGGTGAATCCTATCAAACATTTGAGGAGGAAATAATACAAAGGTCTGGGAAAATATTGGAGTAGAAGAAGAAAGCAAACTACAGACAAGTGTTTTTCTAGGAATAGATACTAGGAATTGGGGGGAAAATAGTCTTTGTATTCCCTAGAAAAGAATAGAAAGTATAGATACTAGAAATATAAACTTCAACCTGATAAAGGACATATATGAAAAAATTAATGATGAAAACTGAATGTTTTCCTCTTAAGATCAAAAAAAGGAAAGAATATTGATTCTTAGCACTTCTATTGAACAGTGCAGTGGAAGTCTAGACAGTGTGTAAGGCAATAAGAAGAAGGAAAAGATGGGAAGACTGAAAGAAAGATGTAAAATCTCTTCACTCACACTTCATACCATCATGCATATAGAAAATCCTAAGGAATCCACAAAAAAGCTACTACAACCAATAAGTGATTTTCACAAGGTTACAGGCTAGAAGAATAGCACCCAAAGGTTAAATATATTTCAATATACTAACAACAAAAAGTTGGAAAAGTATAAAAAAAATTATAAAAGTATCCAAAAGCTTAAAATATATTAGGAAACTTGTTAATATTGAGATATCAATTCTCCCTTAATTGAAATATGGATTCAATATAATTTTAATCAAACTAGTGGGTTTTCAAGGATTTGAGAAGCAGATTTTTAAATTTACGGAAATGTAGTGTAAAAAACCTAGGAATGCAGTATAACAGAATATAAAGGAAAGTGGTAAACATTTCCATTTCCATGATAAATAACCATTGGAAATAACCTAGGTATAATAATCAAGAGAGTGTGTTATTGATATGATGATAGTTAGGGAGGTAGAAAGTTCAAACACTGAAATATGCATATATAATAAACTGATTTTCAGCAAAAGTTCCAAGGTAAATCAATGGAGAATGAATAGTCTTAACAAACAATACTAGAAAAATTAAATATCCACAAGAGGAAAAGAGGAACACTGACCTTACTGCACACTACACGCAAAAATATGAAATGGATTACACCTTCCCAAAAAACATAGAAGACAGACTTGGGTTAGATAATAACTTCTTAGAAAATACAACCATTGAAATATTGAAAAATCACACTTCATCAAAATTTACAACTTTTGGTCTTTGAAAGCCAGCATTAAAATGAAAAATAAAAATAAAAACAATCCATAGTCTGAAGGATAATTCCCAGTGTTCTCAGTACATATATTCAACAAAGAACTTGTACCCAGAATATATTTTAAAAATCTCTTACAACTATTAATAAGAAAAATACAATATAATCTGGTAAAATTTGAATGTACATTTCACAAGAATAGATATATAAATGACCAGTTAAGTACATGAAAAGATGATTAAAAACATCAGTTCAGGGAAATGAGTATTAAGTATAAATTTAATGAGATCCACTTGAATGGTTAGAAGTGAAAAGACTCTTCGCAGGTTTTGGCGAGGATGTAGTGGAGCTAGCTGTAGCTTTCATGGCTTGCTGCTGGAAATGTGAAGCAGTACAACTACTTTGGAAAATCCTTTGGCGTTCTCTCAAAGAGTTAAGCATGTACTACTCCCACCATGCAACTATTTCACTCCTAGGTATTCAGTCAATAGAAATTCAAAACATATGCTCACAGCAGCTTTACTCATTATAGCCAAAACTGGGGAACAACCTAATGGCCATCGACAAGGGAATGTAGAAAGAAATTTCAGTATATCCATTCAGTGGAATATTATTCAGCAATAAAATTGAACAAACTAATGACACACACAAAGGAATCTCAAATCATTACATTGACAGATAAGCCAGATATAAAAGAATGCATACTGTATAATTTTGTTTATATTTAATTCAAGTAAATGCAAAACAGAGAAAGTATTTCCTGTGGCTTAGGTCTTCTGGAAAGTTCAGAAAGCAATCAGTGGTTGCCTGGGCCTGGGTTTGGAGGAAAGTTTTCTATAAATGGACATGAAGAAACTTTTAGGGGTAATAAAAACTTTCAATATTTTAATTATGGTGGGGGTTACAGGAATGGACACTTAAAATAGGCACAAGGAAAATAATAAAAATCTATACCTAATAATCTGGTCAAATTAACTTTTGTTCTGTAAATGAATCATTTTAGCCCACCCTGAATTATTTTCCCTATATGGTTAACAAAATAATACAGTTCCTGACACAGAGTAGATATTCAAAAAATATCAGTTACATTTTATTCAGTAATATTAAAGTACATGGGTAGATACATTTATTTTTACACTTAGAATATACTGTTCTATTTTTGATCCATGTTTAGGAATTGTCTACCAGGCACCATGTAAAAACAAGTTATACTACCTTTAAACTTTCTTTGACCATAATGGATTTTCATCAACCCTTAAAGTAAATTAACTAAAGGTTTAATTTTTCCAGTTTAATTTAAAAATTCAATGACGTGTATCACTGTATTATTATGTCTTCCCATTGCCACTGCAGAAAGGAAAACCAGTGATCCATTAGAGAAGGTTAACAAAACTAGAGGACTGCAATTTTTCATTTAAGATCCAGAGTTTATACATTCTAAGAAATAGAAAAAGGCAGAGCTAAAAATACACATTTAAAGATCTTCTAAAGTAGACAAAGATAAAGAACAAAGATAAATAAATAATTGAATTTACAATAGAAAAAATACTCTCCCTCATTTCAGACGTGGTGGTGTTCTATTAGCACTTTCAAGGCTTGTTTTAGCAAATGTATGCATCCTTGTGTTGTAAAATTCATTCACATTGAGACCACCTTATGTGATGCGAATTTTCAATGCATTATTTTCTAAAATACCTTCATATAAGATGTACCTATACAATGTCAAAGTACCTAAATTATAAGTAAAAAGATTTAAACTTCGTAGCAGAATGAAGAATTTAAATCTGCAGTTTGCTCTATGCAGCCCAAAGTCAATGATCTCAAGAACTGTAATTTGAAGAGAAATTTAAAATGTGGAATTAAATGGGTGGACCAAGAACAATGTAACTAATGATTCACTATCTTTTTTCTCAATTTTTAACAGCTTTATTGAGATGTAATTTACATACAAAAAATGCACATGTTTAATGTATACAATTTGCTGAGTTTAGATATATGCATACACCTGCAATACCATCACCATAACCAAGGTAATCAACAGATCCGTCACCCCCAAAAGTGTTTTGTCTCCCTTTGCTAGATATTTTGGTTTTGTTTTTTTTTTGTTTTTTTTTTTTTTTTGTTTTTTGGTTTAATGTTTCATTTTTGTAGTAAGGACACTTAACATGAGATTTACCCTCTTAACAAATGTTTAAGTGCACAGTACTGTATTGTTAAGTATAAGCATTATGTTGTACAGCAGATCTCTAGGTTTATTCATCTTGTATAACTGAAACTCTATATCCATTGCACAGCAACTCCCTATTTTCCCTCCCTCTAGGTCCTGGCAGCCACCATTCTATTCTGCTTCTGCGAGTTTGACTATTTTAGATATCTCATATAAATGGAATCCTGCAGTATTTGTCCATTGGTGACTGCCTTATTTTCCTTAGCTTAATGTCCTCCGGGGTCATTCATATTGCTGCAAATAGTAGGATTTTCCCTCTTTTAGAATACTGAATAATATACCATTGCATGTATATATCACATTTTCTTTATCCGTTCTTCTGTTGATGGACATTTGTCTCCACATCTTGGTTACTGTGAATAATGCAGCAATGAATATGGGAGTGCAGGTATCTCTTCAAGATCCTCATTTCATCTCTTTTGATGTCTATCCAGGAGTGGGACTGTTGGATCATAAGGTAATTTGATTTTCAATTTTTTGAGAAACCTCCATACTGTGCTCTATAGTGGCTGTACCATTTTACCTTCCCATCAACAAAGTAGAAGTGTTCGGATTTCTCCATACCCTCACCAACACTCATCTCTTTTCTTTTTGATGATAGCCATTGCAATAGTTGTGAATTTATAACTCATTGTGGGTTTGATTTGCATTTCCATGTTGAGCACCTTTTCATGTACCTGGTGCCTATTTGCATGTCTTCTCTAGAGAAATGCCTATTCAACTCTTTTGCCCATTTTTAATTGGATTGTTTGGTTTTTTTCTATTGCGTTGTAGTTTTTATTATATATTTTATATATTAACGCTTTACCAGATAAATGGTTTGCAAATATTTTCCCTATTTTATAGGTTGCCTTTACTGTATTGATGTTTCCTTTTCCGTACAGAAGATTTTTAGTTTGATATTATTCCACTTCTCCATTTTCACTTTCGTTACCTGTGTCATACTTAAAAAGATCATTGCCAAGACCAATGTCAAGAAGCTAATTCCCTTTGTTTTCTTTTAGTAGTTTTACAGTTTGGGGTCTTACATTTAAATCATTAATCCCATTTTGAGTTGGTCTTCGTATGGTATGAGATAAGGGTCCAATTTTATTCTTCTGCATGTGGATATCCAGTTTTTCCAACACCATTTATTGAAGAGACTATTCTTTCACCATGGTGTATTCTTGGTATCTTGTTGAAGATCATAGACTACATATGAATGGATTTATTTCTGGACTCTCTATTTTGTTCCATTGGTGTATATGTCTGCCTTTATGCCAATACAACACTATTTTAATTACTGTAGTCTTGTAATATATTTTGAAATAAAAAATGTGATGTCTCCAGATTTGTTCTTCTTTCTCAAGATCATCTTGAATATTCTGGGTTTTTCATGTTTCCATATGAATTTCAGGATTTTTCTCCATTTCAGCAAAAAATGCCACTGGAATTTTGATGAGGATAGCATTGAATCTGTAGATCATTTTGGGTAGTATGGATATTTTAACAATTACTAAGTCTTCCAATCCATAAACATGGGATGTCTTGCCATTTGTTTGTGACTTCTTTAATTTCTTGTGTACTTTTCAGTGTAAAGGGCTTTCACCTCCTTGGTTAAGTTTATTCCTAAGTATTTTTTTTTTTTTGATGCTATTTTAAATGAGATTTTCTAAATTTCCTTTTCATTTCCCTAGTTCATTGTTTGTGTATAGAAAAACCACTGATTTTTTGTATGTTGATTTTGTATTCTGTAACTTGACTGAATTTGTTGATTAGTTCTAAGAGTTTCTTGGTCATGTTTTCCATATGTATAAGATCATGCCACTTGCAAAAACAGACCATTTTACTTCTTTCTAATTTAGATGCCTTTCTTTCTTTTTCTTGCCTAATTGCTCTGTCTAGGAGTCCCACTACTATGCTGAATAGAAATGGTGAGATTGGGCCTCCTTTTCTTGTTCCTGATCTTAGAGGAAAAGCTTTCTGTTTTTCACCATTAAGTTTGATGTTAGTTGTGTGTCTTTTGTCTTAGTTTAAGGGAAGTTCTACAATTATCAAATTCTTTTTATATGCAGGACACTCTGTTTGTGCAGAGCAATCAAGGATTTAAAAAATCTCTATAACAAGGAACTCACAGTCTAGTGGAGGATTAGCTGATGGAGGAGTTTATTAGCTAAAGAGACATTATCACATTCAAAGTTTTTTTCTTCCCCTCTTCATTAAATATTATAAAATAAGAAGTAACTTAGAAGAAGCTAAATGTGTTATATATCTCATACTCCTTTGTTTGAGGAGTTCTTCTCTCCTCCATAGCCTTCCTTTCCATTCAGTCAAAACAAAGTCTTTTTAAACTTTCTCATTATGACCTCCTCCTTCTCAGACTCTTTTGATGTATATCTTCTGAACTATGAGTTTAACATATTTTTCTATAATACTGAAGGGAGATTTAAAAGAGAAGTGTCTCCTCTCACACTATTATGGAACAAGAACAAGTTTCTTGCACTAGCTTCACCAAACAATTACATCCTGTATCACTATACATGATCACTTTATAGCAAGTGCTGTCATAGCTCACCAATATGTTGCAATCTCCTTATACAAGAAACTACCAACTCTTTATTTGCACCATAATGACTGGTGAATGTTAAGGACATTGTAGGTGTGCAATAAATACTTCTTGGTTTATCTGTAGGTTAATATGTTATAGACTGAATGTTTGTGTCACTCCAAAATTCGTATTTGAAATCCAGTCCCCAGTTTGATGGTATTTGAAGGTGGGGCTTTTGGGAGGCAATTAGGTCATGAGGATGGAATCCTCATGAATGAGATTAGCACTCTTGTAAGAAGTGGCCAGAGAGCTAGTTTGCTCTTTATACCTTGTGAGGATACAATGAGAAGTCATCAGTTGGCAACACACAAAGTGCCCTCACCAGAACCTGACCATGCTGGCACCCTAGTCTCACACCACCAACCCCTAGAACTGTGAGAAATAAATTTCTGTTATTATAAGCCACCTCATCTATGGTACTTTGTTACAACAGCCCAGACTAAGATAACATACTTGGAATTATCCTCAGGAATAATAATCTTTCTTCCTTACCTCATATTTAAAGCACTACCTTCTCACTGACCTGTCTTTAATCTCCAGCTGTTTCATAGGAAATATGATGCCTTTGGGGTAAATAGATGGATTTCAAATCAAAATTTTCAACTTGCCACTTTTTATTCTAAAAATAGCATTGCTGGCATCCAGCTTTCATCATGTGAGCATCCAGCTTTGGCTTGGTCTATCAGGTAGTGCAAGGACAACAGATGCAATCTGGGCATGACAATCAATAAACTTAGATTCTAGCTCCAGTTCCTTGCATCTCACTTTCCTCTTTCATAAAAAGAATGGTAAGGTCATTGTCCTAGGCAATTAATCGGACAAAGTGGGAATTCACAAGAACATTTTCTTGTGGCTTAGGGGTACCGTGAATTGTGCCATGTGAACAGTACTTTGTATGCATTACTGTCATCTCTGATTTTCAGCACATAATGAGTTATCAGTCATGTCTTATCCTAAAGTATATGATGATAGACAAGATAGCATAGGTATTTTGACAATTTAAGAAAAAAACAAGCAACTTGACTTTCAATATGCTTCTAAAATTCCATTAGGCATTCCAGTGCCTGGTACAGACAACAGGATTCATGAGTACATTTTTTTAACTGTCCTCTTTCACTATTTCTCTTTTGACTGCAAAGCTTTGTTACACAAAATGAACCTTAGGAAATAAAATGAAGTAAATGTTGGTGTCGGCCACTGGTTTCCAAATGTTGTTGCACGTATAAATGACCTAAAGATCTTTAAAAATACTAACGCTTGGCAGTACCCCAGATATTCTAATTTAATTGGTATGGGGTGCAACTTGGCTATTTCAATTTTTAAAAAGCTCCACAGGTGATTCTAATGTGCAACCAAATTGGAGAACCACTATCTTAGGCAATTGCCCAATCTCATTTCAGTCTTCTTTCTCAACTGCACCTTAGCTGCTGAAATTCTTTTGATGAAGTTTCCCTCCTCTGAATCATTTTTTTACCTTTGTGACTACTTATTTTATTTAGAAATTTCGAGTCACTATTTTTATGCATAACTTTTCTTACTGTGATATGTTAATGCCTTAACATTTGGTTCTAACAGTCCTTACTACGTCCACTAATTTCAAGCGAACCTTATCATTTTCCCTGAACTAAAATTTTCAGTCTTTTGTAAAATTCAAAAGAAAATGTACTCTCTAGTTTTCACCTTTACCCAAAATTATTCTGTTCTATGAAGCTTTCCTCTTATATTGATATGTACAATGTCAGAGAGTTATCACCACGCTGGGTGCATCACCTAGTTCTGTTTTCGACAAGCTGTGCTCTACAAGGCATTAAAAGCAAATTTGTGTATCCAGTTCCCTTAGGGCATGAAATTTATTCTAATGAATTAATCTCTTCTAAGGTAGTTGCTGGAAAAACCTCATCTCTGTGCTTTTGCTCACACTGCACATTTTCCTTGGAATAACCTTTCTCATCCTTATGATCTGGTTTTTGGACTGTTGAACATAGGTTCATGTTCCAGGGCCTGGCCTGGACAACACATCCACCACTCAATCTGTTCTGAGCCGGCTTTTCCCAGGGAGGATTGATCACTCCATCCTTTGGGCACTCGCTGGGCAGATGATGTTTCTATCATTGGCCTTAAAACTTTCTTACACTATCAGTGTAACTGGTGGTTCTCTTTAACTGGCTAGAGATCACTCAAAGGTAGGAAACATGTCTTACTTATCTTTTTGCCCCAAGTCCCCATAACTGTACTTGACAATGTAGGTACAAAATAGATATACATCTATCCAGTGAATTAAATAGATTTATTAATGATAGGAGTATAGGGTTTGGAATCAGATATGAGTGCAAATTCCAATTCTGCTTCTATTAGTTAATTTTTGAACAAATGACATAGATTTTCTAAGACTATAATGACCCCATTCATAAATGTAACTCATAAGAGTTGCCTTTTGGGGATGCCACTTGGATTATATAAGAAGATATTATGTGTGTCAAGTATCTCCTATAGCACATTCTCTCCCCAAGTCTCATCTCTGGTAAACTAGTACCAGTGAAATTCAGCATCAATGTCATTTCTACTTTCTACAGATTCTAACTTTAGCAGTACCATCTCTCCACACTTCAACCAAACTTTGCCTGTCTTAAATATTTTAAGCAACAATTCGACTACCCTCTTCAGTATTCTATGATATTATTAAAGAACATTAAGCTCTGGTTTCTAAATATTGGAAGCTAGTGCTTATTCTTATTAAGGTGCACCTAATGCAAGAAAAAGCAAGGATGTCAAAAAACTGTGCCATTGGATCATGAAGTTGATCCAGTATCTGACAACTGTCAAGGAAATGTTGCTCAAGAGAAGAGTAGCAAAACAGAACTACATGGCAGCTGGGTGTTTGCATCTTCTATTACTACTTGCTGTCATTATAAATTAGAACTTACAAAATCTAAAATCATGGGGTCAGAAGAGAGTGAGCCCCTCTCCTTTTGCCCCCATCTCTCCCTGCCACACACCTGAATGAAAATAGTTATTACTGCTAGTTCAAACCTCAAATGAATTTGTGGCACTGTTTATCAATTGTTTATTAGTTGGAAACTCATAATGATTTGACAATTGTCAATTTTGGAGATGACAATTAGGGAGAAGAAAAGAGAACACAACCTTAGTTTCTTTACTGAAGAGGAACAAGCAAGCAATGTTGCATTGTCTTACATTTGTTCTAAAGAATATTTTAAAATACCACATAATGTATGCAATAAATATGTTCTTGATGACTTCATAGAAATCTCATGGTTGACAATAAACTATTTAAAAGTCCCAATCCATTTAAAAACCGGATGCTCATTTTGGAAAGCAAATACTTGGTTTCCTTAAAGTGCAATCTATCAGTATACACTATAATTCTGCTATAATATATAGTAAAATGGCTAAAAATCTAGTCAGTTAAAAAACTTTGGTTTTCATTAAGAAATTCTAACCCTGGTGCCCTGGAAAACAGCATATGCTAACTTTCTTTTTTATCTTTACTAATTATATAAAAACATTAGTACCTTTCCCTATTAAGTGTCTCTGTTCACTATACTTATGATTTAGCCTCTAAGACTCAACTAATATGCTGCTTTTTCCAAAAAAAAAAAAAAAATTCTTCCATACCCAGAATGCATCATTTGTATTTCCTCTGTATTTGAGTAACACTGAGTGCTTATCCTTATCACAGAACTTATCACGTCATTCTGATAGTTTCTCTGCTTATATGCATCACTGACTAAGCCTCAAGCTCCTCCTTATCTTATTTATTAGTGTGCCTATGATTATATATATATGATTTATATATTTTTTATGTGTGTATATATGCATATATATAATCATAGGGCTCCATGCACAGCAAATGCTTCATTATCATTTCTCAATAAATAAAAAATAAATGGACTCATTGGTGGAGAGATTAAAAAATGACAGTGAAATGAACATTTTTGACAAAAGCAGAAATAATTCACTGCCAATAAACATATACTACATGAACTGTTAAAGGAAGTTCTTCTAGCAAAAGATGGAAATTTAGAGCTACACAAAGGAAAGTAGAGCTTTGGAAAGGATAAAAAATAAGGCTAAGTGTAAAACACATCTTTCTTACTTCAATTCCTTTAAAAGATAATCGTCTAAAGCCAAAAATTATAACAATACATTGTGAGTTGCATACAATATGTACGAGTATAATGTGTGACAGCAATAGCACAAGTGCTAAAATGGAGTAAATGGGAATATACTGTTATGGTGTTCCTACACTCCATGTGAATGTGTATTTTTGAAGGTAGATTACGATATGTTAAAGATATATATTGTAAAGGACTCCAAAATTTTTAAAAGGTATAACCAGCATAGTAATTGTAAGGAAAATTCAATCATAGAAAATACCTAATACAAACAAGGCAGAAAATAAGATAATTATAGAAAGTACAGAAATATAGAGAAAGCCACTAGCAAGTTGGCTAATTTAAATGCAAATGTATAATTATATTAAATGCAAATGGTCTAGAAATACCAATTAAAAGAGATTATTATGTGAGACTTAGATCCAACTCTAAGCTGCCCACAAGAAACTTACATTAAATATCAAGAAATAGATAGGTTAAAAGTAAAAACATGGAAAGGCATAGCATGCAAAAACAATTGAAGTTGAGTGAAGTTCCCTGGCAGTCCAGTGGTTAGGATCCAGCACTTTCACTGCTGGGGCCCGGGTTCAATCCCTGGTTGGGCAACTAAGATCCCACAAGCCATGTGGCATGGCCAAAAAAAAAAAAGTTGAAATGCCTAAAATGGCTTTATTCATAATTGCCAAAAATTGGAACCAACCAACAAACTTAATGTCCCTGAAATGGTGAACAGATAAACCAGTGCATCCATACAATGAAGTATTATTCAGCAGTGCTAATAAGTGAACGTGTTACACAAAGTGAAAGAAGCTGGTCTCAAAAAGCTACATAACTTAACATACGATTCGTTTATATCACACTATAACAAAATGACAGGCAACTTAAATCACTGGTTGCTAAGCGTTAGCTGTAGGAGGAGGGGTTAATGATGAAGGGGCATGAATATTTAGGGTAATGAAATTGTCCTATATCTTGCTTGTAATAGTGGTAACATGAGTATATACCTTTAACAAGTTCATCAAAATGTACACTTAAAAAAGGGTGAATTTTATAATATACAAATGATACCTTAATAAATCTGGCTTCAAAAAAGTGCATTAAACATTAAAGATGTGTTAATAATCAGGTCAAATATTTTTCTTCTCTTCATACACATTAAAAAGAGGTATAAATGTCCCTTTGGAAATGTGTGTCAAGCAGCTCCATATTTCAGAACAAGGATCAAAGCTTGAGGATTTAATGCTATTAATTTTCTCTGGTTCAGCTCTAGGCACCCTGGAGGGTACTAAACAAACACTCCTTGACTGAATGACTGTTCTTTATAGCTCCTGCAGCACAAAGTTTAGAAACAATCGACTGGAGAGGGGAAAAGGGAGGTTGTAACCTATAATTTTTGAGAGGGCAGAAACAAGCCTCTGAAACTATGTTCCATGGCTAAACCTTCATGTTTAAGCATCGTCAAAAGGAAATACAGCAAAAGGATCGAGGCACTATGGGTCCCAGCCTCCTTGTTCTATGTCTTATTCTTCTTCATTGACAGCTCACCTCCTCTCTTGTCTTTTCTCTTCCCCACTTCTCTCTCTCTCTCTCACACACACACACACACACACACACTTGCAAAGGTACAACATACACTGAAACTCTGGTTATTCTTTTTTTTCACAAAAGTTCAAATATTTGAAAAAGATTTATTTGCATTTTGAAACTGATCAATGGATTAGGCTTTAGCTAGCAGGTGTCAGTCACATTTGAACTGGGGGAACATTCCCTTAATCATACATCTATTACTGGCCACTCCCTCTCATCTTTAAATTTTACCAAACATACACTGAATTCTGGAAAGATGCAAAATGTTCTCTGAATTTTATGGGGTTCACAAAGCTCATTTATTTAGCTATATATCTTATTCCAAAGGACCTTACATTTACTTTTATTTATACCTCAAAGCCAATTGGCCAATCACTCTCTGCCCTAGGAAGCATATTTGGAAACCATCAAGGATTTCAGTAGGCCAAAGCTCATAATAAGAAATCTGGGGACACAAAATAATAATTTCAGAGATGACCTGCTCACTTTGTGTTAATTATAAAATAAACTGTCAGATCATAAGTAAAGGATAAATTAATTGTAAAAAAAAACCCTGCTAGATCATATGGAGGACAGAGGCACATAGGAATATCAGAACTGTTCTGTTCTAACTCACAATCCATGAAGATATAACAATTGTAAATATATATGCACCCAACATAGGAGCACCACAATACATAGGGCAACTGCTAAAAGCCATGAAAGGAGAAATCGACAGTAACACCATAATAGTGGGGGACTTTAACACCACACTTACATCAATGGACAGATCATCCAGACAGAAAATCAATAAGGAAACACAGGCCTTAAATGACATATTGGACCAGATGGACTAAATTGATATTCATAGAGCATTCCATTCTCCAGGATAGCTCACATGCTAGGCCACAAAGTAAGCCTTGGTAAATTTAAGAAAATTAAAACCATATCAAGCATCTTTTCCAACCACAATGCTATGAGATTAGAAACTACAAGAAAAGAAGTGTAAAAAACACAAACACATGGAGGCTAGACAATATGCTACTAAACAACCAATGAATAACTGAAGAAATCAAAGAGGAAATCAAAAAATACCTAGAGAAAAATGAAGATGAAAATACGACAAGCCAAAATCTATGGGATGCAGCAAAAGCCAGCCTAAGAGGGAAGTTTATAGCAATAAAATCTTACCTCAGGAAACAAGAAAAATCTCAAACAAACAACCTAACCTTACAACTAAAGCAACTAGACAAAGAACAAACAAAACCCAAAGTTAGCAGAAGGAAAGAAATCATAAAGACCCAAGCACAAATAAATGAAATAGAGATGAAGAAAACAATAGTAAAGATCAATGAAACTAAAAGCTGGTTCTTTGAAAAGATTAACAAAATTGATAAACATTTAGACAGACTCATCAAGAAAGAAAGGGAGAGGACTCAAGTCAATTAAATTAGAAATGACAAAGGAGAAGTTACAAATAACACCACAGAAATACAAAGGATCATAGAGACTACTATAAGCAACTATATGCCACTAAAATGGACAACCTAGAAGAAATGGGTAAATGCTTAGTAAGGTACAATCTCCCAAGACTGAACCTGGAAGAAATAGAAAATATGAACAGGCCTATCACAAGTACTGAAATTGAAACTATGATTAAAAAAAAACTCCCAACAAACAAAAGTCCAGGGCCAGAAGGCTTCACAGGCAAATTCTATAAAATATTTAGAAAGGAGTTAACACCTATTCTTCTGAAACTCTTCCAAAAAAAACTGCAGAAGGAACACTCTTAAGCTCATTCTATGAGGTCACCATCACCCTGATACCAAAACCAGACAAAGACACCACAAAAAAAGAAAATTACAGGCCAATATCACTGATGAATATAGATGCAAAAATCCTCAACAAAATACTAGCAAACCAAATCCAACAATACATTAAAAGGATCATACACCATGATCAAGTAGGATTTATCCCAGGGATGCAAAGATTTTTCAATATCCACAAATTAATCAGTGTGATACACCACATTAACAAGTTGTAGAATTAAGACCATATGATCATCTCAATAGAAAAAGCTTTTGAAAAATTCAACACCCATTTATGACAAAAACTCTCCAGAAAGTGGGCATAGAGGGAACCTACCTCAACATAATGAAAACAAACTCACAGCTAACATCATACTCAATGGTGAAAAGCTGAAAACATATCCTCTAAGATCAGGAGTAAGACAAGGATGTCCACTCTCACCACTTTTTTTTCAACATAGTTTTGGAGATCCTAGCCACAGCAATCAGAGAAAAAAAAGAAATAAAAGGAATCCAAATAGAAAAGAAGAAATAAAACTGTCACTGTTTGCAGATGATATACTATATATAGAAAATGTTAAAGATGCTACCAGAAAACTACTGAGCTCATCAATGAATTCAGTAAAGTTGTAAGATACAAAATTAATGTATAGAAATCTGTTGCATTTCTATACACTAACAACTTAAGATCAGAAAATGAAATTAAGGAAACAATCCCATTTACCATCTTATCAAAAAGAATAAAATACTTAGGAATAAACCTACCTAAGGAGGCAAAAGAACTGTACTCTGAAAACTATAAGATGCTGATGAAAGAAATCAAAAATGACACAAACAGATGGAAAGATATACCATGTTCTTGGATTGGAAAAATCAATATTGTCAAAATGACTATACTACTCAAGACTATACTATCTACAGATTCTATGCAATCTCTATCAAATTACCAATGGCATTTTTTGCACATCTAGAACCAGAAAATCGTAAAATTTGTACAGAGACACAAAAGACTTTGAATAGCCACAGCACTCTTGAGAAAGAAAAACGGAGCTGGAGCAATCAGGCTCCCTGACTTCAGACTATACTACAAAGCTACAGTCATCAAAACAGTATGGTACTGGCACAAAAACAGAAATATAGACCAATGGAACAGGATAGAAAGCCCAGAAATAAAACCATACACCTATGGTCAATTAATCTACAGCAAAGGAGGCAAGAATATACAATGGAGAAAAGACAGTCTCTTCAATAAGTGGTGCTGGCAAAACTGGACAGCTACACATAAAAGAATGAAATTAGAACATTCTCTAACACCATACACAAAAATAAACTCAAAATGGATTAAAGACTTAAATGCAAGACCGGACACTATAAAACTCTTAGAGCAAAACATAGAACACACTTTGACATAAATTGCAGCAATATCTTTTTGGATCCACCTCCTAGAGTAATGAAAATAAAAACAAAAATTTTAAAAGTGGACCTAATTCAAATTAAAAGCTTCTGCACAGCAAAGGAAACCATAAACAGAATGAAAATATAACCCACAGAATGGGAGAAAATACTTGCAAATGAGGCAACCAACAAGGGATTAATCTCCATTTACAAACAGCTCATGCAGCTCAATATCAAAAATCAAACAACCCAATAAAAAAATGGACAGAAGATCTAAATAGACATTTCTCCAGGAAGGCATACAGATGGCCAAAAAAGCATATGAAAAGATGCTCAACATTGCTAATTATTAGAGAAATGCAAATTCAAACTACAATGAGGTATCAACTCACCCCAGGCAGAATGGCCATCATCAAAAAGTCTACAAACAATAAATGCTGGAAAGGATGTGGAGAAAAGGGAACCCTCCTACACTATTGGTGGACATGTAAATTGGTACAGCCACTATGGAGAACAGTATGGAGGTTATTTTAAAAACTAAAAATAGAGCTACCATATGATCCAGCAATCCCACTCCTGGGCATATATCCAGAGAAAATCATAATTCAAAAAAGATACATGCACCCCAATGTTCATTCCAGCACAATTTCTAATAGCCAAGACATGGAAACAACCTAAATGTTCATTGACAGATGAATGGATAAAGATGTGGTACATATATACAACAGAATATTACTCAGCCATAAAAAAATGAAATAATGCCATTTGCAGCAACATGGATGGGCCTAGAAATTATCATACTAACTGAAGTAAGTCAGACAGAGAAAGACAAATATATGATATCACTTATATGGGGAATCTAAAAAAATGATACAAATGAACTTATTTACAAAACAGAAATAGACTCACAGACATAGAAAACAAACTTATGGTTACCAAAGGGGAAAGGTGCGGGAGAGGGATAAATTAGGAGTTTGGGATTAACATATACACACTACTATATATAAAATAGATAATCAACAAGGACCTACTGTATAGCACAGGGAAAGCTACTCAATATTCTGTAATAACCTAAATGGGAGAGGAATTTGAAAAAGAATAGATATATGTATATGTATAACTGAATCACTTGGTGTACACCTGAAATTAACACAATGCTGTAAATTAACTATTCTCCAATATAAAATAAAAATTTAAAAATAAATCAGATATACTGGGGAAATAAGAATCATATATATCATAATCATATACATTATACTAAATAATTAACATAAGCATGATTCAATTTGCTTCTCAAAAAACACCCCTGTAGTCAGATTTTAACTTCTGATCTTCTTTTATAGTAAACCTTCCTGTCTATGAATATCTCCAAACTTTTCCAAGAGCTGATCTGACCTGAGTTATAGCTTTGCTAGATAAACATTTGCTTATGGAAACCTTCAGAGTTGGTTCTATTTATAAGGAACTGTTTGTGTCCTGACCCTGCCTGGTCTGCTGATCTTTTGCTTTCCTCATTATTCAGTCCTATGCTCTTTTCTCTTGGAATGGTCACCTTCTTACATTTGGAACTTTAACCCAAATTATAGATTATTCTTGGTCTCTCTGACTGCAATTGGTCAAAATTCTCATCTAACTGCAGTTTCATCACATAATACTTCTAAGGAGTTTTCCTTCTCTAAGTGAAATTTTTGTCCTATAAAATCACATCTCTCTCTCTCCTGCACTTTGAGTTGTTTTTATCTGAGCAGTGCTATAACCCAGGCTGGATGTCTGTCCCACATTCCAGTGAAAGAATTATTTCAAGATGCAGAATAGGATAGAGATAACGGGCTTGGGCTTTGAAGTAAACTGCACACTAATTTTAAATACTGACTCTTCTGGCTGTGTGATTAGGTCAAATCACATAACATATCTAAATAAGGCCCTCCTTTATTCATTTTTCCTGCAATAGGTATTTATAAAACACCATATATCATCTGACCCTTGTCAACCTTTCCAGTCTCTTCTGCTAAGCAACCTCACCCCACCCCATCACCAACTAAGTTCCAATAATAAGTAATGAATACACATATTTAGGTTTCTAAATATGCCAGGAACTCTCTCAGCTCCTGCTTTTTGCACATGCTTTGTTTCATTTGCTTAGAGTACTCTCACCGCCACCACTTTCCCTAATTCTTACTATAAGATAATGCTGAGAAGGTTTTTTTGCAGTGTAATGAATAAGTGAAATCTAATATCTGATTGCTGAATCAAAAAAAGTTTTCTCAGAGGAGATAAATCTCAAAGGTTGAGTATGTCATTGGACAAACTGAAAAGTGAAATTCACACAGAAAAAAATAGCCCAAGCAAAGGAAGGGGGCAAAGGGGGAAGGCAAGTGGAAGAGTACAAAATTAAGCAGAAATTCATTGGTACAATGTGACTTAAGTGAAGTATATTCTCTGAGCAGGATCAATAACAGCCAATATAACAATTCCCTTGGCCAAAGAGAAGGCATAGGTCAACTATAAAACATATCTTTTGGCCAGATTCCAAGACTCAGAATATTTCTTCAGTAAAGATACACCTCCCTTTTCCTGCCTTCTTGCTGCTGTGTTTCATGCTTCCACTTTTCTCATCCTGCATAACTCTTTGGATAAATGACTATTAAGGGTTGGCCAGGTTTTGGATTGTAGGTTTTTCACAGAAAGATATCTCACATCTTAGCCTCAAAACCATGCACTGCCACCTTTGGTAAAATTCATTCACTCTCTCACTTTGCCTAACCTGAAATTGGACACACCAGATTCCAGTCAGAGGCAGAGGCTCCCTCTTATCAGGGATGAGATGATACCAGTGATCCACGTATGTATCAATTCAGCAGTCAAATTTAAATTAGAAAACAATTCTGGCTAACTTAATTTTTTAAATTTACTAAAATTATTAGCTACCAATAATTAATTGCTAATAAATAATTATTAGCAAACCAAATCCAATAACACATTAAAAAGACCATACACCACGACGACGAAGTGGGATTCATCCCAGGGTCACAAGGTTGGTTCAACATATGAAAATCAATCAATGTGATACACCACAGCAGCAAAAGACAAAACCCACATGATCATTTCAATAGATGCAGAAAAAGCATTTGATAAAATCCAACATCCATTCATGATAAAAACCCTCACCAAAGTGGCAATAGAGGGAATATACTTCAACATAATAAAAGCTATTTATGACAAACCCACAGCCAATATAATACTCATCAGTGAAAAGCTGAAAGCCCTCCCTCTAAAATCTGGAACAAGACAAGGATGCCCACTCTCACCACTTCTCTTCAACATAGTATTGGAAGTCCTAGCCCCAGCAATCAGACAAGAAAAAGAAATAAAATGTATTCAAATTATTAGAGAAGAGGTAAAATTGTCATTATATGCAGATGACATGATACTATATATAGAAAACCCTAAAGACTCCACATAAAAACTGCTAGAACTGATAAGCAAATTCAGCAAGGTAGCAGGACACAAGATTAACATACAGAAATCAGTTGTATTTCTTTACACTAACAATGAAACATCAGAAAATGTATGTAAACCAAAAATCCCTTTTAAAATCTCAACAAAAAAAATAAAATACTTAGGAATAAACTTCACCAAGGAGGTGAAAGACTTATATGCCGAGGACTACAAAACATTAATGAAGGAAATTGAAGGTGATTCAAAGAAATGGAAAGGTATCTCATGCTTTTGGATTGGAATAATTAATAGTGTTAAGTTGGCCATACTACCCAAAGCAATCTACAGATTTAATGTGATCTCTATCAAATTACCCATGACATTTTTTCACAGAACTAGAACAAATAATCCTAAAATTTATATGGAACTATAAAAGACACAGAATTACCAAAGCAATCCTGAGGAAAAATAACAAAGTAGGAGGCATAACCCTCCCAGACTTCAGACAATACTACAGAGATACAGTAATCAAAACAATGTGGTATTGACACAGAAACAGGCATATGAATCAATGGAACAGAATAGAGAGCCCAGAAGTAAACCCACACACCTACAGTCAGTTAAACTTCAACAAAGGAGGCAAGAATATACAACGGGGAAAAGACAGTCTCTTCAGCAAGTGGTATTGGAAAAGTTGGGCAGCCACATGTAAATCAATGAAGTTAGAACACATCCTCACACCACACACAAAAATAAACTCAAAATGGCTTAAAGACTTAAATGTAAGACATGACACCATAAAACTCCTAGAAGAGAACATAGGCAAAACATTCTCTGACATACATCATACCAATGTTTTCTTAGATCAGTCTCCCAAAGCAATAGAAATAAAAGCAAAAATAAACAAATGGGACCTAATCAAACTTGTAAGCTCCTGTACAGCAAAGGAAACCATAAACAAAATGAAAAGATAACCTACAGACTGGGAGAAAATATTTGCAAATGATGCAACAAACAAGGGCTTAATTTCCAAACCATACAAACAGCTCATACAACTCAATAACAAAAAACAACCCAATCAAAAAATGGGCAGAAAACCTAAATAGACATTTCTCCAAAGAAGACATACAGATGGTGAACAGGCACATGGAAAGCTGCTCATCATCACTAATTATCAGAGAAATGCAAATCAAAACTACAATGGGGTACAAACTCACACTGGTCAGAATGGCCATCATTAAAAAGTCTACAAATAACAAATACTGGAGAGGGTGTGGAGAAAGGGAACCCTCTTACACTGTTGTTGGGAATGTAAATTGGTGCAGCCATTATGGAAAACAATATGGAACTTCCTCAAAAAACTAAAAATAGAGTTGCCATATGATCCAGAAATCCCACTCCTGGGCATATAACCAGACAAAACTACAATTCAAAATGACAGATGCACCCCTATGTTCATAGCAGCACTATTCACAATAGCCAAGACATGGAAACTACTTAAATGTCCATCGATAGGTGAATGGATAAAAAAGATGTGATGCACTCGGCCATAAAAATGAATGAAATAATGCCATTTGCAGCAACATGGATGGACCTAGAGATTATCATACTAAGCAAAGTAAGTCAGAAAGAGAAAGACAAATACCATATGATATCACTTATATGTGAAATCTAAACTACGACACAGCTGAACTTATCTATGAAATAGAAACAGACTCACAGACATAGAGAACAGACTTGTGGTTGTCGAGGGGGAGTGAGGGGGGGAGGAAAAGATTGGGAGTTTGGGATTTGCAGATGCAAACTAGTATATACAAGGATGGATAAATACCAAGGTCCTATTGTATAGAAAGGGGAACTATATTCAATATCCTGTGATGAACCATAATGGAAAAGAATATGAAAAAGAATGTATATATATGTATAACTGAGTCATTTTGCTGTACAGCAGAAATTAACACAATATTATAAATCAATTCTATGTCAATAAAAAAATTTTTTTTAATTACCAGCTACCAGTGTGTAGCCTCCAGAATCGGAAAACTACCTGGACAACCAGGCCTTGAGAAGGACAGGAACCCAGACCTCTCTGGAGACCTCACTCAGAAACAGCTTTTAGGAAGGGTATTAAGGGAAAATATCAAATGTCAAAGGAAATATCTTTGAGGCTCTGACATCAGAAAGACTCAATTCCAAGTTCATTCCATTGGTGAGTTACTTACATTACACTCAAAATCCCAGCAGTCAGACTGGCCTAACTTGAATCTCATGTGGGTACTTGGGCCAGTTGGACCAGGGGTGGGGGGGCATGGGAAATCAGTACATGTCACTGACAATTCCATCATGACCCATAAAAATGGACGTAGATAAATTTTTAAAAGAAAGATGAGGCACTGTTAACAATGACAGAGTAAAGGGTGACACACAGGCAAAATCAAAATATGTCTCCTATAATGTTTATGCTTCTTATGGATAAACCTGGCCACAAGAATGCAACAAGTATTAAAGTTATGCTCCTTTTGAGTATTTCTGTTTCAATAATCTATGACCGGCTGTGTGTTTGTGAACTCTGCTATGTGCTTCAAAGCCACATGTGAAGCCTCAGGCAGGGACTGAATGCACCCCATTCACCATGTGAGCAATTAGCCCAGGCTTCTATGACTCCCCAACCTTGTAATCTCAGGATGGTACCTGATAATCCTACCTAAACATGTTCTTTAATTATACAAAAATCATATATATACAGGACTCCAGAAAAAAAAAAATTAAACAAGTGACACAGAACTGACTATGTGGAATAGGTCCTGGAGGTGTAAAGCAGCTCTTTCCCTGGTCCCCACACTCAACCCCACTGATCTACCAAAGGTGTTCTGTGTTGTTTGTGGGAAAGTTGGAAGTTTGGTGGTTTGCTAAGCTTTGTACAGAAGATTAATGAAAAAATAAAATATAAAGTTTTTTCCAATCTTCTCCTTTTGTGACAAGCTTGAGGAGACACTGGAGAGGACGGAGGAAAATATGTGAACTAGGTAGAGTTTTGCGTCACATCCTCCCATCTCCCCACCTACCCTGTTTCTATGCCTGACTCTGTCTTTGAAGGGCCCTTATAAGCTCAGCTTCCTCTAACTCTCCAAATAGTTAAAACCAGACAAGGGTCTACTGTCAGTCATTTGTCCCTTAGTTTAATTTAGTCTGAAACTACCAAGCCTTAAATCAAGTTGGAATTAAATGTTTTGTGCTCTACTGAAGGAATTTAAGGCATCACCAAAAAAGTCTGGGGGTGGGGCGGTGGGAGGTGCAGAGAACTTCCTCGGGACCACTGAAATGATACTATGGCAGAAGTTAATAGTCTCTTATTTAAATTTAGAACTGTCTTTAAAATAATATTTTTAAGTATTTCTCTGAGTTTCCGCACTGTTGGGAATTTTCTCAAGCTGCATCCTTTAACCACCAACTTACTGCAAGAGTAGTAAGATTAGGGATCAGGGAACACCAAAATTATGTATTTGGCTAAAAGTCATAATAAAGTGAAAGAAGGGCACAAAGTGATAGCAACTTTTCACGTTTTAAAAATCACCTCTGGGAGAGGAGCTTCAAGATGGTGGAAGAGTAAGACCTGGAGATCACCTTCCTCCCCACAGATACATCAGAAATACATCTACATGTGAAACAGCTCCTACAGAACACCTACTGAATGCTAGCAGAAGACCTCAAACCTCCCAGAAGGCAAGAAACTCCCCATGTACCTGGGTAGGGCAAAAGAAAAAACAAAAAGCAGAGACAAATGAATACGGATGGGACCCGCACCAGTGGGAGGGAGCTGTGAAGGAGGAAAGGTTTCCACACACTAGGAAGCCCCTTCGCGGGCGGAGACTGTGGGTGGCAGAGGGGAAAGCTTCAGAGCCTCGGAGGAGAGCGCAGCCACAGGGGTGCGGAGGGCAAAGCGGAGAGATTCCCGCACAGAGGATCGGTGCCGACCAGCACTCACCAGCCCGAGAGGCTTGTCTGCTCAGCCGCCGGGGCGGGCGGGGGCTGGGAGCTGAGGCTCGGGTTTCGGAGGTCGGATCGCAGAGAGAGGACTGGGGTTGGCGCCGTGAACACAGCCTGAAGGGGTTAGCGCACCACGGCTAGCCGGGAGGGAGTCCGGGAAAAAGTCTGCAGCTGCCGAAGAGGCAAGAGACTTTTTCTTGCATTTTTGTTTCCTGGTGCGCGAGGAGAGGGGATTCAGAGTGCCGCCTAACCGAGCTCCAGAGACGGGCGCGAGCCACGGCTATCAGCGTGGACCCCAGAGACGGGCATGGGATGCTAAGGCTGCTGCTGCCACCACCAAGAAGCCTGTGTACAAGCACAGGTCACTCTCCACACACCCCCTCCTGGGAGCCTGTGCAGCCCGCCACTGCCAGGGTCCCGTGATCCAGGGACAACTTCCCCGGGAGAACGTATGGCGCGTCTGAGGCTGGTGCAACGTCACGCCGGCCTCTGCCACCGCAGGCTCGCCCCACATCCGTAACCCTCCCTCCCCCCAGCCTGAGTGAGCCACAGCCCCCGAATCAGCTGCTCCTTTAACCCCATCCTGTCTGGGCAGGGAACAGACGCCCTCAGGCAACCTAAAGGCAGAGGCGGGTCCAAATCCAAAGCTGAACCCCGGGAGCTGTGCGAACAAAGAAGAGAAAGAGAAATCTCTCCCAGCAGCCTCAGAAGCAGCAGATTAAAGCTCCACAATCAACTTGATGTACCCTGCATCTGTGGAATACCTGAATAGACAACAAATCATCCCAAACTGAGGAGGTGGACCTTGGGAGCAACGATAGATATATTTTTTTCCTTTTTCTCTTTTTGTGAGTGTGTATGTGTATGCTTCTGTGTGTGATTTTGTCTGTATAGTTTTGCTTTTACCATTTGTCCTAAGGTTCTGCCTATCCGTTTTTTTGTTTTGTTTTGTTTTGTTTTTTTAGTATAGTTTTTAGTGCTTGTTATCATTGGCAGATATGTTTTTTGGTTTGGTTGCTGTATTCTTTCTCTCTTTCTTTTTTTTAAAAAAATACTTTTAGAATTATTTTTAATAATTACTTTTTATTTTAATAACTATTTTATTTCATTTTATTTTATTTTATTCTTTCTTTCTTTCTTTTATTCTCCATTTTATTCTGAACCGTGTGGATGACAGGGTCTTAGTGCTCTGGCCCGGTGGCAGGGCTGTGCCTCTGAAGTGGGAGAGCCAAGTTCAGGACATTGGTCCACCAGAGACCTCCTGGCTCCACGTAATATCAAACGGAAAAATAACTCCCAGAGATCTCCATCTCAACACCAAGACCCAGCTCCATTCAACGACCAGCAAGCTACAGTTCTGGACACCCTATGCCAAACAACTAGCAAGACAGGAACACAACACCACCCATTAGCAGAGAGGCTGCCTAAAATCATAATAAGTTCACAGACACCCGAAAACACACCACCAGATGCAGACCTGCCCACCATGAAGACAAGATCCAGCCTCATCCATGGGAACACAGGCACTAGTCCCCTCTACCAGGAAGCCTCACAACCCACTGAACCAACCTTAGCCCCTGGGGGCAGACACCAAAAAATACAGGAACTACGAACCTGCAGCCTGCGAAAAGGAGACCCCAAACACAGTAAGTAAAATGAGAAGACACAGAAATACACAGCAGATGAAGGAGCAACGTAAAAACCCACCAGACCTAACAAATAAACAGGATATAGGCAGTCTACCTGAAAAAGAATACAGAGTAATGATAGTAAAGATGATCCAAAATATCAGAAATAGAATGGAGAAAAGACAACAAACATTTAACAAGGACCTACAAAAAATAAAGAGCAAACAAACAATGATGAACAACACAATAAAAGAAATTTAAAATTCTCTACAAGGGATCAATAGCAGAATAACTGAGGCAGAAGAACGGATAAGTGACCTGGAAGATAAAATAGTGGAAATAACTACTGCAGAGCAGAATAAAGAAAAAAGAATGAAAAGAATTGAGGACAGTCTCAGAGACCTCTGGGACAATATTAAATGCACCAACATTCGAATTATAGGGGTCCCAGAAGAAGAAGAGAGAAAGAAAGGGACTGAGAAAATATTTGAAGAGATGATAGTTGAAAACTTCCCTAAAATGGGAAAGGAAATAGTTAATCAGGTCCTGGAAGCACAGAGAGTCCCATACAGGAAAAATTCAAGGAGAAACACACTAAGACACATATTAATCAAACTATCAAAACATTAAAGAACAAGGAAAAAATATTAAAAGCAGCAAGGGAAAAGCAACAAATAACATGCAACGGAATCCTCATAAGGTTAACAGCTGATCTTCAGCAGAAACTCTGCAAGCCAGACGGAGTGGCAGGACATATTTGAAGTGATGAAAGGGGAAAACCTACAACCAAGATACTCTATCCAGCAAGGATCTCATTCAAATTTGACGGAGAAAATTAAAACCTTACAGACAAGCAAAAGCTAAGAGAATTCAGCACCACCAGACCAGCATTACAACAATTGCTAAAGGAACTTCTCTAGGCAGGAAAAACAAGAGAAGGAAAAGACCTAAAATAACAAACACAAAACAATTAAGAAAATGGTAATAAGAACATACATATCGATAATTACCTTAAATGTAAATGGATTAAATTTGTGTCTCCAACCAAAAGACATAGACTGGCTGAATGGATACAAAAACAAGACATGTACATGTGCTGTCTACAAGAGTCCCAATTCAGACCTAGGGACACATACAGACTGAAAGTGAGGGCATGGAAAAAGATATTCCATGCAAATGGAAATCAAAAGAAATGTGGAGTAGCAATTCTCATAGTAGACAAAATAGACTTTAAAACAAAGACTATTACAAGAGACAAAGAAGGACACTACATAATGATCAAGGGATCCATCCAAGAAGAAGATATAACAATTGTAAATATTTATGCACCCAACATAGGAGCACCTCAATACATAAGGCAAAGGCTAACAGCCATCAAAGGGGAAATCGACAGTAACACAATCATAGTAGGGGATTTTAACACCCCACTTTCACCAATGGACAGATCATCCAAAATGAAAATAAATAAGGAAACACAAGCTTTAAATGATACATTAAACAAGATGGACTTAACTGATATTTATAGGACATTCCGTCCAAAAACAACAGAATACACTTTCTTCTCAAGTGCTCATGGAACATTCTCCAGGATAGATCATATCTTGGGTCATAAATCAAGGCTTGGTAAATTTAAGAAAATTGAAATCATATCAAGTATCTTTTCCGACCACAATGCTATGAGACTAGATATCAATTACAGGAAAAAATCTATAAAAAATACAACCACATGGAGGTTAAACAATACACTACATAATAACAAAGAAATCACTGAAGAAATCAAAGAGGAAATCAAAAACTACCTAGAAACAAATGACAATGAAAACATGATGACCCAAAACCTACAGGATGCAGCAAAAGCAATTCTAAGAGGGAAGTTTATAGCAACACAATCCTACCTTAAGAAACAGGAAACATCTCAAACAACCTAAACTTACACCTAAAGCAATTAGAGAAAGAACATAAAAACCCCAAAGTTAACAAAAGGAAAGAAATCATAAATATCAGATCAGAAATAAATGAAAAAGAAATGAAGGGATCAATAAAACTAAAAGCTGGTTCTTTGAGAAGATAAACAAAATTGATAAACCATTAGCCAGACTCATCAAGAAAAAAGGAGAGAAGATCAAATCAATAGAATTAGAAATGAAAAAGGAGAAGTAACAACTGACACTGCAGAAATGCAAAGGATCAGTAACAACTGACACTGCAGAAATGCAAAGGAACATGAGACATTACTACAAGCAACTATATGCCAATAAAATGGACAACCTGGAAGAAATGGACAAATTCGTGAAAAAGCACAACCTTCTGAGACTGAACCAGGAAGAAATAGAAAATATGAACAGACCAGTCACAAGCACTGAAACTGAAACTGTGATTAAAAATCTTCCAACAAACAAAGGCCCAGGACCAGATGGCTTCACTGGCGAATTCTATCAAACATTTAGAGAAGAGCTAACACCTATCCTTCTCAAACTCTTCCAAAATATAGCAGAGGGAGGAACACTCCCAAACTCATTCTACGAGGCCACCATCACCCTGATACCAAAACCAGACAAAGATGTCACAAAGAAAGAAAACTACAGGCCAATATCACTGATGAACATAGAGGCAAAATTCCTCAACAAAATCCTAGCAAACAGAAACCAAGCACATTAAAAGGATCTTACACCATGATCAAGTGGGGTTTTATCCCAGGAATGCAAGGATACTTCAATATACACAAATCAATCAATGTGATACACCATATTAACAAATTGAAAAAGAAAAACTATAGGATCACCTCAAGAGATGCAGAAAAAGCTTTTGATAAAGTTCAACACCCATTTATGATAAAAAACCCTCCAGAAAGTAGGCACAGAGGGAAATTTCCTCAAATAAAGGCCATATATGACAAACCCACAGCCAACATCATCCTCAATGGTGAAAAACTGAAACCATTTCCTCTAAGATCAGGAACAAGACAAGGTTGCCCACTCTCACAACTATTATTCAACATTGTTTTGGAAGTTTTAGCCACAGCAATCAGAGAAGAAAAAGAAATAAAAGGAATCCAAATAGGAAAAGAAGAAGTAAAGCTGTCACTGTTTGCAGATGACATGATACTATACATAGAGAATCCTAAAGATGCTACCAGAAAACTACTAGAGCTAATCAATAAATTTGGTAAAGTTGCAGGATACAAAATTAATGCACAGAAATCTCTTGCATTCCTATACACTAATGATGAAAAATCTGAAAGTGAAATTAAGAAAACACTCCCATTTACCACTACAACAAAAAGAATAAAATACCTAGGAAAAAACATACCTAAGGAGACAAAAGACCTGTATGCAGAAAACTATAAGACACTGGTGAAAGAAAGTAAAGATGATACAAATAGATGGCGAGATATACCATGTTCTTGGATTGGAATAATCAACATTGTGAAAATGACTATATTACCCAAAGCAATCTACAGATTCAATACAATCCCTATCAAACTACCAATGGCATTTTTCACAGAACTAGAACAAAAAATTTCACAATTTGTATGGAAACACAAAAGACCCTGAATAGCCAAAGCAATCTTGAGAAAGAAAAACAGAGCTGGAGGAATCAGGCTCCCGGACTTCAGACTATACTACAAAGCTACAGTAATCAAGACAGTATGGTACTGGCACAAAAACAGAAATATAGATCAATGGAACAGGATAGAAAGCTCAGAGATAAACCCATGCACATATGGTCACCTTATCTTTGATAAAGGAGCCAAGAATATACAAGGGAGAAAAGACAGTCTCTTCAATAAGTGGTGCTGGGAAAACTGGACAGCTACATGTAAAAGACTGAAATTAGAACACTCCCTAACACCATACAGAAAAATACACTCAAAATGGATTAAAGACCTAAACATAAGGCCAGACACTATCAAACTCTTAGAGGAAAACATAGGCAGAATACTCTATGACATATATCACAGCAAGATCCTTTTTGACCCACCTGCTAGAGGAATGGTAATATAAACAAATGGGACCTAATGAAACTTAAAAGCTTTTGCATAGCAAAGGAAACCATAAACAAGACCAAAAGACAACCCTCAGAATGGGAGAATATATTTGCAAATGAAGCAACTGACAAAGGGTTAGTCTCCAAAATTTACAAGCAGCTCATGCAGCTCAATATCATAAAAACAAACAACCCAATCCAAAAATGGGCAGAAGACCTAAATAGACATTTCTCCAAAGAAGATATACAGATTGCCATCAAACACATGAAAGAGTGCTGAACATTATTAATCATTAAAGAAATGCAAATGGAAACTACAATGAGATATCATCTCACACCAGTCAGAATGGCCATCATCAAAAAATCTACAAACAATAAATGCTAGAGAGGGTGTAGAGAAAAGGGAACCCTCTTGCACTGTTGGTGGGAATGTAAATTGATACAGCCACTATGGAGAACAGTATGGAGGTTCCTTAAAAAACTAAAAATAGAACTACCATATGACCCAGCAATCCCACTACTGGGCATCTACCCTGAGAAAACCATAATTCAAAGAGAGTCATGTACCACAGTGTTCACTGCAGCTCTATTTACAATAGCCAGAACATGGAAGCAACCTATGTGCCCATCAACAGATAAAGGGATAAAGAAGATGTGGCACATATATACAATGGAATATTACTCAGCCATAAAAACAAACGAAAATGAGTTATTTGTAGTGAGGTGGATGGACCTAGAGTCTGTCATACAGAGTGAAATAAGTCAGAAAGAGAAAAACAAATACCATATGTTAACACATATATATGGAATCTAAAAAAAAAAAAATGGTCATGAAGAACCTAAGGGCAAGACGGGAATAAAGACACAGGCCTACTAGAGAATGGACTTGAGGATATGGGGAGGGGGAAGGGTAAGCTGGGACAAAGTGAGAGAGTGGCATGGACATATATACACTACCAAATATAAAACAGATAGCTAGTGGGAAGCTGCCGCATAGAATAAGGAGATTAGCTCGGTGCTTTGTGACCACCTAGAGGGGTGGGATAGGGAGGGTGGGAGGGAGGGAGATGTAACAGGGAAGAGATATGGGGATATATGTATATTTAAAGCTGATTTACTTCGTTATAAAGCAGAAACTAACACACCACTGTAAAGCAATTATACTCCAATAAAGATGTTAAAGAAAAAAAAAGTACACAAAGTTTTAGCCATAATGATTATCTCAATGCAGTATTTTTTATTAAAATAAAAATTTGTTTATGAAAAATAATCATCTCTGTTTCAAATCTCAACTGCCCAACCATCCACAGATCATTGACTCAGCATTTTTCAAGTCTCCTAAGAAATTTCTCTCCTGCCAATTAAACTATTTATCTGAAAGTAGCCCTAAATCATTTTAGAAGACTTAATTCTAAAGAAAATGGTAGAGGCCAAGGAAAAAGAAATAGAATTTTCCAAAGTTTTTTTGTAAATGCTCCCTTTAATAATGTATAATTTTGTTATTTAAGCAATATATGGCCACTGTTAAAATGAGAAATAAGAAAAATCACCTGTAATCCAACACATTAATACCCTGAGAACCATCCAGAAATAACTCTTGTTGACACTTTGGTATATAGCTTTTCAAATTTATAGACACATAATCTGTCTATATTACAAATTAGATCATACTATATATATTATTTTTTAATCTGTATCATTCATTAAATAATATATCATGCACATCTTCCTGTATCAACAAATACAAATCTAAAATATATCAAGGCCCTCTTAGTATTCCACTGTTTGAACACTATGTGTTACTATTCATTTCCCAATTATTTATCTTTTGGACATTTTAGTTGTTTTCTTTCTTTCTTTCTTTCTTTTTTTTAATTTATTGGCTGCGTTGGATCTTCGTTGCTGCGCATGGGCTTTCTCTAGTTGTGGCGAGCGGGGGTCTACTCTTCGTTGTGGCGAGTGGGCTTCTTATTGTGGTGGCTTCTCTTATTGTGGAGCACGGGCTCTAGGCACGAGGGCTTCAGTAGTTGTGGCTCGTGGGCTCTAGAGTGCAGGCTCAGTAGTTGTGGCACACGGGCTTAGTTGCTCCGCGGCATGTGGGATCTTCCCGGACCAGGGCTCAAACCCATGTCCCCTGCACTGGCAGGCGGATTCTTAACCACTGCGCCACCAGGGGAGTCCCATTTTAGTTGCTTTAAAGTTTTTTTTCTGTTATATATATGATAAACCAGTGAATATTCCTATATAGGAAACCAATCATTTATTAACTATTCTTGAGTATCAGAATACAGAAATGTTTTATCTATCTGAAAACCACTTAGCAAAATCTCAGATATCTGAAAACACATTCGAAACTGAACACTAAGTCAACTATTTTCTAAACCTACGTTCTTTGATTATCAAAATAATGTTCAGTTCTTTGCTCAGAATCATGTAATTTTATTCAAAGCTCAATTAGAATTGGTTTGAAAAACAGAAACAGAAAAGAAAGTAAAGTTATTAGAGGTAATTGCACTAAAAATAAGAGGCACTTTGTTGCCTTTGGGTGTTAAGAAAAACATTCAGTAATAATAATGAATACTGTAATTTATTTTTTCAATTTATTTTTTATTGAAGTACTGTTGATTTACTGTAATTTAAACACATAATATTCATTGGGTATTTGCTATGTGTTAGGTACTGTTCTAAGTGGTTTATATTCACTATATCATTTAACTCTACGAGATAGTTAATAATATTGTTATCCCCGTTTCACAGATAGGAAAATTATACTAAAGCAGATGAGCACTTGTATTCTCAGGAAACAATGAGTAACACAATAAACATACCTTGTCAAAGGGATAGTATATAGTAAATATATACTACTGAATATAGTTCCGTGTGCTATACAGTAAAACAAGGAGGTTTTACTGTATAGCACACGGAACTATATTCAATATATTTTAATAACCTATAATAGAAAAGAATATGAAGCTGTATACCTGAAACTAACATAATATTGTAAATCAACTATAGTTTAATAAATAATATTTTAAATAAATTAATTAAATACGGGTTTAATATTGGTGCATAACTAAGTGAAGATTCAGAAGCTGATATTATGATGAGAAATAGTAAAAAAGAAGGTTGCACGTTCACAATGAGTGTCAACTGAAATTTGCTCTATCAGAATAAAAGGAAATTGTTTATTATATAAAAAATAAAGACAATAAATTAGACAGTATTAAGATACTTTTTCAGCAAAAATGTAAGTAATTTGATGATTCCTCTCAAAAGTATCTGAAATCAGAATTAAATGTCAAAAAATTCTAAATGATTTTAAACAAAATTTGAGCTTATAACTTTGGCAATATATAGAATGATTTGATTTCTTGAAAAGCAAAAACATCACCCTTAGATAGTAAGATGGTAAAGGAAATTATTTCAGCCATAGAAATTTTGTAAGGAAATTACCACTAAAAAGATATTTACAAAAGTAAAAGTTCTCCACTTAGGTCACCAGATAATTATGGTAGAAAAATCAATTAATTCAATTTTTTTTAATTGTGAGCACTTTTCTTTAGCTTCAGTTGAGTTATACGGTATAAGACATACTGTCTGACAAATATTTTCAGGTGGTTTTGTCACAAAAGAACTTAAAATTTGAAGAAAAAAAAAAAAGTCAATTCACTGCCTAAAAAACTCCAAGCTGGAATAATTTTGAATCTTTTGCATCTGTCAAAGAATTATAGCTAAATATAAAAAAGTTTGTTCCTATCACGACTGATGGTGTTCAAGCTACATTAGGTCAAAATCTGGATTTATTAGAATTTTAAGACAATAAACTAATGTTTCCAGTATTGCTCTATTCTACTCTGTGATGCATAGTGAAAATATTTGTGTTCATTTTTCTAAAGTAGACTCTATAATTTCTGAATACACAAAGAGATGTGTAAGTGTGTACAGATGCTATGAATCACTGCCAGTGTGCAGAACTATGAAAAAATATAGAATATAATGAATTTAATAACTGTTTCCTTTGCCAATGCACACTGGTTGAGTTCTGAACAAGTTTACAAAGTGGTATTCTGTCAACTCCACTTCAAGATTTCTTTAAACAAAAGAGGAGCTCACCGTTCAATATGGGAAGAAAAAAAGTGGCAACGCAATTTACTTTTCTCATCAATATTACACTGCATATGAATGAGCTAAACTTGACATTCCAAGGAAAGGGAAAGTTGGTTTATGACCTAGCTGGAGAACTACATGAATTTATGTTGAACTGAAAGTTCTCATAGTAGTTATCAAAAACAATGCTTTAACATATTTTTCTAACAGGAGTCAATGTGCAAAAAGTTTCCATTTTAATTAATAGCATTATGTAAATAGGCCACCAAAATAATAAAATTCGATGATTGCTTTGTTGACACTGATAAACTTAGGTTTTCTTTTAGTTTATGCAATAATCTTTTGAAGTTATTAATACTGTTAATATAAAAGTTAGTGAATTTTCTTGATATGGAAAGATGTGTTTTGATTGAGATATGTTTTTCAAAGTCAAATCATTTCTAAAATAATGACTGAGTATTGTCAATGTGGATGTGAATATTGAAGAAAATGATTTTTTGGTACTTGATTCACTTATCTGAAATTTTAAAAATCTGTTTGAAACAACTTGAGTAGGTAGATTTATGTTTTCAAATGTAACCTAAATACAGATCATATATTTCCAATGTAAATGTATGGTTTAACTTGAGCTGTGCTACAGTGTAAAAACATACTCTCAATTTCAGAGACTTATTACCAAAAAACAAGAGATGTAAAATATCTCATTAATAAATTTATATTCCTTACATATTAAGTATCAAAATAACTTTTGGGCATATTCAGTTAAATAAGTTATATTTTTTAAAAATTCACCTGTTTCTTTTTTACCTTTTTAATGTGGCTACAGGAAAGTTTAAAATTCCATATGTGTGATTGCATTATACTTCTGGTGGATAGGACTGATGTATGATAACTTTTTCTCCCTAATCTCCAGATTAAAAGATGTTTTAAACTGTCTTTAAGTTTGCCCAGAATGCTTTCATTTTAGTAATTTTTCTCTATAAAAATTCTATTTACGTAGAAATTTAGAAAAATACAGAATAAAAAAAAGAAAATTTTAAATTACCCATAAATGAATTTAGAATTACTATCAATATTTTGATGTATTTCCTGGTCTTTTTCCTAAATCAGTCTCTTCTCTCTTTATCTCAGGTTCCTCTCCACACTCCCAAGTAAAACAGAACACTATATTTTTTCCAAAATTATTCGAGCCATTGAGAAGAAATGAAAAGGGAATTCAAGCTTAGCCACAAAAAGATTAGAGAAGCTATGCCTTTGGGGGATTTAATGGTTAAAAGCAAAATATTCCTTTTCTCTGTAAAAGATACTGTCAAGAGAATGAAAAGACAAGCAACAGACTGGGCAAAAATATTTGCACAAGTCACATCTGATAAAGCAGAGGTCCCCAACCCTTGGGCCGCGGACCTGTTAGGAACCGGGCCACACAGCAGGAGGTGAGTGGCGAGCGGGTGAAGCTTCAGCTGCTCCCCATTGCTCACATTACCACCTGAACCAACTCCTGCCTTCCGTGGAAAAACTGCCTTCCACAAAACTGGTCCCTGGTTCCACGAAGGTTGGGGACCGCTGTGATAAAGGACTATTATGCAAAATATACAAAGAACTTTTACAATTCGACAGTAAGAAAACAAAACAACCTGACTCAAAAATGGGCCAAAGACCTTGACTGAAACCTCACCAAAGAAGACATATGATGGCAAATAAACATATGAAAAGATACTCCACATCACATGTCATCAGAGAAATGCAAATTAAAATAATGATCAGATATAATTACATACCTATTAGAATGGCCAAAATCCAGAACACTGACAGCAACAAATGCTGACAAAGAGGTGGCGCAACAAGAATACACATTAGTTGCTGGTGGGAAGCAAAATAGTACAGCCGCGCTTTGGAAGGCAATGTGGCACTTTCTTACAAAACTAAACATACTCTTACCATACAATCCAGCAATCACACTACTTGATATTTACTCAAGAGAACTGAAAACTTACCTCTGCACAGAAACCTGCACATAGATGTTTACAGTAGCTTTATTCATTATTGTCAAAACTTGGAAGCAAGAGAGATGTTCTTGGTGAATGAATACATAAACTGTGATACAGCCAGACAATGGAATATTATTCAGCACTAAAAAGGAATGGGCTATCAAGCCATGAAATGATATGGAAGGAACTTAAATGCATATTACTAAGTGAAAGAAGCCACTCTGAAAAGGCTACATACCACATGATTCCAACTATATGACATGCTAGAAATGACAAAAACAATGAAGGCAGTAAAAAGATCAATGGTTGCCAGGGACTGGGGGATGGAGGGATGAACTGGGGAAGCACAGAGGATTTTTAGAGCAGTGAAAAGACTCTGTATGATACTATCTATAATGGTGGACACTCATCATTATCATCATTATAATTTGTCCAAATCCACAGAATGCACAACACCAAGAGTGAACCCCAATGTAAACTATGGACTTTGGGTGATTACAATGTGTCAGTGTAGATCCATCAGTTGTAATAAATGTACCACTCTGATGGGGATGTTGATAATGGGGGGAGGCTATGCATATGTAGGGGCAGGGAGTATATGGGAAATCTTCTGGACCTTCCACTCAATTTTGCTGTGAACCTAAAATTGCTCAAAAAAATCAGGGAATTTTTTTTAAGCATAAGATGCTCTATTCTCCTTTCTCTAAAATTAGGTAAGACATTTTCCCCCCTGGATTTTTTTTCTCTAGGCTTCCCAAAAGAAATAACATATTTTAGAAGTTGTTAGATGTTGCTCCATTTAAGTGTGCTGAAAGCAGTTTATAGAGAAGATACCTAAAGTTAAATTATTTAAACACACTTGTACAATGATAGCTCCTTGGAAGAATAATTAGTATCTTTAACTTAAGTAAATCATTAAAAACTTGTATAATTATGCCATATGTATTTCAAGCAATCATTTAGAAACACAGAGCGTTTCTTACCATCATCACTATTATTAGTCATTGATAGAATATGCTTCTAACACTTCTCTCTATATAGAGCACAAGCCTATGTGTGCCTTTGAAGTCTTTCCATTTCATTTATTCAACAAACAATATATACTATCTATTGAAATAAAGGTAATTTCATATAACTCCTTTAGTAACTGTACAATAATTTTTAAAAACTGATTATGAAGTGTGTTGTGTGCATTGGTGGTGGTGGTATTGTAATTATCAAAGAGGAGCCTCATAATACTTTTCTGTTTATTTTAGAAAGGCTAAATTAGAAGGTCAGCTTTAGGGTGGAATTCTCAATATAACTATGTACGACATGTATTTGTTCTGTACATAAATGTGTGAAGTTTGCACAAATTCACAATGAGATCAATTTAATTTCAGTCCAACCATGTCAACTTTTAAGTGGAAATTCAGAAACCTAAAATAAAGGCTTATCAGGTAACAAAGACACATGCACTAACACTTGTCCCTACACTAAAGCCTATGTCACAAAGTCAGCGGGAACATGAATTTCTAGTCGACAAAAGTAACATCACTTAGAAACAGGTTATTTGTCTTACAAAATTAGCAACCATCCAGATATATTTTCATTTTGTTCTTCCTCCACTCCCTCTATAAAAGCAACATACCCTTCAAGGAGATGTAATGTATATTTCAGATATAGTGTATATTTCAACACAAAAGTGCATCCTTTCTCTTCCTTTATGGAGTAAGCCAGAGTGATGAATTTTAGAAATATCTTAACTTCTCCAACGGATGCAACTTGTCCTAAATTGAAGCATTTAAAGAGTGCATCGTTCTCACGTGTTTGGTAATCTATCTAAAGTACAAGCTATTAATAGCATGACTTTTGCTATTTTAAATAATGTTCTTATAGCTCTGTAACCAGTAAGAAATAAAACTGTTTTCCCTAAATATTTTGTTTTGTTATTTAAACATGATTAATCTCATGCACTTTATCTGCATATTCCTCGGTGCAGAAGACGCTAATGTTACATTATTTTGAGTTAAAAGTTTCTGTTTGTGGCCTTTTCACTCCATTTACTGCTTGGCTTGTTGCATCAACAAGAAGTGATGTAGTTTAATTACTTTTATGAAAATGAACTTAAAACTGTTATTACTTTGCACAAGTTCTAATGGCAATACCACTTTGGAATGAACAACAAAAGCAGACAGAGTGAGTCACAGTACTTACAGCATGCAAAGTAATAGAAAGGAATTCTTATTTATTAGAACAACATTAGCCTTTCATGGTACAGAAAATTGATTATGCTTCCCTGATTTGTTTGTTTTCTTCATGCTCTATGGGGCTCTTACACGGCTTCTGTATAATTTACTAACTCGTTATTTCCCACTAGCAAGAGTATAGATATTACTTTCTTAGATGACACATTAGGGAAGTTAAAATGCAATCAAATTATAGAATTTAAAGCATCTAAACTCCTAGAATACAAATTTTTTATCTAAAGAAAAGTGCCATGCATTAAATTTCAAATAAACAGGAGAAGCAGGCTCTTTTGCTTGATTTGTGTGCTTGTGATAATTAAGGAGATTGAAGGGGGTGAGGAGATGAGAAGAAATTTGTACAACTGGTTCATGACTTGCAATAATTTTTTTCTTTCTTTCTCAGATAATTCCAAATGTTGTCTTATTCAATAAGTAAAATGTATGACAAAATTGGGATTACCAATACCCCATAATTTTTACAAGGGAAGGAAGACATCTTGCAATGTTTGATATAAAGTACTCAAGAGCAGATACTGAATAATAGTGAGGAATTGAGAAATTTAGTCTCTGAACTCAGACAAGCATAGATATGAAATTTATCTCCAATACACTAGCTCTATGACCTTAGGCAAGTTACTAAGCTGTAGCCAATTTTTTTCATAAATAAAAGGACTTTATAAAGATTAAGAAAGAAAATACATATGAAGAACTTAACACAAAACCTGTTTAATAGTAGGTATTCAATACAATGTATTACTAATGAACCCTTAATAAAAATCAGAATTAAGTAGGCATACAATAGATGTCAGTTTTTATCATTGTTAGTATTACTGTTATTATGAGTACTATTATTTTGTCTTCCTCTCAAGCACTGTATAAGCAAAGTGCATCCGGCCCCTCCATTCCTTTCATGGTTCCAAAGAGGATGATACTTCCACTTCTGGACTTACGTGGGATTTGAGGGGTTTTTAATTTATTTATTATTTAGAGCATCAGCTCTATTTCTAGCACATGTGCTAGTTGTAGAGGGAGCATAGCAGAAGTATGAGGTACGAATATTAGTAAGATACCCGGGGTCCATGCAGCAAAGTCTGCCAACGGCAATAGCAACAAGAATTAGAACTTGTGCTTCACTCTTGCACAGCATTTAAACTAGCTTGAAAAATCTTCAAACTGGGGAAGGAGAGCCAGTCCTCTTCCACATACTTTCAGAATGAAAATGGCAGTCATATAAATGTTTGCCAGCCTCAACTTAAAGCTGATTTATTTTTGAATAATGCTGAAAATTACAAAATCCCAGTGGACTTTGCTGTAACAGCATTTGATCTGTTAGCAGACAAGACCTTCCCTATAATGCATTATAATCTTAGGAATCATCCTAGAAGATACGAAAGCAAAGAACAAAAAATATAATTTTAAGATAAAAAAATTTGTTTGCCCTAGTATCCTCATAAGTAAATAGAAAATGAGAAAGACTGTCTTTAGGGTACATTTGTAATTCCTTTTTTTCTTTTTAAGGCACACGGTTGTGTGTACTTGACTAAATTTGCTAGGTAATTTATCACAGTATGAGTATCAATTCAAAACTATTTATTACTTGAAATAATTAGAATGATCATTAAAAAGCACAGAAGGGTATAATAAAAACCAAGAAAATGGAGGGGTTGAGATGAAGTTTTCTTGTTATTGCTTTCCTTCCCGTATTTTTCTTGACTCACCCTAAAGGATAGATGGTGCCTGTTAATAGTAGGAAGGAAAGAAAAATGCTGACTGATCTGTAACACTCAAAGCAAAGGGAAAAGAAAACAAAGCAAACATGCATAAGCCAAAGAAAATGAGCAAGTGGACAGAGAGAGGAAAAAGCAAATGGGACATTAGACAGCCTAACCAGAAAAATACAAACAAGGGGGATGGAAAGAATATCACACAACAAGAGAAGAGCTGGTACAAGAAAGACATAGCATAAAAGTAAAAGAGTAATGAAAGAAACTCAGAGGAAAGAAGAAAGGGCAGAGCTGAAAATTTGTTACTATTTGAAAAAGTAAAGCAAAAGTGAAAAAAAAGAATGATGACAGCAAACTGCTGCCAGAAAAAAAAAATAATAATAATACTAATACTCAAAGGACCAGATGCATTTTGAACGTATTTTTCTTAAAATGGACAAAAATAAGAACACACTGAAATTACAAATGTAAAAATTCCTTCACATAAAAACCAAAGTCAAAAAAGGGAAACACTCCAGGGAAGAAAGAGAAGTCTAATTACAGGTCATTGGCACATCTTAAAAAGTGCTTTCACTGTTTCATGAATGTATGTTGCCAAACCACGATGGATAAAGGGAGTGCTGGGTGTGGTCAAGTGGCTTTTTTGTGAAGCAACACAATGAAGATAAAAAATGTCCCCAATTTATCAAAGTGTTAAAGAAACCAAATCTTTCTCTTTGGACTCAAGAAAGGGTTAACATTAAAAATCATTCAAGTGATAACATGATACAAACGAGATGATACTATGTCTTTGGAAAAGTGAAAGATAAAACAGAGAAAGCATCTATTAAATATTTTTTTTAGGAGAAAGATGTAAAGTTAAGGGGAAAACACTTTAAAATGTATTAGAGAGGCTCTATTAACAGGAGGTAAAGAGCAGTGGTTAAGCATAGTGATTACAAACCAGAAGGCCTAGGTTTGAATTCTGGTTCTACCACTTACTCAGTGAGTGATATTTAGCAAGGAGATAACCACTCTGTGTCTCAGTTTACTCATCTATAAAATGGCTATCACAAAATTGTTCTGAAGATTAAATAAGATATTAAATATAAATCACTGGGCACAGTGCTTAGTACATAGTAAGTACTCAACCAGTATGTAATAGATGAAACAGAGCAAACATGAAAAAGTCTTGGTAAGAACTGTAAAACAAGTAACTTATTCAGATCTTTAAATGTCTCATTAATTTGTATAATTATGTCTTGGTAAATACCCCATTGTTACATAAGCATGTTGATGGAATTCCCTTTTTGAGGAAATTTACAATTACTTCACTTGGGGCTTTTTTTTGCTTTTAAACATTTATACAATCAACTCTGGGGAGAACATTAATAGGACAAAGACAAGAAATATGAATGAACGACACTATGGTGACAGAAACAAAGTAAATACTCGAAAATAAAACTCCAGGGTGTGAAAGAATACCATGATTTATGCAAAGTACTTTTGTGTACAGATCACTTCTTAATAATTCTATGAATGCTTGTGAAGAGGAAATCAACTCTTGCCTTCTAATTTCTACCAAAAGGTAGAAATGTGTCTTTCTGCTAAATGACTATTTAGATCTAAAAGAGTTAAAAGAAAGTTTTTCAGAACTATAGATTTTAAGGAAAGTAAATAAATAAACAAAATATGTTTGATTTCAAAATAAAAGTTCTAAATAATTATGGATTGGCCAAAAACTGCTATCAGGTTTTTCCTTAATATCCTATGGAAAACCCAAACAAACTTTTTGGCCAATCCAATATACATAGATGTGGAAAAATTATGTGACAGCAAAAGGATTCATGACTCTGTGGATAGGAATTTTGTCTGTCTATAGGTCATTCCTCCCACTATAATAAAAGTTCAAAGTATAATACCAATGTTCAGTAATATAAATTTGAGTATCTAAAGTATAAACATAATAAACACTTTAAATTTAAAAAGGTATAGGAGATTACTGAACTATTGCCAGTCAAATATTTTCAGTTCTACTATTTTTCTATTTTTAAATTTATTAATTTCTGCTCTTTTGAATTCTAATCCCTGTTTTAACCTTTTCTTAAACTTATATTGCTCTTTACCTAGTTCATTTAATTCAATATTTAATACATGGATTTTCATTTTTTCTTTTTGATAAGTTCTTAAGACGACAAATTTTCCTCTAGGTACTAGTTTAGTTGTACGGCATAGGCTCTAATTCACAGTGGGGTTTTTTTTGATTAATTCCTATAAATTCCAAAATCTTGGCTTTGATTTCATATATTTTTAATGTTTTTCATCTGCACTTGATTATATCAATAGAGAATTCTCATTACATCTAGAGAACAGGTACTGTTTTCTGTCTTATTCACTGCTTTTTTCAGAGTAGGACAATCTCATTCACTTGGTAGAAAAAATAATTAGTAATTTACTGATTAATTATAATTGATCTTAGTTCTAAGTTAAAAAAATACGTCATATGATAAACTGAATAAAATTTTTTCCAGTCATTTAGAAGCCATTAAATATGACATAGAAGAAAAAGGAAGAGGTGGTGATTGACAAGGAGGAGCAGGCGGAGGGAGAGGGAGGGAGGGGAAAGGAGGGAGAAGAGGGAAACAGTAACCTGGGATTTAAAAGCCTCAAGTTCTAGACACCATACCAAGTTCATCTTCATTTTCTTTAAATACAAAACAAGGGAGTTCTCTTGCCCATGATATCTAAGATCCTCCTCTATATATGTGTTATGGTTCAACCTAAGATGATTGATAGACAGGTAGATAACATGCACATCTACACGCACATATTTACACACATGAGTGTGTACTTTCATCAAATGATTAATTGCATAAGGAACAGAAAATTGCAGCTTTTCTGAATAAGAAAGAAAAACACCATCTAATTTGATAACTCAAGTGATGACTAAAATTCCTGGGCAAAAAATACCTATCAACAGTTCATCCATCCTATTGCTAACACCTACGGTAATACGGAACACAATATAACCTGAATCAGCTGCTCTGTCTTTGAAATGCTGACTCACCTAAAACGTGCTTTTCTATAACTTCTTGCTTTACGTTCTAACTGTACCTAATGGAGCCACACCAAGTAAAGTCATTCATTTTCATCTAAAGTCATTGATGCAGCTTTTTCAGTCAGTGTAAGGCTGCAGGACCATGACTCAAATTCATATAGAGATAACATATTAACGATAATATTCGTAATCATTATATTTGTTACTAGATGAAGTCTCTTCGTGATTCAATGATATTTCCACCAACCTGTTATCTACTGAAGCACGTCACTGTGAGTCATAGGTCACCTCCTTCCTCGCAAAAAATCCTTGGCCGGCTCCCAGATGCCTGAGGATGTTACTCCGCGCCTGGCAGAGACGCTCTCTTCAGCTCTCACGCAAGGCTCCCGGCCAGGTGCAAGCCTTTCACGCTCTGAAGTTTCTGGGCCAGAGAGGCAATGGAAGCCACACAGCTGAGGACTGTGGCTAATGGGGGAGGTAGTGCCTCCTATAAAAAGGGCAGCTGCTACTCAGCTGTATCTCGTGATCCCACGTGGGGAGGCTGGTCAGAAGTTTTGAGAATTTTGGAAGGCAAAATTTTAAGTGAAATCTCCCGATTTTTATACGTTGGCAACTATTTCAAATTTTTCAAAGTCAACATACAGAAAGAAAGGTAAAAAAAAAAAAAAATATATATATATATATATATATATATATATATATATGTATATATATATATCTGTGGGTCTAATTTGACCCAAGGCTACCAGTTTAAGTTTCTGGCTCAGGCTTCTGATACAGCATGGCTTTTTTTCAGTGTGCGCTGGCTGTTAATTGCTCCCTGGGGTTAATAAGAGATCAAATTTTAGAAACAAAAGCCTATATTTATATTACTAGATATAACTAATTGTAAAAGAGAGGAATTAAGGATGTTTATGAGGCTTTATTTGTTGTCTTAGAGAACTTGCTATTTTAAAGTTATCAATATAAAATAAAAATTAAATTAAAAAATAAAGTTATAACCATAAACATTGGAGTTCAAAATTTTCAGATTTTGTAACTTTTTGAGATGATGAAATGGTTTCCCAGGGTTGTGTTTAATTTAAATAGATCACAATGAAACTAAAAATAATTTTAGACAAAGGAGAACAACCCTATTTATTCTAAGTCAGTTTATAACCCTCACCTGTTCCTCCAGCAATTTTTACTTTAAAGATGTTACATTCAACAGAAATACAGATCAATGGAACAGGATAGAAAGCCCAGAGATAAACCCACGCACATATGGGCACCTAATTTACGACAAAGGAGGCAAGAACATACAATGGAGAAAAGACAGCCTCTTCAATAAGTGGTGCTGGGAAAACTGGACAGCTACATGTAAAAGAATGAAATTAGAACACTCCCTAACACCATACACAAAAATAAACTCAAAATGGATTAAAGACTTGAATGTAAGACCAGACACTATAAAACTCTTAGAGGAAAAACACTCTTTGACATAAACCACAGCAAGATCTTTTTTGACCCACCTCCTACAGTAACAGAAATAAAAACAAAAATAAACAAATGGAACTTAATTAAACTTAAAAGCTTTTGCACAGCAAAGGAAACCATAAACAAGACATAAAGACAACCCACAGAATGGGAGAAAATATTTGCAAATGAAACAACAAAAGATTAATCTCCAAAATATACAAACAGCTCATGGAGCTCAATATCAAAAAAACAATCCAGTTAAAAAACAGGCAGAAGACCTAAATAGACATTTCACCAAGGAAGACATACAGATGGCCAAGAGGCAAATGAAAAGATGCTCAACGTCACTAATTATTAGAGAAATGCAAATCAAAACTACAATGAGGTATCACCTCATGCCGGTCAGAATGGCCATTATCAAAAAAGCTAGAAACAATAAATGCTGGAAAGGGTGTTGTGAAAACGGGACGCTCCTACACTGTTGGTTGGAATGTAGATTGATACAGCCACTATGGAGAACAGTATGGACTTTCCTTAAAAAACTAAAAATAGAACTACCATACGGCGCAGCAATCCCACTACTGAGCATATACCCTGCGAAAACCATAATTCAAAAAGAGTCATGTACCACAATGTTCATTGCAGCACTATTTACAATAGCCAGGACATGGAAGCAACCTAAGTGTCCATTGACAGATGAATGGATAAAGAAGATGTGGCACATATATACAGTGGAATATTACTCAGCCATAAAAAGAAACAAAACTGAGTTATCTGTAGTGAGGTGATGGACCTAGAGTCTGTCATAGAGAGTGAAGTAAGTCAGAAAGAGAAAAACAAATACTGTATGCTAACGTATATATATGGTACTGATGAACCTAGTTGCAGGGCAGGAATAAAGAGGTAGACATAGAGAATGGACTTGATGACATGGGGTGGGAGGGCGAACCTGGGGCAAAGTGAGAGTAGCATCGACATATATACACTACCGAATGTAAAATAGTTGGCTGGTGGGAAGCGGCATCATAGCACAGGGAGATCAGCTCGGTGCTTTGCAATGACGTAGAGGGGTGGGATAGGGAGGATGGGAAGGAGGCTCAAGAAGGAGGGGATATGGGAATATATGCATGCATATGGCTGATTCGCTTTGTTGTGCAACAGAAACTAACACAGTATTGTGAAGCAATTATACTCCAATAAAGATGTATTAAATAAAAAAGATGTTACATTCATTTTCAATCCCTTTTCCAACAGATGGAAGTAATCATTCCTATAATCAAGAGCAGGGATCAGCATTCAGTAAAGGACCCTATAGCAAATGTTTTAGTAAATATTTTAGGCATTACACATCATATCGTCTCTCTTGCAACTATTCCAATATACATTGTAATGTGAAAGTAGCAAAAACAATGTGTAAATGAATGGCATGGCTGTCTTCCAATAATGTTTTATACATTTACTAAAATTTGAATTTTACATAATTTTCATGAGTCACAAAATATTATTATTTTAAATTTTTCAACCATTTAAAAATATAACAGCTATTCTCAGCTCATGGATCATACAAAAACAGGTGGTGGGCCAGAACTGGCCCACAGGCTGTAGTTTGCTAACCTCTGATTTTAGAGCACATCATTTCCAGTACCAAGATATCTAGAATACCAAATTATTTGTAAATATTTAATTTTTAAATTATATTGCCAAATTGTTAAGAAAGTGGCTTGGCAAATGGAGAATCAGAAAAAAAGGAATTGGATTATTTGGAAAAACATTTCTTCTAAAAGCACATCACACAAAAAAAGCATATCACATGGAACTGCTAATCAAATACCCCTTTGCCTCCTCGTGAAATTTTCTTGTTTTACAAATCCACAATCTAGCAGAGAGTTTAAAATTCTAGTAGAAGTAAACCATACTCATCATTGTTTTACCAGCTCTGACTTTGGCCAATTGTCCTTGAAGATATTTCTGACCATCTTATCTCCTACTAACATACTATAGAGGCAGATAATACCAGGGTTGCAAGACCAGTCCCCATCATATGGGCAACATGGGTGGATGCATTAGTAGATTTTTTTTTCTTGATCTTACCCTTTAAAAATATTTCAAGGAAAACTTGAAATAATTTATTAAATATGCTGGTGGGTTTCCTTTTTCAATTTCCTAAGCAAACAGTCATTATCCCTTACTTTCAGGAATTAAAAACCACACTGCAGATTTATTTTGTACAATTGGTAGAGGTTGTTTATATTACCAAGGCATTATAAAATCATTTATCATACATTCTTCTTGTGTGTGCAGCTCTATTTTATGTACTACACAAGATGTTCCCTTTTGCAAAGGTGTTGCATCCAGAATAAACAAACCTCTGGGAGGAATGTGAGCGAGGCTGAAATTATCTATCAGAAAAATGAATGGTATTTTAATCATTCCTGAGTATCTTCCTTTATATATTTCAGATATTGCATTTATCGTGAAAATATATAAAAGTAAGAATATCAGACCAAAAGATCTTTTGCAAACGTCTTCTTGGCTAATAAAGTCCAGGGCCTGGACTCAGCATTTGGTACTTAGAGTTACTTAATGGCTTTTGGAATAGATAAGCTAGAGAGCTAAGCTCACTTTTTCACTTTGTAAACAGCAATGGATGGACATCTGTTCTGGTTTGGAAAAAAAAAAAAAATCACCCTACAAGCTTTATAGAACTGCAGTAATAGTATGGCTGAGTTAACATTATATTCTACTGAGATCCTGAAATGGAGGTATGATTAATTATTTCTAAAGTATGGAAAATTTAAGGAAAGATCAATTTTTGTGTTAATTTTTCTTAATGCTGTCAGCTATTTCATTAAAATCCAAGAAGAGTTTGTTGCTTTTCTTCCTTGGAGAATTTATTGATTTTCTAAAATATTTATAGGTAGATATCCTTCTAGTATCTTACTTGATGATAAATCTCATCAGATTTAATATCCAGAAACCAAAGGCCTCAGAAGAAGTCATGAGTATATTTTTTGGTGGTGGTGGTGATGGCAGGCCATTTGTGTGTGTGTGTGTGTGTGTGTGTTTTGCCTCCATTGCCATTTGTTTAGACATTCAAATTACATGAAGAGATATCATCCAAAATGGAGCAATTTTTTAAATAGGGAAACAAAGGGATGTTTATACACTTTCTATATACACTTCTTTAAACACCTGTATAATTTCCACCCCAATTGTCATAGATCATTATTCCTTAGATTAATCAGCTGTAAATATGTAAAAACTGTTAATAACATTATCTAACTCAAATTTAAACACTTTAACCTTAAGGAATTCATAGGAAACTTCTGCTAGATGTTGCACTAAAAAACAGGTAATCTATGGTCATGTAATCCCCATGGTGTAGTATTCTAATAATTATTTTTTAAAATAGGTTCTCTTTCTGTTTTCACATTCTTTTATAATTACTTAGATTTGTCATTTAAGTAATATTTTCTAGAATTTCATCTGAGACCTGGAACTTACCAGTTTTGTTTTATCTAGTACTTACTTTATCCTCCTACACATGTGAACTCATACTTTTTGAAACAATAAAGAAAAACTGAAGTTAAGTCACACTTTAAAGAACTATAATGAATCTAGCTCTTGTCTACCTGCCGTCTAGCCTTAAAACAGAATTTTTAGAAATTATTAAACTGAAAATATTCCCCTCGTAAGCATGGTTATGAATATTAAGTCATTGTAAGGGAGAAAGCCCTGCAGTAGAAATCAAGAGGAAGATTTTTAGTGCTGGCTCTGACACCAATTAGTTATACAGTCTTTTAAAATCTTTGTTTGTTCATCTTGTAAAATGAATTAACAAGGCCTGTACAATTGATAAAGCTATTTTGTGTCTTAAAGAAGTTAATACATATGTAAAGCTTTTGAAATTTATAAAATATTCTAAACTTTTAGTCTATTATTAAATCAACTCCACTTACATTTACTTATGCATTAATCTTCTATTATATTCAGATTTCTATTTCACTTTAGTTATAGAGTTACAACCATTTCAAATAATGAATGTGTAATATGGGCAGGATTAATACCATAGGACAAATAAAATCAATCTGATAATTTGGAAAAAAATCTAGATTTCGTCCACCCTGCTTTGCATCCTCAGCCTGTGTGTGCATGTGTGTGTGCGTGTGTGTGTTCTTTACATTGGGAGATGTACATTGAGAAATTCAAGCTCAAGGATTTACTTAACATCTATTCCTCACTGTGCTGGAGCATGCCCCCCAGGAAAAGGTGCTAGATTGAAGTCATAAAGTATTATGACTCACTTTGTTCATGACAATATCATCAACTTAATAGCAACAACCAAAAGCAATTCATTAAGCGTTGCATGATGTATTGATATTTCCTGGTCATGGGTCTGGCTATTACAGATTAGATTGTCTTAACCAAAGTATTATTTGGTCGTCTAACACATAAAGTTAGAATACAAGACAATGACATCTACACTGCTAGTGAACTAAATTCAATCAGGATATTAACATCAAGAATATTAAGGATGTTGTCATTAAAGGTTATTCATATAACACTGCTCTTGCACTCACTATTGGTTTGTAGAAGAATAATGATCTGTATGTATGTAAAATGATCAAAATTTAAGATGAAAAGGCCCCTGAAACAGTATCTGAGACAGGCTTTAGAATTTAAAATACTTCAGTACATTAAACAGTATTTGTCAAACTGTTATTCGTTAATACTGTACATAATTCACAATTGCTTTCAAGAACACTCAATACAAATAAAATGGGTCACCAATAAGTCTCCCATGAAAATATTTGTTGGGTTTCCCTGGTGGCGCAGTGGTTAAGAATCCACCTGCCAATGCAGGGGACACGGCTTCGAGCCCTGATCTAGGAAGATCCCACATGCCGCAGAGCAACTAAGCCCAGGTGCCACAACTACTGAGCCTGCGCTCTAGATCCCACGAGCCAGAACTACTGAAGCCCACATGCCTAGAGCTCGCGCTCTGCAACAAGAAGCCATCGCAATGAGAAGTCCGCGCACCGCACTCGCCGAAACTAGAGAAAGCCAGCGCTGAGCAACAATGACCCAACTCAGCCAAAAATAAATAAATAAATTAATTAATTAATTAATTAATTAATTAATTAAAAGAAAAATATTTGTTAAAATTCCCGTGATCCAGGTTAAAATCCATAAAGATTCCAAAACCTCTTTACAAGGCAACCTGCTCATACGGCCTGCTTATATTTGTAATCAAGTCTGTTTTATTCAATAGAAAACAAATCTCTTAAATAACACCTTTGACTGATCTTTAGGTGGCCTATGTATATCAGCGTCAGATATTTATTAGTTACTCACTCACTAGACATATGAGCCTTACAGCAATTCAAAGAGTAAAATTTGGATATTATTCTCCAGTAGCATGGACTCCAAGAGGAAGGTAATACACAAGGAAATTTCCTATGAGTCCAGATAGGGATACCCATAAAAAATATTACCAGCAAACATTTTACAATCTCACAACTGTAAATTAAAAGAAAGAAGAATGTTATATACTGGAGGAATGGTATTTTATATCTTAAGTAATCAACTTTTACTTGTCTCAGGAGGTATTCATTGGATTGTTTGTAATGGTGGCTTTTTTATGACCCATCTCCTCCACTCTTAGCCCGAGTGACTAGATGGCTGGGTTAGAAGAGATCCAGCTTCCTTGTCTGAATACCTAGAACACTTAAAATAAATACCGCATTGTTGTATGTGTGATCAGTTCACCATTATTTCCTACGTGTAATTACTGTTGCTTCACATGCAAGTATCTTAAAAGTGAAATCCATGTCTTATGCATATATATTCCTAGTCTAGCAATGCCCAGAGCACATGGAAGCCATGTACTAACTATTTACTGACCGTTTGTTGACTGATAGAAGCCAACTTAGTATAATTGGCCCAATGATATTTAAACAGTACATTCAGGGGCCTGAGAAAACTATGGAATCCTGCCATAGGCTCATCATATGCAATCATCTATTATAAATATTGGTAGCTCTGACAAAGATAATGGTAACTTTTTTTAAAGCCACTACTAATGTACTGATAATTCTGAGGTCTGAAAAAGTACCCGAATTATTTCAGGTCTTAATTTATAAACTAAGAATTTGTTGATTCAGGAAATTTCATTTTGGCCATATTTTCTTTTTAAAATTACAAGTCAGTAATATTACAGGAAAACAAAAATCATCAAGATGTGTTTGTGTATCACAGTTACTTAAATAATAAACACTAATAGAGAAAATGCAAGAATCAAGCATAATTACTAGGTTATTTTCAAGAGCTCATCAAATTGAGATCATAATTATAGTGCTGTTTTAAGGAATAAATTTAGCATTCTTAATAAAGATGCAAGTTTTAAATGGTAACATTTATTACTTACTTTAGATATAAATTTTTATGGTCTCGTTTATTTTCTAAGCAGTGAAAAATTTCTATCTTTCTAAATGTCTCTGTGTCTCTTTTTCTCTCTCTCAATTTAAGAAATAAAAGAGACCTTTGCTGTAGACAAAAGCAAAGACTAATAATTAAATCAGATAACATTTAGGGATTTTCATTTGTTTTTCAAATTTCTTCAGGTAGTTTTCTTTTTTATTTATTGTTGAAAAGAAAATTTGTGTATGTATTAACAAAAAAAAGGTAGAAATAACATGACTCCCCATCACCTCTTTCTGATGTTATGTCTCTTGCCCTGGGATAGAAGACTATCATGGGCTTGGTGGTTCTTCTTCTTTGAGTATGTATGGCTTTTGGTAGGACACCTTGTTAATGACTCTTCTTAGGCAAAGGATCTCCTCTGAGAATTCTTGCCCATAAAGGAACTGAAAGAATAGATTGGGGTATCAAGGTGTTATCAAAAAAGAAGAGATATAGGGCACTCACAGCCAGAAAACTCCTATAACAGAAACTCAGATCTTGTATGTCTCTACTCCTTCTCAGTCACATCTTATTTCTCATTGTTCCATTTCAGTCTAGGACTAGAAAGTAGAGCAGGAAAGGGCGGTTTGTCCAACTACTATCAGCTCAATTAGTTGATTTTTCTTTGAGATATGTTCTTAATAGTAAATTGTCTCTTCCCTGGGTGAGACATTTTGACCACCATAGACATCTTTTATTTATGTTTTTTAGCCCAAATTTCAAAATCTGATTATTTATGAACATTAGGAACTTTTAAAATTTTAAACAAGAAAAAATAAAAGCATCTTGTGAGATATCCCTATGACACAGGCCACTTACCTCATTAATCCCAATACCAAGATTAAGTCATCACAACTGCATTAAATACACATCACAAATTTTAATGATATTTTAAAGGCAAAGTACAATTTAAACAAATCAAATATTATTAACACATCATGGGAAAAGCAAATTAATATGAACATATTTAGTGGGGCAAATGTTTCTTCATAAATATAGTTATCCCTGAGTTATAAGTAATCTTCTTATTATTGATAATAAATTGTACATTATTTAGTACCTGGAGTACTCTGCATTGACTTTTGCATCCTTCCGACATATTTTCTCATACATATTTAAAATGTAAAGCATCCTAACTCTTTTGTATAAAATTATATATAAAAGTCATAGTCTAGTATATTTTAAGATTATATAGGTAAAGAAATGGTGTGGTTAGCCTTTCCTATAGTAAAGGGAAAACAGCATTTATCTACATGTTACCAAAACAATCATTTGAAAACTGAAAAAGATTTTTAATTTTATTAGCATTTTTAAATGGTTTTTATATATGAAGTTGCTCAATTTAAAATACCAAGATATTGGTAATACTGGATAGGATATCATCTACTTGGTATGGTTTCAGAATGGCTCCACTAGCATGTGTATTAACTAAATGAAAATGGAACTGTGTACTAGCTCTATTTCTAAAGGAAGGATGGAAGACACTTTTCGAACACATCTCTCTTCCTGGCTCTATAGTAGGCTTTCACTTAAATGATCTAATTTAAACTTCATGATGCCTCTACCCTAATACACTGAAATAATTATCCACATTTTTCAGATTAGGAAACAATATTTAGAGAGACCAGGTTATTTCTTTGTGGTAATATTTATTATAGCTCTTGATTTGTTATTTATATGCTAATGTTCCAACAAATTTAACCTATCTCACAAGAATGCATACGTATGATAAGCTAAAATAAATTTACAGTAAGTGAGGTTGAGGTATAGTGAAACTAAATGAAGTTATATATTCCAGATTCTAGAATTAGGATATACCTTTATCCAAGCCTTCAAGCAGGCAAGATTTAAAATATAGTCATTTATAGGACATAGAGTATCTGTAAGTTAAAAATAAGCAGTTGCTTAGAAAAAGCACATCTAATCAGAGACTAAAGAGCAATTACCTTATTTTTGTAATCTCCTGGTATGATCACTATCAACTGGGGAGTTTCACAAAACTATTTCTTACAACTCATTTAGTCTTATGATATTATACTGCCCTGGAACAAAGAATGGATATTTCAGCAGCAATCTATTAGTTGATGGAGAAAGAAGATGCTCTTCCTTTAGGGGAATCCTATATATACACTGAAAATAATGTTTTTGAAAAATATTTATTACCATAGATAATGGTCAGAATAAATTGTTAAGTGGGAGATATATATATATATTTCACAATAAAATGTTAAAGTGGGAGAATATAAAATGTATATTCTCCCACACTGCTCATATTTAAGGTTTCCTATAAACTCCTTCCTAGATCTACCATAAATGCTTCTAATTTGCTCCTACTAGAAACCGAAGTAATGTCATTAAATAAGTAGTTACATCATAGCTGTGTCCACCTGCAGCCATCAAGGCCTAAGTAACATTTGAATAGTATAGCAAATAATCAAAATATATTAAGGTAAGATAAGCATGCTTAACAATTCTTTTTCAAATATAAATCTTCTGTACTTTTTATTTCACCAAGAGAATGAGTTGGTAATTAACCTATTGTCAGAAGAGCTAAATTCCAATTTACCATAGTTCTCCATGACCTTAAGATGCACAAAAGCACAGCCCTTCTTAAGATAATGCATGTGTGCATAGATAAAAATAGAAATTAAAGTGTCATATGGAACATACCCTTCTTCCATTGATTGCCACTTGCCTGACAGGTCAACTAGCTTCAGGCCAAAATAATTCATTTCAGGTCACTAGGCTAACAATTTCCAGTTTACAGTGCTCTAGTGAAAAGAATTCTAACACATTCCAGAAAATAGAGTACTACCTTCAAAACATTTTGGAAACCTGCAAAGTATAAACCAGACTTTTCATTAGTGCTGTAAAATTTAATGACACTTCCACTTATAATTGGCGGGGTTTTTTTATTCAGGATTACATTATCTGGCGTCTATGTCTTTCTCAACTTTTATCCCTTTATCACAGCTCATTAGGCAGGGAAAAGGGGAGGTATGAAACACAAATTAAATGGCTTTACTGTTGGCCCTTTAGGCAAAAAAGACAACTCTACTCCCTAGAGAATTATCTAGACCCAAAGGTCAGTAGGAATTCTTTAGTTGTTTTTTATTCTACAGTATACTTAATATTTCCTACTGTCCTTGATAATTCTTCCTTGAATAAATATTATAGGACTTCAGCCTCATTAAATAGTCATGGCAGAAAAGCTGACAAACAAAAAAAGCACAAAGGAAAAAAATTACCACTGCTAAAATTTGATGTATGTCATTTTTTTCTAGTAGGCAAAACCATATGTATTTTTGCAGTTATACTATAGATTTTTTTAGCATTTCTTCAGCTCTAGCAATATATTCTGCAATACAGATTTTAGAAGCTAAATATTATTTTGTTATATGGATGTATTATTATTTACTTAAATAACAGGTTATTTCCATTTTTTGATATTAAAAATAAAGCTACAGTGTGCACCCTTGTGAACATATCTTTACACACAACTGAATTTTCTCATAAATTCCAAGAATTTTAATATTTAAGTCAAAGCATGAAAAATTTTTTTAATTTGATTTCCAAAAGACAATTTTATATAGTTCCATCATTTCCTACTCAGAATGGCAGTATGAGAGCACCCTTTTTCAGGAAGTCCACCAAACAATAGACTTTTCTTTACTTTTACCAATTTCATTGATAAATATTACTTCTCATGAAGTCATTTTCAGAAAGTGAAAACCTGTAAGAATTAATCTCCACCACAAGAAACACTAAAAGAATTTCTATAGGCTAAAGGACAAGGATATCAGATAGAAACTTGGTTTTACAAGAAGGAATGAAGTACACCAGAAAAAAATAACAACAGTCAGTAAATATTATGGGCCATTGAAATTATTATTCCTATACTTACACGTACTTTTTGTTGTCTCCTTAAAGACATTTAGCCATTTAAAGTAAAAATAATAACAAAAATGGGTTTTATAGAATATTTAGAAGTAAAGTAAATGACAATTGAAAATATATTGTTATAAATTTCTTAAATTGTTCCTTAAGTAATAGAATTTTTAGTGCTGTATGAGAGGAGAGGATAGTAACAGAATTTTTAAGGTATGCTGTAATAAATTAAATATGTATATTTTATTATCTAAAGAAACACCCCAAAAAAGTACAAAACAGAATAACTAAAATGCAACAAGATGAGATAAAGTAGAACACTAAAAATACATTTATATACCTCCAAAAAAAGACAAAAAGGAAACAACTGGAGGACAATGAATGGATGAAACCAAAAAATCAAAAATCAAATACCAATATGAAATTCAAGCATGTCAATAATTATATTAAATTTTACAAACAAAACACTTCCCTTGAAACACAGACTATAAAGTGGGATTTAAAAAGCAAGCAAGACTCAACCATAGTTACTTCTGAAAAATAAATACACTTTAAACAGAAAACTATGACAAATTTGAAAGTTAAAAGACTTTTTAAAAAGATTTACCATGCAAGCATTGATCATAAGAAACCTGTTATACTATACTAATGTCTACCAAAAAGACTTGAAGATGAATAGTATTACCAGGAAATTAGAAAGTATATTCAATGGGATGATAATAAAAGTATACAAATTAAAATTTATGAAACTCAGCTAATTCATCCTTAAAGAAAATGTAGTTTTCTTCTCCAATTTTTAAAATTGTGGTGAAATACACATAACATAAAATACACCATCTTCATCATTTCAACTGTACAGTTCAGTGGTATTAAATATACTCATGATGTGCAACCATCACCACTATCCATCTCCATAACTTTTCATTTTGTAAAATTGAAACAGTGTACCCATTAAACAATAATTCCCCATTCTCCCTGCTGCCCCGCCTCTGGCAACCACCAATCTACTTTCTGTCTCTGTGGTTTTGACTACTCATATAAGTGGAATCATACAGTATTTGCCTTTTTGTGATTAGCTTATTTTACTCAGCATAATGTCCTTAAGGTTCATCTATATGGTAGCATATGTCAGAATTGCCTTTTCTTTTTAAGGCTGAATAATATTCCATTGTATGCATAAACCACATTTTAGTTATCCGTTCATCTAGCAATGGATACTTGGGTTCCATCCATGTTTTAGTTGTTGTGAATAATGCTGCTATGAATATGAGTGTATGAATACCTCTTTGAGACCCTGCTTTCAGTTCTTTGTATTCCTTTTATTTATTTTACTTTTTCTTGCCTAATTGTTCTAGCCAGAACTTTAAGTACTATGTTGACTGTAAGTGGAAAAAGCCAGCATCCTTTCCTTGTTCCTGATCTTAAAGGGCAAGTTTTCAATTTTTCACTATTGAGTATGATGTTCATTGTGAGTTTTTCATATATGACTTTTGTTACGTTGAGGTAGCCTCTGTCTATTCCTCATTTGTTGAGAGTTTTTATCATGAAAGGGTGGTGAATTTTGTCACATGCTTCTTCTGTAACAACTGAAACGATCATATGGGTTTCTTTTCTTTCATTTTGTCAATGTGTTGCATTACATTGATCAATTTTCATATATTGAATCATCCTTGCATTCCAGGAATAAATTCCACTTGGTCATTTTGTATAAATTCCTTTAATATGCAGTTGAATTTTGTTTGCTATTATTTCATTGAAGATTTTTGCATCAATGTTCATAAGGGATATTGGTCTCTAGTTTTCTTGTAGTGCCTTTGTCTGGCTTTGGTATCAGGGTAACATTCTTCAATAAATCTCTAGTTAAATACATTTTGATTTAAGTAATGCAGTAGAATATTTGTAGACATTAGAAAAACAAGGTTGACCTTTTCTTTCAGCCAAGATGGAGTAACAGTGACCAGACCTACCCTACCTGAATCACCTAAAAAAATACAAAGGCTTTCAAACCATCAGACATTAGGCAATGAAGACAATGAGATGACCTTTATGATTGTTCCAGCTTACTGCCAGGTATAAGTTTGCATGCAGTGACTCAGGGAGAAAAAACCTGACAGTGTCCCTAATGGGAGACAGAGCTGAGGGTCAAAGGAAGCTAGAGTCTGCAAATCAGAATAATGGAGGGGAGAGATGCACAGAGAGAGAACCCCAAATATGTGCAGAGAATCCCTCAAATAACTCATTAAACTACTGTTCAGTGCATGAGTGTGAGAAAACTACCCACATCTGTGAGGAGGAGTAAGGAATCACCTGAAAGAATTACAGGAAACAGTGCTTGGAGCTCCCATAGGGTTGGGAATAATGCCTGTTTGCAACGACTAGAGTAGAAAACCTCATAATGCACAGAGCATGTAGTACTAACAAGGGTCTTGCTTCTGCAGTGTGGAAAAATTAATTATAGACTTTTAAAGCAAGACCCAAAGAGATCAAACTGTTTACATGTAACTGTACTCCAGAATAAAACCCAAGAATGTTTTTAGAAATACAAAAATACCCCAAAAGGTAAATTTCACAAGTCCTGGCACAATGAAAAATCACATACAAAGACATCAAAGAAGCAGGAAAACACAACCAATAATGAAAAGAATAAGCAATCATTTGAAACTGACCAAGAAATAATACAGATGATAGAATTAGTAGATAAGAACATGAAGTAGTTATTCTAACTCCATTCCTACATTCAGGACACATGAAGAAAGACTGAATACCTTTCCTCAAGAAAAACAAGGGAGGTATTAAAAAAAGAACCAAACTGAACTTCTAAAGATGAAAACTTAAATGCCTGAGATAAAAATATATTGATCGGCTATAATAGCAGATTAGACATTGAAGAAGAAATGCTGCATGAACTTAAAATAAAAATAAAATTATCCAAAGTCAAACCCAGAAGAAAAAGAAAAAAAGAGAAAGAAAAAATGAGGGAACTGTAAAATAACATTAAGCACTTAAAAATATATAGAATTAGAATCCCCAAAGAAAGGAGGACTGAAGAGTTATTTGAAGAAATAATGGCCAAAACTTTTCCAAATGTGACGAAAACTATAAACACAGATTCAAGAACCATAACAAATAAAAATCATGAGAAACATGAAGAAAATTACACCAAATCATATCATGATCAAACTGCTTCAAACCATCAATAAAGACAATGTCTTAAAAGGAGTCAGAGAAAAAGCCATACAGAAGAAAAAAGATAACAATGACAGATTTCTCATCAGAAAAAAAAATGCAAACTAGGAGACAGTGTTAAAGCAACATCTTTAAAGAACTAAAAGAGAAAAAAGTCAACTTATAATTCTTAAACCAGTGAAAATCTCTTTAATAAAGTTAAAATACAGACTTGTTCAGACATACAAAACCTGACAGAATTCATCACCAGCAGACCTGCATCACAAGAAATATTAAAGTAAGGTCTTAAAGCAAAATAAAATAAAAACATACATATTTTTAAAACTTGGGTCAAACAAAGCTTAAAGCAAGACCCAAAGAGATCAACCTATTTACAAGTAACTGTATTCCAGAATAAAGCCCAAGAATATTTTTAGAAATACAAAAATACCACAGAAGTCAAATTACACAAGGCCTGGCATCCAATGAAAAATCACCAGGCATGCAAGGAAGCAGGAAAACAAAACCAATAATAGAAAAAATAATACAAAATATTCCAAAAGGTGGTATACAGTGGAATACATTGATAACTATTTTAGAAAATTCTTTGGCAGCTTCTGAAAAATTCATACATTTACCTAACACATGACCCAGATATTCTACTTCCAGATGCTTACTCAAGGGGCATGAAAAAAGCACATGGCGAAAGACTTGAACCAAATGTTCATAGCTGCTTCATCAGTAACAGCCCAAAACTGGAAATACCCCAAATGTCCAACACCAGATGAATGGATAAACAAATTGTGGTATATCCATATAATGGAACACTATTCAGCAATAAAAAGCAATGCCCCATTGATATGCATATCAACATTTAAGCATATTAAAATAATTATACTGAGTGAAAAAGACCAAAACAAAGTTTGTACTATATGATTCCATTTATATGAAGTTCTAGAAAATGTAAATGAATCTGCAGGGAACAAAAGCAGTTCAGTGGCTGCCTGCAGGTGTTGACTATGGAGAGCTATAGGAGGGAAGGATCACAATGTAAAATAAGGAAACTTTTCAGTGAATGATATGTTCAGTTTCTTTCTTGTACTTTCACAGGAAGACACATACATTACACCTTACCAAACTGTTTACTTCAGATATGTACAATTTATCATAAGTTATACCTCAATAAGATGGTTAAAAACCAAAAGACGGTCCATAGGTACTAATATGAGAAAATGTTTACTATACATCAATGTTTTAAGTCTGTGAAACAATATATATTTTATCATCCTGATTTTGTACAAAAACATAGATACATATACATGTCTGTATAAACATAGAAAATATCTGGAAATAAAGGTTTAAGCTCACAGCAGGGCACACAAGGAAAGTAAAGAAGGATTCAGGAATAGTAGTGGATTGTTGCTTTATACATATCATATTTTTATAAGGAAACTATTAACTTGACATTTAATTTGTAAAAATAAATGGCCTTAGAGAAATTAGGACTGTCTCATAAATTTTTTTCTAACATCTTTATTGGAGTATAATTCCTTTACAATGGTGTGTTACTTTCTGCTTTATAACAAAGTGAATCAGCTATACATATACATATATCCCCATGTCTACTCCCTCTTGCGTCTCCCTCCCCCACTCCATATCCCACCCCTCTAGGTGGTCACAAAGCACCGAGCTGATCTCCCTGTGCTATGTGGCTGCTTCCCACTAGCTAGCTATTTTACATTTGGTAGTGTATTTGTGTTCATGCCACTCTCTCACTTCATCCCAGCTTACCCTTCCCCCTCCCTGTGTCCTCAACTCCATTCTCTACATCTGCATCTTTATTCCTGTCCTGCCCCTAGGTTCTTCAGAACCTTTTTTTGTTTTAGATTCCATTTATATGTGTTAGCATACGGTATTTGTTCTTCTCTTTCTCACCTACTTCACTCTGTATGAGAGACACTAGTTCCATCTACCTCACTACAAATAACTCAATTTCATTTCTTTTTTTGGCTCAGTAATATTCCATTATACATATGTGCCACATCTTCTTTATCCATTCATCTGTCGATGGACACTTAGGTTGCTTCCATGTTCTGAATATTGTAAATAGAGCTACAATGAGCATTGTGGTACATGACTCTTTCTGAATTATGGTTTTCTCAGGGTATATGCCCAGTACTGGGATTGCTGGGTCGTATGGTAGTTCTATTTTTAGTTTTTTAAGGAACCTCCATAATGTTCTCCATAGTGGCTGTATCAGTTTACATTCCCAGCAACAGTGCAAGAGGGTTCCCTTTTCTACACACCCTCTCCAGCATTTATTGTTTGTAGATATTTTTGAGGATGGCCATTCTGACCGGTGTGAGGTGATATCTCATTGTAGTTTTGATTTTCATTTCTGTAATGATAAATGATGTTGAGCACTCTTTCATGTGTTTGTTGGCAATCTGTATATCTTCTTTGGAGAAGTATCTATTTAGGTCTTCTGCCCATTTTTGGATTGGGTTGTTTGTTTTTTTGATATTGAGCTTCATGAGCTGACTGTATATTTTGGAGATTAATCCTTTGTCAGTAGCTTCATTGGCAAATATATTCTCCCATCCTGAGGGTTGTCTTTTCGTCTTGTTTATGGTTTCCTTTGCTGTGCAAATCTTTTAAGTTTCATTACGTCCCATTTGTTTATTTTTGTTTTTACTTCCATTTCTCTAGGAGGGGGGTCAAAAAGGATCTTGCTGTGATTTATGTCATAGAGTGTTCTGCCTATGTTTTCCTCTAAGAGTTTTATAGTGGCTGGTCTTACATTTAGGTCTTTAATCCATTTGGAGTTTGTTTTTGTGTATGGTGTTAGGGAGTGTTCTAATTTCAGTCTTTTACATGTAGCTGTCCAGTTTTCCCAGTACCACTTACTGAAGAGGCTGTCTTTTATCCATTGCATATTCTTGCCTCCTTTATCAAAGATAAGGTGACCATATGTGTGTGGGTTTATCTCTGGGCTTTCTATCCTGTTCCATTGATCTATATTTCTGTTTTTGTGCCAGTACCATATTGTCTTGATTACTATAACTTTGTAGTATAGTCTGAAGTGCAGAAGCCTGATTCCTCCACCTCCGTTTTTCTTTCTCAAGATTGCTTTGGCTATTCAGGGTCTTTTGTGTTTCCATACAAATTGTGAAATTTTTTGTTCTAGTTCTGTGAAAAATGCCATTGGTAGTTTGATAGAGATTGCATTGAATCTGTAGATTGCTTTGGGTAATATAGTCATTTTCACAATGTTGATTCTTCCAATCCAAGAACATGGTATATCTCTCCATCTATTTGTATCATCTTTACTTTCTTTCATCAGTGTCTTATAGTTTTCTGCATACAGGTCTTTTGCCTCTATAGGTAAGTTTTTTCCTAGATATTTTATTCTTTTTGTTGCAATGGTAAATGGGAGTGTTTCCTTAAATTCTCTTTCAGAGTTTTCATCATTAGTGTATAGGAATGCAAGAGATTTCTGTGTATTAATTTTGTATCTTGCTACTTTACCAAATTCATTGATTAGCTCTCGAAGTTTTCTGGTAGCATCTTTAGGATTCTCTATGTATAGTATCATGTCATCTGCAAACAGTGACAGCTTTACTTCTTCTTGCATGATTTGGATTCCTTTTATTTCTTTTTCTTCTCTGATTGCTGTGGCTAACACTTCCAAAACTATGTTGAATAATAGTGGTGAGAGTGGGAAACCTTGTCTTCTTCCTGACCTTAGAGGAAATGGTTTCAGTTTTTCACCATTGAGAGTGATGTTGGCTGTGGGTTAGCCATATATGGCCTTTATTATGTTGAGGTAAGTTCCCTCTATGCCTAGTTTCCAGAGGGTTTTTATCATAAATGGGTGTTGAATTTTGTTGAAAGTTTTCTCTGCATCTATTGGGATGATCATATGGTTTTTCTCCTTCAATTTGTTTATATGGTGTATCACGTTGATTGATTTGCGTATATTGAAGAATCCTCGCATTCCTGGGATAAACCCCACTTGATCATGGTGTATGATCCTTTTAATGTGCTGTTGGATTCTGTTTGCTAGTATTTTGTTGAGGATTTTTGCATCTATGTTCATCAGTGATATTGGCCTCTAGTTTTCTTTCTTTATGACATCTTTGTCTGGTTTTGGTATCAGGGTGATGGTGGCCTCGTAGAATGTGTTTGGGAGTGTTCCTCCCTCTGCTACATTTTGGAAGAGTTTGAGAAGGATAGGTGTTAGCTCTTCTCTGAATGTTTGATACAATTCGCCTGTGAAGCCACCTGCTCCTGGGCTCTTTTTGTTGGAAGATTTTTAATCACAGTCTCAATTTCAGTGCTTGTGATTGGTCTGTTTATATTTTCTATTTCTTCCTGGTTCAGTCACAGAATGTTGTGCTTTTCTAAGAATTTGTCCATTTCTTGCAGGTTGTCCATTTTATTGGCATATAGTTGCTTGTAGTAATCTCTCATGATCCTTTGCATTTCTGCAGTGTCAGTTGTTACTTCTCCTTTTTCATTTCTAATTCTATTGATCTGACTCTCCTCCCTTTTTTCCTTGATGAGTCTGGCTAATGATTTATCAATATTGTTTATCTTCTCAAAGAAACAGCTTTTAGTTTTATTGATCTTTGCTATCGTTTCCTTCATCTCTTTTTCATTTATTTCTGATCTGATCTTTATGATTTCACTCCTTCTGCTAACTTTGGGATTTTTTTGTTCTTCTTTCTCTAATTACTTTAGGTGTGATGTTAGGTTGTTTATTTGAGATGTTTCTTATTTCTTGAGGTAGGATTGTATTGCTATAAACTTCCCTCTTAGAACTGCTTTTGCTGCATCCCATAGGTTTTGGGTCATCGTGTTTTCATTGTCATTTGTTTCTAGGTATTTTTTGATTTCCTCTTTTATTTCTTTGGTGATCTCTTGGTTCTTCAGTAGTGTATTGTTTAGCCTCCATGTATTTGTATTTTTTATAGATTTTTTCCTGTAATTGATATCTAGTCTCATAGTGCTGTGGTTAGAAAAGATACTTGATATGATTTCAATTTTCTTAAATTTACCAAGGCTTGATTTGTGACCCAAGATATGACCTATCCTGGAGAATGTTCCATGAGCACTTGAGAAGAAAGTGTATTCTGTTGTTTTTGGATGGAATGTCCTATAAATATCAGTTAAGTCCATCTTGTTTAATGTATCATTTAAAGCTTGTGTTTCCTTATTTATTTTCATTTTGGATGATCTGTCCATTGGTAAAAGTGGGGTATTAAAGTTGCCTACAATGATTGTGTTACTGTCGATTTCCCCTTTCATGGCTGGTAGCATTTGCCTTATATATTGAGGTACTCCTATGTTGGGTGCATAAATAGTTACAATTTTTATATCTTCTTCTTGGATTGATCCCTTGATCATTATGTAGTGTCCTTCTTTGTCTCTTGTAATAGTCTTTATTTTAAAGTCTATTTTTTCTGATATGAGAATTGCTACTCCAGCTTTCTTTTAATTTCCATTTCCATGGAATATCTTTTTCCATCCCCTCACTTTCAGCCTGTATGTGTCCCTAGGTCTGAAGTGGGTGTCTTGTAGACAGCATATATACATGTCTTGTTTTTGTATCCATTCAGCCAGTCTATGTCTTTGGAGCATTTAATCCAATTACATTTAAGGTACTTATCAATATGTATGTTCCTATTACCAGTTTCTTAATTGTTTTGGGTTTGTTATTGTAGGTCTTTTCCTTCTCTTGTGTTTCCTGCCTAGAGAAGTTCCTTTAGCATTTGTTGTAAAGCTGGTCTGGTGGTGCTGAATTCTCTTAGCTTTTGCTTGTCTGTAAAGGTTTTAATTTCTCCATCGAATCTGAAAGAGATTCCTGATGGGTAGAGTAATCTTGGTTGTAGGTTTTTCCCTTTCATCACTTTAAATATGTCCTGCCACTCCCTTCTGGATTGCAGAGTTTCTGCTGAAAGTTCAGCTGTTAACCTTATGGAGATTTCCTTCTATGTTAATTGTTGCTTTTTCCTTGTTGTTTTTAATATTTTTTTCTTTGTATTTAATTTTTGATAGTTTGATTAATATGTGTCTTGGCGTGTTTCTCCTTGGATTTATCCTGTATGGGACTCTCTGCGCTTCCTGGACTTGAGTATTTCCTTTCCCATATTAGGCAAGTTTTCAACTATAATCACTTCAAATATTTTCTCAGTCCCTTTCTTTTTCTCTTCTTCTTCTGGGACCCCTATAATTCGAATGTTGGTGCGTTTAATGTTGTCCCAGAGGTCTCTGAGACTGTTCTCAATTCTTTTCATTCTTTTTTCTGTATTCTGCTCTGCAGTAGTTATTTCCATTATTTTATCTTCCAGGTCACATATCCGTTCTTCTGCCTCAGCTATTCTGCTATTGATCCCTTCTAGAGAATTTTTAATTTCATTTATTGTGTTGCTCATCATTGTTTGTTTGCTCTTTATTTCTTCTATGTCCTTGTTAAATGTTTTTTGAATTTTCTCCATTCTATTTCCAAGAGTTTGGATCTTCTTTACTATTATTACTCTGAATTCTTTTTCAGGTAGACTGCCTATTTCCTTTTCATTTGTTTGGTCTAGTGGGTTTTTGCTCCTTCATCTGCTGTGTGTTTCTCTGTCTTCTCATTTTGCTAAACTTACTGTTTTGGGGGTCTCCTTTTTGCAGGCTACAGGCTCGTAGTTCCCGTTGTTTTTGGTGTTTGACCCCAGTGGCTAAGGTTGGGTCAGAGTGGGTTGTGTAGGCTTTCTGGTGGAGGGGACTAGTGCCTGTGTTCTGTTGTATGAGGCTGGATCTTCCCTTTCTTTTGGGCAGGACCGCATCCGGTGCTGTGTTTTGAGGTGTCTGAGACCTTATTATGATTATAGACAGCCTCTCTACTAAAGAGTGGGGTTGTGTTCCTGTCTTGCTAGTTGTTTGGCATAGGGTGTCCAGCACTCTAGCTTGCTGGTCGTTGAGTGGAGCTGTGTCTTAGCTTTGAGATGGAGATCTCTGGGGGAGCTTTTGCCATTTGATATTATGTGGAACCAGGAGGTCTCTGGTGGACCAATGTCCTGAACTTGGCTATCCCACCTCACAGGCACAGGCCTGACACCCGGCCGGAGCACCAAGACCCTGTCAGCCACACGGCTGAGACGAAAAGGGAGAAAAAAAAGAAAGAAAGAAAAAAAGAAAATAAAATAAAAAATTTTTTTAATTATTAAAAATTAAAATGTAATGAAACAAAAAGAAAGAAAGAGGAGAGCAACCAAACCAAAAAACAAATCCACCAATGATAACAAGTGCTAAAAGCTATACTAAAAAAAACCAAAAGGACAGACAGAACGCTAGGAGAAATGGTAAAAGCAAAGCTATACAGACAAAATCACACAAAGAAGCATACACACACACTCACAAAAAGAGAAAAAGGAACAACATATATATATCTATATATATAAAAAATAGGAAAAGAGCAACCAATTCAATAAACAAATCTACCAATGATAATAAACTCTAAATACTAAACTAAGATAAACATAAAACCAGAAACAAATTAGATGCAGAAAGCAAACCCAGGTCTACAGTTGCTCCCAAAGTGCACCGCCTCAATTTTGGGATGATTCATTGTCTATTCAGGTATTCCACAGATGCAGGTACATCAAGTTGATTGTGGAGATTTAATCCACTGCTTCTGAGGTTGCTGGGAGAAATTTCCCTTTCTCTTCTTTGTTCGAACAGCTCCTGGGGTTCAGCTTTGGATTTGGACCTGCCTCTGCATGTAGGTCACCTGAGGGCGTCTGTTCTTCACTCAGACAGGACGGGGTTAAAGGAGCAGCTGATTCAGGGGCTCTGGCTCACTCAGGCTGGGGGGAGGGAATGGTATGTATGCGGGGTGAGCCTGCAGTGGCAGAGGCCGGCGGGAAGTTGCAGCAGCCTGAGGCGCGCGGTGCGTTCTCCCAGGGAAGTTGTCCCTGGATCACGGGACCCTGGCAGTGGCGGGCTGCACAAGCTCCCAGGAGGGGCGGTGTGGATAGTGACCTCTACTTGCTCACAGGCTTCTTGGTGGCGGCAGCAGCAGCCTTAGCGTCTCATGCCCGTCTCTGGGGTCCGCGCTGATAGCCACAGCTCGCGCCCATGTCTGGAGCTCGTTTAGGCGGTGCTCTGAATCCCCTTTCCTCATGCACCCCGAAACAATGGTTTCTTGTCTCTTCGGCAGGTCCAGACTTTTTCCCGGACTCCCTCCCGGCTAGCTGTGGTACACTAGTTCCCTTCAGGCTGTGTTCACGCAGCCAACCCCAGTCCTCTCCCTGGGATCCGACCTCCAAAGCCTGAGCCTCAGCTCCCAGGCCCCTCCCACCCCGGCGGGTGAGCAGACGAGCCTCTCGGGCTGGTGAGTGCTGGTCAGCACCGATCCTCTGTGCGGGAATCTCTCCGCTTTGCCCTCTGCACCCCTGTTGCTGCGCTCTCCTCCGTGGCTCCGAAGCTTCCCACCCCCACCCGTCTCCACAAGTGAAGGGGCTTCCTAGTGTGTGGAAACTTTTCTTCCTTCACAGCTCCCTCCAGAGGTGCAGGTCCTGTCCCTTTTCTTTTGTCTCTGTTTTTTCTTTTTTCTTTTGCCCTACCCAGGTATGTGGGGAGTTTCTTGCCTTTTGGGAAGTCTGAGGTCTTCTGCCAGCATTCAGTATGTGTTCTGTAGGAGTTGTTCCACATGTAGATGTATTTTTAATGTATTTGTGGGGAGGAAGGTGATCTCCACGTCTTACTCCTCCACCATCTTGAAGGTCTCTTTCATAAATGTTTTAACTCATTCCTTCTCATTCCCCATTTGAATTTCAACAAGTATAACAATTATTTTTTATTCCAAGATTTGTAGTAATAAGGGGTATAAGTGATAAGCATTTGTTTTTGCCAAGGTTATTGTTTAATTTTTACAGTTTAGTCTTGTAGTCTTGGCTACACTATATTCCTTAGATTCATGAAATCTTCTGAACGTGAGGTAAATAAAAACAAAAGTAAAAATAATCATAAACTAAATCTGCCTAGAAATATAGCTTTTCATTTCAACTAGTAGTAAATTAAAATCTTGGTTAAATATTTAGACCCCAGTATATACAGATGGATTCTCTGTGTGAGTGAAATCTGAAATAAACAGAACAAAATAGCTAAAACAGCCAAAGTGGCAAATTTAAGGCTCAGAAATCTGGCTGCCTCTAGGGTATAATTGCATTTCTTTCCAGGGAACCTCACACCTTGAATTAATGAGAACATTGGATATGGTTCTTTTACCTTTATCTCCTTTTGATATGTAACAGACCAAAAAAGAAGGAACTACAAAAAATGGTTCTGACTCTTTACCAAAAACAACCCTAGGCCAACATTTATAGTATATAGGTCAACTTAAGGACACAACAGATTCCTTATATATTGAAATAGCCAACATTTCAAAAGGCTTACAGCCTGACAATGTTATATAATTCTTATAAATTAATAATAATGAGTTTTAAGTGCCTAATTACCTATAGGTAATAAAAGAAACCTTTGATTTCTGCCTAGATTTCTGCCTAAAGAAATCATTTTTCATTTAGAATAACTTTGCAAAGTAGTCAATTGCCAACTTAACCAATGAGTTGTAACAAATAGGTTTTGTTTTAAAAGTTCACTTGAAAATCTTGCTGTTTGAAACCTGGAATACATTATTTTCTCTGCTTAAAAATAATGCTAGATTTAGCTCTAGCCAGGCCACTAAAGCCTACTTAGTGCCTAATTTAATACATATAGCATATTCTACAAGTACCAAAGAAGAGAAACACCATTTTAAATACTGATTTTCATAAATAAATAAATGACAGAGCTTTAACGTGGAACTTGAGAAATGCATCATCCCCTGCTAAAGTGTTAGCTAGAACTTCCCACTTCCTATATATCCTCTCCCGAATACAAAGTAGAATCAGTACATAAAACTATGAAATGCCTTTATCTTGTTGATCATCTTTATCTCCCAATAGAACGTAAGCTCCAGGAGGGCAGGGAACATACTAAAGGGACAGTTCTCAACAACAACAACAAAAAAGGTGGGGAGAAGGGGTGACTGTGTGGAATCAATGTTATGATTGAGAGTTTGAGCAGGAAATGATGATACAAAAGATACAAACTAAATGAAAATTAGAAATTCCAGGAGCAAGAATCTATACAGAAGACACAGTTCAATTATAAGGTAATGACTTCAAATTAGATTAAGTGAGCTTTAAGAAAAATAGAATGTACTCCAATACAGAGGCAAAAATGATTAACAAGCTGAAAGATAACAAGGAAACAGTAATGAAGGCAAATGTGTGTCCTGTCCACAGGGGGGGAAAAAAAAAAGGCAATCAGAAACTCCAGGAGATAAAAACTGTATAAGAAGACTGCTTTCAGCATATCATGCAAACTAAAATGTGGCATGGTTTTCAGCAATGGGTAGAATTCAAAAAGGAAAAATACATTTCAATTGGATATTAGACATAGGGATATACCTTTGGAATTCAGAAAACAGGATATAAATTTAGCAAATTAATTTTCTCTTCCCTGAACAAAATTTGTACAACCATAAGCAAATTTTTATGAGTTGTCAACATTTAGAATTAACCTATAGACAAAACATGTTTAAAAAATAAAAAGAATCTGCTTTAGCAATGTAGAAGTAAAGACATGTCTGACAAAAGTTAGTAGATAGGAATGGGAAAATTAGGAGATCAAAATAACAGGAGAACTAATCACATATATATAAACCCCATGGTAACCACAAACAAAAAATCTGTAATAGATACACACACAAAAAAGAGAAAGGAATCCAAACATAACACTTAGGATAGTCATCAAATCTCAAGGGAAGTAAACAAAAGATGCTAAGCAAAATAAGTCAGAGAAAGACAAACACCATATGATTTCACTTATATGTGGAATCTAAAAAACAAACAAATGAACAAATATAACAAAACAGAAACAGAGTTATAAATACAGGGAACAAACAGCTAGTTGCCAAACTGGGGAGAAAAGAAATAGGTGAGGGAGATTAAGAGGTATAAACTTCCAGCTGCAAAATAAATGAGTCACAAGTATGAAATGTACAGCGTGGGGAATGCAGTCAATAACTATGTGATAGCTTTGGATGGTGACATATTGTAACTAGACTCATTGTGGTGATAAGTTTGAAATGTATAGCAATAACGAATCACTGTGTTGTGTAACAGCAACTAACACAGTGTTGTAGATCAACTATACTTCAAAAACAAACAAACAAATAAACGAATTCATAGAAAAAGACATCAGATTTGTGGTTACCAGAGGACAAGGGTGGGGAGGGGAGGAATTGGGTGATGGCAGTCAAAACGTACAAATTTCCAATTATAAAATAAATAAGTGCTAGGGATGTACTGTACAACGTGATAAAGATAATTAACGCTGCTGCGAGTTACGTATGAAAGTTGTTAAGAGAGTAAGTCCTTAGAGTTATCATCACAAGGAAAAGATGTTTTCTATTTCTTTTACTCTGTATCTATATGTGATGATGGATGTTCACCAAACTTATTGTGGTAATTACCCCATGGTGTATATAAATCAAATCATTATGCTGTACACCTTAAACTTATGCAGTGCTCTATGTCAATATTATCTCAAAACTGGAAGAAAAAAATTTAATTCAAAATATTTTTGCAAGAACAGGAGCACTAATAGTCTCATAAAATGTACAGAGCCAAGAGATACTGCCTACAATTGAAAGAATAATATATACATATAATTATAGATACTCTTTATATTATACTGTTAGAAATTTCATAAAGAAAGAAACTTAGAAAACGATGAAATAACTACATTGGGGAGTTGGCAGGTAGAAGTGAATTAATCCTCTTCTACCATCATAGAAAAGAAATAATCATTTCTAGAACTGATAAATCAAGAAAGAGCAGTATACTGTTTCAAGATACTAGAGGTCTCCCAAACAAGGAAACAATTATAAGAGGTTGCCCTGGGGCTTCCCTGGTGGCGCAGTGGTTGAGAATCTGCCTGCCAATGCAGGGGACACGGGTTCGAGCCCTGGTCTGGGAAGATCCCACATGCCGCGGAGCAACTGGGCCCGTGAGCCACAACTACTGAGCCTGCGCGTCTGGAGCCTGTGCTCCGCAACAAGAGAGGCCGCAATAGTGAGAGGCCCACGCACCGCGATGAAGAGTGGCCCCCGCTCGCTGTAACTAGAGAAAGCCCTCGCACAGAAACGAAGACCCAACACAGCCAAAAATAAATAATAAATAAATAAATTTTTTTTTTTTTAAAAAAAGAGGTTGCCCTGCTTGGCATTTGATGTTTCTGTGCCATTTGATTTTTTAACCATTTGTGTGCAATATTTTTTATTTTTACGAATATTTTATGTGATAAAGCAGAGATAAGTAGTCCACATATACCCTCAATAACACGTGCAGCAGGCTCAGTATGAGTTCCGTGCAGGACTGGATGAGCCAAACTGATTTGCAATTCCAGGAAATCATAGTTATTTAGGTGCAAAGAACCACAGAATCAGGGACAGAGATATGTTCTCTCATATCCAGAGAATCCAGTCCCCATTGAGGAGCTGAGCACCTTTTTAAAGTATTTACCTACCAGTTATGGGATAGACACCTCATCAGACTTTAAAGCCACAAGCAGTTGGTCAAACCTCTAAAGATCAGCCTCGCCCAGTCCCCGCCATAAAAGCATTCTCTCTGGTTAACTGCTTCTCCATCAGTGTAATCTGAGCAGTTCTGTAGGGACTTTCAGCTATGAAAATCAGGCTTGCTTCAGAGATGAGACAAACATGCATTGCCTAGTTTTTCTAAAACTAGAAAAATTTTTGGCCTTCACAAATATTTTTTTAAAGAAACTATATATTTGTTAGATAACTGGAAATATTAAAGAGGAAAAAAGTAGAGTAAGAGATAATGTGTTGACATGTTAGATGCGTGTCTGGGGACTTTGGGGTAAAGGATGAAGGAAGTGAAGCAATTGGTCATGGAGGATCTGGAGAGAAAGGGAATAACAGGGGCAGAGACCCTGAGGATAGAAGATGTCTGGTAAGCTTAGTACAGCTGGAGTAGAGTGGTGGTGAGGGGCAGTAATTAGAGACCAGGTGAGAGACAGAATCTGGGGGGTAGTGTGACTGGAGAGACAGGAACAGATCATACTGAGCCTTGTTGGACAGAGTTAAGACTTAGGGTTTTACTCCAATGAAAGGAGAAACATTGGAGATATTGAGCAGAAGATTAACATGATGTGATCACTTGGGCCACTGGGTTGACATTGAAAATGTGCAAAACCAGAAGCAGGGAGACTAGTGATGAGAAGTGGGCAGATTCTGGTTTTACTTTGAAGGTAGAGATGACAGGGGAGAAAGAGAGGCATTAAGTACTCAATCAAGTTTTTCAGAATAAAAACTGGAAGAATGGAGTTGCCATTTACTAAGATATGGAACACTCGGAGAGGAAGAGGTCTTGGAGGGGGCATGTCGGGAGTTTAAAAATATCTGCTAAAACAATTCTTCCTAGATAAAAAGACATTATATCTATATTTTAACCATAGTAAAAATCTGAGTGAATCCAAATATTCTTCCCTTTTTTAGGTAAATGGAAACATGACCATTTTGAGATTTCTAATGTTACCAAAAGTATCCATTTTTAGAGTTGTTTACTAGGCTTATCTATGGAGTCCTCCTCGCCTGTCCCAAATCTGTATTGCAGGAAAATCGACCTGGAACACAGCAATTAAGCATGCAGATGAACAGCTCATTTATTTTGGCCCTGGGAAAATATCATTAATCAAATTTATGAATGCAATGCAATCACTTCTTCCATGTTTATTAAAAGTCATTATGAAAATGTTATCTCTGGGTTCAGCTGACAGTTTCCAACTTAATGTAGCTTTTAATCAATGGCAACAAAATCAATTATGTCACCATTGGGCACCTTAAGGAAGGTAAATTACTGCCAGTCAGAAAGTATTTTCCTTGGATTTATATCCTCACAGATATAATTTTTTAAAAAAAGAAACTATAACCACAAAAAAGAGAGCAGAATCATGTTTTCCAGAGAGGTAGCGCTGTGTAATGGAAAGGGCCCTTATTTAGGAGAGAAAAAGCAGTCTGAGTTCCATGGTCTGCTACGTACCAGCAGTGTGACCTTTAAAAAGTCATCTGATGTTATTTAGCAGCAGATTCTCATTCTTTCGAATAACTTCTTAAAGCTTTACTATACAATATAAATGTAAAATGGTATTAATCATAAATTACATATATGTGTTTTTACAAGTATAGGTAATTATATTTTTATCACAGAACCTATTCATTTATTTCCTCATTCAAATATTATTGCTTGCTTAGTGCCAATCAAACTTTGAAGTAAAGATCTTCATTTGCTTGGGAAATATACAGGTATATGTTCAAGGCAGGTGAAGGATGGGTGGGTAGATGAATGGACGGATAGATGAATTAAACAAATGATAGTGTGCATGAAACTGCTTCATAAAATTTAAAGTGCTATTCCAATGTTGATTTTGAGTACTCAGGTAAAGTATCCACCTGCCCCCATAATATACTTTTCTTTCTCCACAATAATGGGAGATAATAGATTTTAGATTTTAAAGGTGTCTTGACAATGCATTAATTAAATTAATCTCAAGCTACACTGCCGCCTTTTGAGGAAAGTTGATATGCTTTTCTATCACCCATCCCATTGTATTCAGTACCTTCCATCAGAGATAAGATTAAATGACAACATTAAGATTCTCCAACTCCGGGCTTCCCTGGTGGCGCAGTGGTTGAGAATCTGCCTGCTAATGCAGGGGACACAGGTTCGAGCCCTGGTCTGGGAAGATCCCACATGCCGCGGAGCAACTGGGCCCGTGAGCCACAACTACTGAGCCTGCGCGTCTGGAGCCTGTGCTCCGCAACAAGAGAGGCCAGGATAGTGAGAGGCCCGCGCACCGCGATGAAGAGTGGACCCCGCTTGCCGCAACTAGAGAAAGCCCTTGCACAGAAACGAAGACCCAACACAGCCAAAAATAAATAAAAATTAATTAATTAATTTAAAAAAAAAAAAGAAAAGAACAATCATAAAAAAACCTGACATTTAAAAAAAAAAAAAAAAAAAAAAGATTCTCCAACTCTAAAATAGAAATAAAGATATGTCCCAACCTAAATATAACACTCATTAAAATTTCTTAGGAAAAAAACTAGTTAAAAAAAAAAACAGAAATTCTCTTGTAATTCACAGTCAACAGAAATTAAATCCTATTGGCCTTATGAGTTAAAATCCCTAAGAAGTTAATAGTCCAAAATCAATCCTCAATTTCTTATTCCACTCAGCATCAACAGGGTGAACTCTCGATACTGGAGAGAAGCAGCCTTCACAGGCCACAGCCTTGGTATTCTTTTGGATACTCAAGACTGAATATATTTATCACTAAATCTCTCATGAGATGCCCTTTTAAAGGGTCTAAAAAGTTAATAGGACATATAATATTATCATGGTATTTGTCCCATATCCATGAAATTTAGGGGAAAAAACATTACGCATCTCCTAACAGTTATCACACTCAATATTATGCTTCTAAATTCAGTACTCAATAATGCCAAGTATCACAGTAGAGCATCAGTGGTATCGAGAGAGGGAAGGTGGATAGAGAGAATTTTGGTGTCAGTCTGGTCAAAATACCAGTCAGTTTATCAGAGATGCTCAGAATCCACAACCTGTGAGATTAAACTCAGTTCCACCAACGGGGTAATGAGAGCAATAAGTCTATCAGGGGAAAATCATCCAACTATGCCATCTCCGTCCTCAAGTTGCTTTTTCTGTATGTTTGTTTTTGCAATGTTTGGAAAATTGCAATATCAGCAGGCTCAGTCACTTGAAGCCCTTTTTCTCCTACTCAATATACTTGAACCTTCTTAAAATTCATTTCTCCTCTGACTTCTATATTTCTCGCACCCCAGTGTTGAATCATCAGCAACGTTTAATGATGCAACCTCCATAATAACTTGTAATGGATATTTTCATTCTTGTGCCTCATTAGCTATTACTACTGTCTCTTATAGAAAACTTAGGTTTTAAATCTGCCTAAGAAAGCGTTCTTCTTCTTCCCCAAAGATGATTCAGATAACTAATCATCAATAGATTTTTGTATTGTTTGCTGTTGATAATTGTGCCCTGCTCTTGGCAGCCAGTGAGGACCAGCAGTGCTTCTCAAAACACTGCCATTTACCTCACACCTGTTAGAATGGTTATTAGCAAAAAGACAAGAAATAGCAAGTGCTGGCAAGGATGTGGAACGAAGGGAACCCCTGGGCATTGTTGGTAGGAATGTAAACTGGTGCAGCCACTATTAAAAACAGTATGGAGGTTCCTCAAAAAATTAAAACTAGAACTACCATAAGATTCATCAATTCTACTTCTGGTATTTATCTGAAGAAAATGAAAACACTAATTTGAAAAGACATATGCATCCTAACGATCATTGCAGCATTATTTACAATAGTAAATAATTTACAGTAGAAACAATATTGTAAACAAGTATTTACAATAGTAAATAATTTACAATAGAAACAACCTAAGTGTCCATCAATGGTTAAAGAAGATATGGTATACATATACAAAGAGAATGCTATTCAGCCACAAAAAAGACTGGAATCTTGCCATCTGTGACAACTGGATGGATCTTGAGGGCCTTATGCTAAGTCAAAAGAGGAAGAAAGAGAAAGACAAATACCATATGATCTCACTTATATGTGGAATCTAAAAAATAAAACAAACAAAAAAACAAAACATCAAGTTCATAGGTACAAAGAAGTGATTGCCAGAGGGACGGGGGTTGGGGATGGATGAAATGGGTGAAAAGGTCAAAAGGTAAAAATTTCCAGTTATAAAATAAGTGTCATGGGGATGTAATGTATATCATGATGACTAGAGTTAATAATACTGTATTGCACATTTCAAAGCTGCTAAGAGAATAAATCTTAAAAGTCCTCATCATAAGAAAAAAGTTTTTGTAACTATGTGTGGTGACAGATGATAACAAAATGTTTGTGGTGATCATTTCACAGGGTATATGAGTACAGAATCATGTTGTACACCTAAAATTAATATAATGTTATATGTCAATTATATCTCAGTAAGAAAAAACACTGTCTTTCCTAGTATTTCCCTTTGCAATTGCCTGCAACCACAAAAAGGCTCATCAGACATTCTAACAATTCAATTTTTTTAAATAAACTTTATTATTCTAGAATAGTTTTAGATTTAAAGAAAAGTTGCAAAGATAGTACAGAGTTCCCATATACTCACACCCAGTTTCTTCTATTATTAACATCTTACTTTTTTTTTCAACCAATTCCCAGACCTTTTCTGGCCCCAAACTCTCGGAGAGCTCATCATCCTCTCTATAGTTGGATTTTCCTGGCACATGTTGAGTCTTGACCTTGGATCTGGCTGGATTCTTACATAATTTGTGCTTTCGCACGCACGGAGGAGACGGCTCACATTTACTACCTTTTAGGAGTGGGTAGAGATTTGCACACTGAGCCGCACGTGCTTAGAATGAATGAAATTGGAACATTCTCTAACACCATGCACAGAAATAAACTCAAAATGAATTAACGACCTAAATGTAAGACCAGATACTATAAAACCCTTAGAGGAATACATAGGCAGAACACTCTCTGACATAAATTGCAGCAAGATCTTTTTTGATCCACCTCCTAGAGTAATGAAAATAAAAACAAAAATAAACAAATGGGACCTAATTAAACTTAAAAGCTTTTGCCCAGCAAAGGAAACCATAAACAAAACAAAAAGACAACCCAAAGAATGGGAGAAAATATTTGCAAACAATGCAACCGACAAGGGATTAAAACCCAACATATACAAATAGCTCATGCAGCTCAATATGAAAAAAACAAACAACTCAATAGAAAAATGGGCAGAAGATCTAAATAGACATTTCTCCAAAGAAGACACACATGGCCAAAAAGCACATGAAAAAATGCTCAACATCACTAATTATTAGAGAAATGCGAATCAAAACTACAATAAGGTATCACCGCACACGGGTCAGAATGGCCATCATCAAAAAGTCTACAAACAGTAAATGCTGGAGACAGTGTGGAGAAAAGGGAACCCTCCTACACTACTGGTGGGAATGTAAATTGGTACAGCCACTATGGAGAATAATATGGAGGTTCCTTAAAAAGCTAAAAGGAGAGAGGAGCTTCAAGATGGCGGAAGAGTAAGACGTGGAGATCACCTTCCTCTCCACAAATATATCAGAAATACACCTACATGTGGAACAGCTCCTACAGAACACCTACTGAACGCTGGCAGAAGACCTCAGACCTCCCAAAAGGCAAGAAACTCCCCACATACCTGGGTAGGGCAAAAGAAAAAAGAAGAAACAGAGACAAAAGAATTGGGACGGGACCCGCACCAGTGGGAGGGAGCCGTGAAGGAGGAAAGGTTTCCACACACTAGGAGCCGCTTCGTGGGCAGAGACTGCAGGTGGCAGAGGGGGGAAGTTTCAGAGCCACGGAGGAGAGCGCAGCCACAGGGGTGCGGAGGGCAAAGCGGAGAGACTCCCGCACAGAGGCTCGGCGCCGAGCAGCACTCACCAGCCCGAGAGGCTTGTCTGCTCCCCCGCCGGGGCGGGCGGGGCTGGGAGCTGACGCTCGGGCTTTGGAGGTCAGATCACAGGGACAGGACTGGGGTTGGCGGCGTGAACACAGCCTGAAGGGGTTAGTGCACCACAGCTAGCCGGGAGGGAGTCCGGGAAAAAGTCTGGACCTGCCGAAAAGGCAAGAGACTTTTTCTTGCCTCTTTGTTTCCTGGTGTGCGAGGAGAGGGGATTCAGAGCACCGCCTAAACGAGCTCCAGAGATGGGCGCGAGCTGTGGCTAACAGCGCGGACCCCAGAGATGGGCAGGAGACGCTAAGGCTGCTGCTGCCGCCACCAAGAAGCCTGTGTGCGAGCACAGGTCACTCTCCACACCGCCCCTCCCGGAAGCCCGTGCAGCCCGCCACTGCCAGCGTCCCGTGATCCAGGGACAACTTCCCCAGGAGAACGTACGGCACGCCTCAGGCTGGTGCAACGTCACGCCGGCTTCTGCCGCCGCAGGCTCGCCCCGCCTCCTCCGTACCGTTCCCTCCTCCCGGCCTGAGTGAGCCAGAGCCCCCGAAGCAGCTGCTCCTTTAACCCCGTCCTGTCTGGGCGGGGAACAGACGCCCTCAGGTGACCTACACGCAGAGGCGGGCCCAAACCCAAAGCTGAACCCTGGGAGCTGTGCGAACAAAGAAGAGAAGGGGAAATCTCTCCCAGCAGCCTCAGGAGCAGCGGATGAAATCTCCACAGTCAACTTGATGTACCTGCATCTGTTGAATACCTGAATAGACAACGAATCATCCCAAATTAAGGAGGTGGATTTTGGGAGCAACGATATATATATTTTTTTTCCCCTTTTTCTTTTTTTGTGAGTGTGTATGCATATGCTTCTGTGTGTGATTTTTTCTGTATAGCTTTGCTTTTACAATTTGCCCTAGGGTTCTGTCTGCCCATTTTTTGTTTGTTTGTTTGTTTTTTTGTTTTTGAAATACTTTTCAGGGCTTGTTATCATTGGTGGATTTGTTTTTTGGTTTCGTTGTTCTTTCTTTCTTTTTTTAATTACTCTTAAAAAAATGTTTTTTACTTATTTTTTATTCTTTATTTTAATAACTTTTTAATTTAATTTAATTTTATCTTTTTCTTTCCTTCTTTCTCTTTTTATCCCTTTTATTCTGAGCCGTGTGGATGACAGGATCTTGGTGCTCCAGCCAGGCATCAGGGCTGTGCCTCTGAGGTGGGAGAGCCAAGTTCAGGACATTGGTCCACCAGAGACATCCCAGCTCCACGTAATGTAAAATGGCAAAAGCTCCCCCAGAGATCTCCATCTCAACACCAAGACCCAGTTCCACTCAACGACCAGCAAGCTACAGTGCTGGACACCATATGCCAAACAACTAGCAAGACAGGAACACAGCCCCATCCATTAGCAGAGAGGCTGCCTAGAATCATAAGAAGTTCCGAAACACCCCAAAACACACTACCAGACATGGACCTGCCCACCAGAAAGACAAGATCCAGCCTCATCCACCAGAACACAGGCACTAGTCCCCTCCACGAGGAAGCCTACACACCCACTGAACCAACCTTAGCCACTGGGGGCAGACACCAAAAACAACAGGAACTACGAACTTGCAGCCTGAGAAAAGGAGACCCCAAACATAGTAAGTTAAGCAAAATGAGAAGACAGAAAAACACACAGCAGATGAAGGAGCAAGGTAAAAACCCACCAGACCAAAGAAATGAACAGGAAATAGGCAGTCTACCTGAAAAAGAATTCAGAATAATGATAGTAAAGATGATCCAAAATCTTGGAAATAGAATGGAGAAAATACAAGAAATGTTTAACAAGGAACTAGAAGAACTAAAGAGTAAACAAACAATCATGGACAACACAATAAATGAAATTAAAAATTCTCTAGAAGGGATCAATAGCAGAATAACTGAGGCAGAAGAACGGATAAGTGACCTGGAAGATAAAATAGTGGAAATAACTACTGCAGAGCAGAATAAAGATAAAAGAATGAAAAGAATTGAGGACAGTCTCAGAGACCTCTGGGACAATATGAAACACACCAACATTCAAATTATAGGGGTCCCAGAAGAAGAAGAGAAAAGGAAAAGAACTGAGAAAATATTTGAAGAGATTATAGTTGAAAACTTCCCTAATATGGGTAAGGAAATAGTTAATCAAGTCCAGGAAGCACAGAGAGTCCCATACAGGATAAATCTAAGGAGAAACACACCAAGACACATATTAATCAAACTATCAAAAATTAAATACAAGCAAAAAATATTAAAAGCAGCAAGGGAAAAACAACAAATAACATAAAAGGGAATCCCCATAAGGTTAACAACTGATCTTTCAGCAGAAACTCTGCAAGCCAGAAGGGAGTGGTAGGACATATTTAAAGTGATGAAAGGGAAAAAACTACAACCAAGATTACTCTTTCCAGCAAGGATCTCATTCAGATTTGACTGAGAAATTAAAACCTTTACAGACAAGCAAAAACTAAGAGAATTGAGCACAACAAAACCAGCTTTACAACAAATGCTAAAGGAACTTCTCTAGGCAGGAAACACAAGAGAAGGAAAAGACCTACAATAACAAACCCAAAACAATTAAGAAAATGGCAATAGGAACATACATATCGATAATTACCTTAAACGTGAATGGATTAAATGCCCCAACCAAAAGACATAGACTGGCTGAATGGATACGAAAACAAGACCCATATATATGCTGTCTACAAGAGACCCACTTCAGACCTAGGGACACATACAGACTGAAAGTGAGGGGATGGAAAAAGATATTCCATGCAAATGGAAATTAAAAGAAAGCTGGAGTAGCAATTCTCATATCAGACAAAATAGACTTTAAAACAAAGACTATTACAAGAGACAAAAAAGGACACTACATAATGATCAAGGGATCAATCCAAGAAGAAGATATAACAATCGTAAATATTTATGTACCCAACATAGGAGCACCTCAATACATAAGGCAAGTACTAACAGCCATAAAAGGGGAAATCGACAGTAACACAATCATAGTAGGGGACTTTAACACCCCACTTTCACCAATGGACAGATCATCCAAAATGAAAATAAATAAGGCAACAAGCTTTAAATGATACATTAAACAAGATGGACTTAATTGATATTTATAGGACATTCCATCAAAAACCAACACAATACACTCTCTTCTCAAGTGCTCATGGAACATTCTCCAGGATAGATCATATCTTGGGTCACAAATCAAGCCTTGGTAAATTTAAGAAAATTGAAATCATATCAAGTATCTTTTCTAACCACAACGCTATGAGACTAGATATCAATTACAGGAAAAAAATCTGTAAAAAATACAAACACATGGAGGCTAAACAATACACTACTTAATAACCAGGAGATCACTGAAGAAATCAAAGAGGAAATCAAAAAATACCTAGAAACAAATGACAATGAAAACACAATGACCCAAAACCTATGGGATGCAGAAAAAGCAGTTCTAAGAGGGACGTTTATAGCAATACAATCCAACTTTAAGAAAGAAGAAACATCTCAAATAAACAACCTAACCTTGCACCTAAAGCAATTAGAGAAAGAAGAACAAAACAACCCTAAAGTTAGCAGAAGGAAAGAAATCATAAAGATCAGATCAGAAATAAATGAAAAAGAAATGAAGGAAATGTTAGCAAAGATGAATTAAGGAAATGTTAGCAAAGATGAATTAAACTAAAAGCTGGTTCTTTGAGAAGATAAACAAAATTGATAAACCATTAGCCAGACTCATCAAGAAAAAAAGGGAGGAGACTCAAATCAATAGAATTAGGGCTTCCCTGGTGGCGCAGTGGTTGAGAATCTGCCTGCCAATGCAGGGGCCGCGGGTTCGAGCCCTGGTCTGGGAAGATCCCACATGCCGCGGAGCAACTCGGCCCGTGAGCCACATTTACTGAGCCTGCGCGTCTGGAGCCTGTGCTCGGCAACGAGAGGCCGCGATAGTGAGAGGCCCGCGCGCCGCGATGAAGAGTGGCCCCTGCACCGCGATGAAGAGTGGCCCCCGCTTGCCACAACTAGAGAAAGCCCTCGCACAGAAACGAAGACCCAACACAGACATACATACATACATACATACATAAAAAGAATGTAAGCAGACAAGAATAGCATTAAAAAAAAAAAAAAAATCAATAGAATTAGAAATGAGAAAGAAGAGGTAACAACTGACCTGCAGAAATGCTAAGGATCATGAGAGACTACTACAAGCAACTATATGCCAATAAAATGGACAACCTGGAAGAAATGGACAGATTCTTAGAAATGCACAACCTGCCGAGACTGAACCAGGAAGAAATAGAAAATATGAACAGACCAATCACAAGCACTGAAATTGAAACTGTGATTAAAAGTTTTCCAACAAACAAAAGTCCAGGGCCAGATGGCTTCACAGGCGAATTCTATCAAACATTCAGAGAAGAGCTAACACCTATCCTTCTCAAACTCTTCCAAAATATTGCAGAGGGAGGAACACTCCCAAACTCATTCTACGAGGCCACCATCACCCTGATACCAAAACCAGACAAAGATGTCACAAAGAAAGAAAACTACAGGCCAATATCACTGATGAACATAGATGCAAAAATCCTCAACAAAATACTAGCAAACAGAATCCAACAGCACATTAAAAGGAACATACACCATGATCAAGTGGGGTTTATCCCAGGAATGCAAGGATCCTTCAATATATGCAAATCAATCAACGTGATACACCATATAAACAAATTGAAGGAGAAAAACCATATGATCATCTCAATAGATGCAGAGAAAGCTTTTGACAAAATTCAACACCCATTTATGATAAAAACCGTCCAGAAAGTAGGCATAGAGGGAACTTACCTCAACATAATAAAGGCCATATATGACAAACCCACAGCCAACATCGTCCTCAATGGTGAAAACCTGAAACCATTTCCACTAAGATCAGGAACAAGACAAGGTTGCCCACTCTCACCACTATTATTCAACGTTGTTTTGGAAGTTTTAGCCACAGCAATCAGAGAAGAAAAAGAAATAAAAGGAATCCAAATCAGAAAAGAAGAAGTAAAGCTGTCACTGTTTGCAGATGACATGATAGTATACATAGAGATTCCTAAAGATGCTACCAGAAAACTACTAGAGCTAATCAATGAATTTGGTAAAGTAGCAGGATACAAAATTAATGCACAGAAATCTCTTGCATTCCTATACACTAATGATGAAAAATCTGAGAGTGAAATTAAGAAAACACTCCCATTTACCATGGCAACAAAAAGAATAAAATACCTAGGAATAAACCTACCTAAGTAGACAAAAGACCTGCATGCAGAAAACTATAAGACACTGATGAAAGAAATTAAACATGATACAAATAGATGGAATGATATACCATGTTCTTGGATTGGAAGAATCAACATTTTGAAAATGACTATACTACCCAAAAAAATCTACAGATTCAGTGCAATCCTTATCAAACTACCAATGGCATTTTTCATAGAACTAGAACAAAAAATTTCACAATTTGTATGGAAACACAAAAGACCCCGAATAGCCAAAGCAATCTTTTTTTTTTTTTTTTTTTCTTTAGACATCTTTATTGAAGTATAATTGCCTTACAATAGTGTGTTAGCTTCTGCTTTATAACAAAGTGAATCAGTTATACATACAAAGCAATCTTGAGAAAGAAAAACGGAGCTGGAGGAATCAGGCTCCTGCACTTCAGACTATACTATAAAATTACAGTAATCAAGACAATATGGTACTGGCACAAAAACAGAAACATAGATCAATGGAATAGTATAGAAAGCCCAGAGATAAACCCACGCACATATGGTCACCTTTTCTTTGATAAAGGAGGCAAGAATATACAGTGGAGAAAAGACAGCCTCTTCAATAAGCAGTGCTGGGAAAACTGGACAGCTACATGTAAAAGACTGAAATTAGAACACTCTCTAACACCATACACAAAAATAAACTCAAAATGGATTAAAGACCTAAATGTAAGACCAGCCACTATAAAACTCTTAGAGGAAAACATAGGCAGAACACTCTATGACATAAATCACTGCAAGATCCTTTTTGATCCCCCTCCTAGAGAAATGGAAATAAAAACGAAAATAAACAAATGGGACCTAATGAAACTTAAAAACTTTTGCACAGCAAAGGAAACCATAAACAAGACAAAAAGACAACCCTCAGAATGGGAGGAAATATTTTCAAATGAAGCAACTGACAAAGGATTAATCTCCAAAATTTACAAGCAGCTCATGCAGCTCAATATCAAAAGAACAAACAACCAAATCCAAAAATGGGCAGAAGATCTAAATAGACATTTCTCCAAAGAAGATATACAGATTGCCAACAGACACATGAAAGAATGCTCAACATCATTAATCATTAGAGAAATGCAAATCAAAGCTGCAATGTGATATCATCTCACTCCGGTCAGAATGGCCATCATCAAAAAATCTAGGATCAATAAATGCTGGAGAGGGTGTGGAGAAAAGGGAACCCTCATACACTGTTGGTGGGAATGCAAATTGATATAGCCCCTATGGAGAACAGTATGGAGGTTCCTTAAAAAACTAAAAATAGAACTACCATATGACACAGCAATCCCACTAGTGGGCATATACCCTGAGAAAATCATAATTCAGAAAGAGTCATGTACCACAATGTTCACTGCAGCTCTATTTACAATAGCCAGGACACGGAAGCAACCTAAGTGTCCACTGACAGATGAATGAATGAAGAAGATGTGGCACATATGTACAATGGAATATTACTCAGCCATAAAAAGAAACGAAATTGAGTTATTTGTAGTGAGGTGGATGGACCTAGAGTGTCAAACAGAGTGAAGTAAGTCAGAAAGAGAAAAACAAATACCGTATGCTAACACATATATATGGAATCTAAAAAAAAAAAAAATGGTCATGAAGAACTTAGGGGCAAGATGGGAGTAAAGACGCAGATCTACTAGAGAATGGAATTGAGGACACAGGTAGGGGAAAGGGTAAGCTGGGACAAAGTGAGAGAGTGGTAGTATATATATGGACATATAAACACTACCAAATGTAAAATAGATAGCTAGTGGGAAGCAGTCACATAGCACAGGGAGATCAGCTTGGTGCTTTGTGACCAGCTGGAAGGGTGGGATAAGGAGGGTGGGAGGGAGGGAGACGCAAGAAGAAAGAGATATGGGGATATACATATATGTATAACTGATTCACATTGCTATAAAGCAGAAGCTAACACACCATTGTAAAGCAATTATACTCCAATAAAAACGTTAAAAAAAAATAAATAAATAAAAGCTAAAAGGAGAACTACCATATGATCCACCAACCCCACTCCTGGGCATATACCTGGAGAAAACCACAATTTGAAAAGATACATGTACCCCAATGTTCACTGAAGCACTATGTTTACAATAGCCAAAACATGGAAGCAACCTAAATGTCCAACAACAGATGAATGGATAAAGATGTGGTGCATATATACAATGGAATATTCCTCGGCCATAAAAAGAATGAAATAATGCCATTTATAGCAACATGGATGAACCCAGAGATTATCTTACTAAGTGAAGTGAGTCAGAAAGAGAAAGACAAATATCACATGATATCACTTATACGCAGAATCTAGAAAATGATACAAATTAACTTATTTACAAAACAGAAATATACTCACAGACTTAGAAAACAAACTTATGGTTACCAAAGGGGAAAGGTAGGGGGGGGAGAGAAATTGGGAGTTTGGGATTGACATATACACACTACTATATATAAAATAGATAATCAACAAGGACCTACTGTATAGCACAGGGGATTCTACTGAATACTCTGCAATAACCTATATGGGAAAAGAATCTGAAGAAGAACAGATATATGTATATATACAACTGAATCACTTTGCTGTACATCTGAAACTAACACAACAAATCAACTATAATATAAAATAAATTTTTTTAAATCCTATATTAGTATGGTACATTTGTCACAAGTAATTAACAAATATTAATATATTATCTAAAGTCCTTTCTTTATTCAGATGTCTTTAGTTGGTACCTAATGTCCTTTTTCTATTCCATGCTCCCATACCACATGACATTTAGTCTCACGTGCCCTTAGGCTCCTCTTGGCTGTGACAATTTCTGAATTTCCTTGTTTCTGATAATCTTGACTGTTGTAAGGACTACTGGTAACAATTCAACTATTACTTGAGTGGGTTTCTTTCTTTCTCTATCTGATGTCCTAGTAGAGTTTGCTGAGTTTGACTTCTCTCCATTGACTTTCCATGGGTTTTTCTAGTCCAGAAGCTTGTTTTTCTCACTTCCCTAGATTTTCTCTTCTGCAGCCAGCCACCCATAGTAAAAGATATAAAATCAGTGAGTCTGGGTCTGACCAAATTATTTTGTCCATTTTCTCTTCTTTTGTTGGGTAATTCCCACCATTAGAACATTCCTCTTTAGACTGACATGTAGTCAAAACCCCAATCTATTGTTGTTCTATCTCTCATCTTGGTTGTGCCTTCCTACAGAATATGAATTCCATAAATCTCAAGCATGTTCCCTCAGGACAAAGGGAATACCTGACTTCTGCTTGTAATTATTCACCAACTAATGGTATGAATATTTTGCACTCCTATTCCTAAATTCCTCCGCATAAATGTATCCAAATTTCCTTGTAACCAAATGGCATAGTCATCGCAGACCTCCAGGCATGTTGACGCGAGTATTCTTACAAGGAATTCTCTATCTTCAGCTGTAAGAAGTTTTTCTCCATAGCCATTTGGATCCTAGCTCCTTACAGCACAGTTATTTAATCCTGCTATTCTCTTTCTGTCAGAATTCTTTGAGTCCCAGTCATCTTTTTCTGTCCTAGTAACAACTAAACCAATATTTCTCCTTTATCTTCTTTAGAGCAATTAGGCTCAGGTTCAATTCTTTCCCTTTTATATCTGACTCTCCTGGCCTTTAAGATCTCATTTTCCCCTTTACATTTGTCTAGTCTGTGAGCTAAAATATCAACTTTTCTAATAAGCAACTCTCTTTCTCCAACTCACTAAGCCAGTCTTCCTTTACTTTGTTTTTAGCTAATCATTCCAGTTGCTTTTTAATTGGCTGAAAAAACTTAATCTTTCTAGAGTTAAAAGCTACAACTTTTAATTGCCTTTTTAGACAGTGGGTTTGCAACAACGTAACTTTGAGCTATGATATTATCTTATCCCAAGAGGATAACATATTCTGTTCATTAAAAGAGCTTCCATTCATTTTTAGTTATTCATTCATAAAAATCTACCACATTTTCCTGGGAAAACCCATAGTTTCGGTCTGTGAAATCAGGATCCACAGTGAAAGTTTATTCAGCTAACAAGTCTCAAGTCAACTTGAGACCACATAGTTTATTCCTACTATAGTTTTATTTCTTGGCCTTGAAAGCGGGTGACGTGACATAGGAATGAGTAGAATGTTGGTCAGCTGGTCTGGCACTGCCCACAGCAGCCCTGGTACAAACAGCACAAAGCTAGAACCTCACTAGTATTCTCTAGAACACGCAAAATTCAGATGCCTTGCAGTTTTAAAGCAACAAATATTGTTACTCCTTCCAAGGTCAGAAAGGACTAACCTTGGCTCCACCTGAAATACCAGGCCAAGCTGTGCCTGTGAATCTCAAGGTCTTACTATCACAGTCTTACCTACAGGCATCTACATCCAGGAAGGCTGAAGTCACCTGCACAGCCCGAGTGCCTCTAAGGCACTGGTGCCTGTAGTCTTGCCTGAATAAAAACCGTCACTTTCCTGGGACAAAGTTATTATAGGCTTCGGTGACCCAACAAAGTCAAAACCCCACCTGGCCAATTTACTAAAGCCTGAGGCCTAATGTCACCCACCAAGGGAGCATGAGTTAAAAGCCAATAATAAAACTATAAAAAAACAGCCATATGGCATGCTATAGAGAGTTGCCACCTACCAAAGTCAAAAAACCATGACTCCCACGTCTACTACTGCTTGGTAAACCAAAACCCTCTTGGATCATTTAGGGTCTCGCTTTGGTAATGTACCTCTATCTCCACAGTTCTCTTTCTTCCCAGCTTCTACGCCTTACCTATTGCCAAGGTATCTGATCTAATGCACAAGATTCAGAGGCTTGCATATTTAATATATAACACTCTTCCCCCCCTTACCGAAGTTCAGAACCAACTGAGAGCTGATCCAAAGGTTAGGAGGATGGAGATGCCCCCTTTATTACTGAGGAAAACTGTTGGGGGTAGGTAGTAACTTACACATGCAGCCACAGTGAATTCCTAATACTGCACCTCACAGTCGGGCTACCTACCATGTGTTAGGGAGAAAAACAGGATACCATCTTCATCTAATTAAAAAAATTGGGTTTGTAAGGTGTGCCGTTATTTTACGCACCACTAAGAAAGAAATGAACCCTGCTTGTCATTTAAACTAGGACGTACCATTAGTCATAAGATATATGTTTATTCAGAGATGCTAAGCTATTTTAAAGATGTGTCTTAGCATAGAGAACAGACTTGTGGTTGCCAAGGGGGAGAGGGGGGTGGGGGAGGGATGGATCAGAGTTTGGGATTAGCAGATGCAAATGATTCTATATAGGATGGATAAACAACAAGGTCCTACTGCATAGCATGGGGACCTCTATTCAATATCCCGTGATAAACCATAATGGAAAAGAAGATGAAAAGAATATATATATATAACTGAATCACTTTGCTGTACAGCAGAAACTGTATAACATTGTAAACCAACTATACTTCAATAAAAGTATTTTTTTTTCAATGTGTCTTGGAATTGAAGAAATATGAAACAGGATCTGTACAAGCTGGCAGACCCCACACTAAATAAGGAAAAACAGTCAGGCTGCATGAGCCCTTTTCATCCCCCTGCACCTGCACGTGAATATAATGATGGACTCCTGCTGAGGAGCAGTGAGACAGGGCAGAAAGGGGGCAGAGCTATCCTAGTTCTTAAATGCTTGGAAGCATGAAGCAAGGAGAAAAGAGATGCCCTCACTCAACCAAAAATTAATGCTCTGTTTCAAAGAATTTGCAATAGTTACCAGACACGATGCCAAAAGTAATCTCGAAAACTTTTCTTATGGAAAAAAAAAAAAAACTTGTCCTTCACAGAAGAAAAGTTCTACAGGAAAAAAAAATCTAAATATGAAGTTAATATTTATTTTTAAGGATTGGAAACAATATTACTACGTGGCAATTTCAATTTTAAGAGAATAATTAGAGCACAGTAAATACTTTGGAGCTATGATTTGCAATTTTCAAGCATTGAACCAGCATTTTAAGCAATCAATGGAAATAGGATCTAGAACTTGATTTTATCAGAACAACATCATTTCATGTTTCATCTAATAGGTTTAATCAGTCCTGACTGTTCATTTATCTGAATGGTCTCATGGTAACTCTCCTTTTATATCAGGGATATTACCGTCTTAGTCTCTATAGCAAGAACAGATTGCTGATTTTCAACTTTCAGTTGACTAAAAGCATGCTAGCTCAGTATTACAGATAAAGGGACATCCAGGAGCCTGATGAGAATGACCACAAAAAGCAAATAAATAGCCGAATGACGATGGAGCCTGAAGGCATCAGAGGTATTATATAAAAGCAATATTGCATGGTTGTCAAGTTCATCACCTTTGGAGTCAGACAGACCTGACCTCTAACATTAACCCTACTACTTACTAAGTGGGCAAACCTCTTAAACTCACTTCACTTCAGTTTCTTCACCTATATAAAGTAATAACAATTCCTCCCTCTCATGATTGTTGTATAAATTAGAAGGCAATGTATGTAAACCACTAGCACAGTGCCTGACCCATACAAAATGCTCAAAAAAATAGAAATACTTAATTTTTACTGTGGGAAATATACAGCTCACACACGAGATTAATACTGTTTTCCAGTGTGGTAGTTATTAATGCAGTTCAACAGGTGTTTCAGGTCCTGTGCCTTCTGGACACGGGATAGAACTGCATCTCTGGCCCCCTTATGGTTTCTGGGATTACTTCTGCCCAATGAGCTGTAAGTAGAATTTATGTGTGTCTCTTGCTGGTCAGTGCATTTAAATCTTGACGTGGGACCCTAGAGATCTTTCTTTCCCTTTGCCACACTGGCAATGTTCCATATGGTAAGTGGGTGCCCCATCAGCCTGGATCCCAGAGTAAGGACAACATAAAACAGAGCTCCTAGCTAGCCAACCCTCAATCAACATGTACCATGAGTGTTGTCTTAAACCAGTGAGGCTCGGGGATTGTTAATAGTGCAGCATAATTTAGCCAGTCCTGACAAACACACCTAATTAATCTCACCTCTAATAATCACATGTTTTTATAATTACACTATCATAATATCAACCTTTATATGTCCTACATCATCCTTCTATGGTTATCAGGCCAAGCAGGATGTTGGCAATTTTGTTGAAGTTCATTCATTCAACAAATATGTTCAAGACGCTGTGCTAGGTTCCAGGCAGAGAACACTGAACAAGGAGACATGGTACCTTTCCTCATACTTCATTATGAAGTTGACTGACTCATGGGGGAAGGAGGAGATCATAGATATTAACCAAAAAATTCTCTTAAAATTTTGGCTTATTTAATTTTAAATTATATAGAGATCTATCACCACATACTCCCAATTATTACAGTCACAATAGGTTTAGACTCTTATTAATTTCCGAAGTATCTGAAAATCTCATTCTATCACTCCTTAAAGCTAAAACTTACCTGGGAGAGGAAATCATCACCTGGTTAAGCCCTTAGTAGGGATGGTTTATTTGATAACACATTTTATACATGGCAAAGCTACTAAAGATAAAAGCCCTGTGAAAGACAGAAACTCAGCAGAATTTTGAAGGGGATTAAAGGTTAGGCATATAAGGAACAACCTAAATGTAGAGTATCCATAAGTACAGGGTGATTTGTGGTGAAATGGGTGAAGCAGAAAAGCATCATTCAGTGAATAAAGAGTAATGAGAGGCAGGCTAGGATCTTAGAATACATACTGAATTTAAAATCCATTAGCTTGACTGAAGTTCTGGTTTTACTACTCATTTGCTATACGACCTAGAATAAGTCACTTAACTTTTCTCAGCCTTAGATTCCTCATCTAGAAAATACGGACAGAGTTTTTTTAAGAAAAAAAACTCAAAGAGTTTAAATCTAGGTAAAATCTAGACGTGAAAGCATTGTGAAAAACCAGAAGTGCTAGTCAAAGGAAAAATGTTAATATTTGGGAGTTTGGGATTAGCAGATGCAAACTATTATTTACAGAATGGATAAACAACAAGGTCCTACTGTGTAGCACAGGGAACTATATTCAATATCCTGTAATAAACCATAATGGAAAAGAATATGAAAAGGAATATATGTGTGTGTATACATATATATTACATATATATAACTGAATATATATTATATATATTATAATTATATATTATAATATATATGAACAATATATATTATATATATAACTGAATCAATTTGCTGTACAGCAGAAACTAACACAACATTGTAAATCAATGAAATTCACAAATTCACCACAACTATTTCTGTAGGAGAGAAAGTAAGGGAGGTCAATAGTTTCTATTCTATGATAAAGTGACATGGCTCTTGAATGTTTTACTTTGCCTGAATGTTTTACTTTCTATGTCAACTAGCAGGGATACAAGGGCACTCCTAGAACTGTCACTCCTACTCACCTGCTTCCAATAGTTCATTCCAATATCCATTATTGGAGTATTCCAAATAGTCAATAATTCATTCCAATACTCACCTGCATTCCAGTAGTTCCTCAGTGGAAGAAAAAGGAATTGAGCCACAGCAGACAACAGAATTCAGAATAACTTGAGATGCACCTTCAAGAATGACAACCAGCTGGAACATCATCTTGGGATCTGGGCAGGAAAGAAAAGTTTGAGAAGCACTCTATCAGCTGACTTCTCGGTAAGCCAAGAAATAAGCTGTTCTTATTCAGCTGTTCTCTGATCTATATGTGCTCCTGGAACATCAGTTTAGGAAATCATACTCTTAGAGTATAGATGGGCAAGAGCAACTTTATTATTGGAGCAATACTCTAAGGAATAAAAATAATTCATTTAAGGCAGAAAACGGGATTTGCACTTTCTTCTCTGCAAAACTTAAGAACCATAACTTTTCACTACGTTCTAATCATTGCAACTAACAAGAGCACATTAATTCTACAACTTTTAGAATCAAAATAATTATGCTTTAAGAAAAATAATGAATCACAAAAGTAAAGAATTGGGACTAACACATAATTTTAATAAACATTTCCTCCAAAACTTTAATCCAACCTTTCTTTTCAGTCTGAGAGATTCTAATTTGAACAGTATGGACTTTAGATGCTAGTACTAATTTGACATTGCATCTAGTTGAAATGTCATGCCCTCAGTGACTGAGTCTCCACTACCAAACTAAACCAGAGGATAAAAACAACTGCCTAATTAAGGTTTTGACTCAGTAACTCCAGCAAACTATGTTTTGCCTGAGAAAAAACTTTCCTGAAATCTTGAATTAATTTTATTAAATTCTGGACTAGAAATGACAGCAAATCTTAACATCTTACATTGACATTTGTGTGGTATCTCCACCTAGAATGTTTCTTCTCTTAAGCTGTCTTCCCACTAGATCAGACAAAAAAAATTCTTTATTATTCAGGACCATGATTTTCCTTATGGAAAAGGTTTCCCTAGTAGGTCCATTGACTTTCACATTAAAAAAAGAATGTGCTTATAAACCTGAAGTTATTATTGTTCAAACATATAAAAGGTTAAAGGAGGAAATATAGAGATAGGGGAAGAAAGTTTTTGTTTGTTTGCTTTTGTTTTTAATGAAAAGAATATTTCCAAAGTAGCAAGGTAAAATAAATTTAAAAGCAGAATACTGTAGATCAAAGTAAAATAACCTGAAATATGATACTGAGAGCTTGTAACATCTCCCAGGGTCATAAGGGCTATGGTTGGAACTGTCCTAAAAATAAAGCTTATATTGATTGAAAGCATTTTTCTGGCTATATGCTCCCTAACATCCAGAGCTATATTGAACTAATCTATCCTAACACTCAGCATATAGCACATTGCCTGGCACAGAGAAGGCCCTCGATAAATATTTATTATTGAATGCTTCCCCAAAACAGAACCACTAGAGGTATATCTCAGTGCACAACATTCATGCTTCAGGAGTCAACACAACTTTTTTTTTTTGCATACTTAAAATGCATTTAATATTTACTGAACATTCTCACAGATAGCTCTAACGGGCATCACTGTTTGGAATTTGTACATATACCTATCAATACAAATAGTATGCATTGCAATTTAGGATTTTCTTTAAAAGGAAACATACTTTTAGGCCCTAAAATCTTAAATGATCCATATTGCTTTCAGATAAAGAATAAGCCAGGTACTAAGATAGTTAGTAACAGGAACTACAGTTGACCTTGACCCTAAAAGGACACTTGGCCACAGCCTATAAAAGACCAAGGAGTGAAGACCCTCAATAGGTAACTACAAAAATTTTCCCTTCCATAGATCTATTCGTGTGCCCCAGTTTCAAGTCAGAAGTTAGACTTGAATGGTTGGGAATGATTGGGAGTTTGGGATTAGCAGAGGCAAACTATTATATATAGGATGGATAAACAGCAAGGTCCTACTGTATAGCACAAGGAACTATATACAATATCCTGTGTTAAACCATAATGGAAAAGAATATGAAAAAGTATATGTATATATGCATATATAGATGAATCACTTTCCTGTACAGCAGAAATTAACACAACACTGTAAATCAACCATACTTCAATAAAAATTAAAAGAAAATTAGACTATGGGCTAGAACACTATCTCCAGCATAGAAATGGTTTAAGAGGGAAGCAGTGAGATTATTCCCAGAGTCAGACACTGTTGGCTGGCTGACCCAACTGCCAATTCCATTCACCCTCTTTCTCGATGCCTTACACTAAGGAGGATGGAGAAGTGAATTACACACTTTTCCAACCTAATATGTAGGTAGGGGCAGTCATATGAAAAGGTCTGGCCACTTAGACATAAATGATAATATTACTATGTGGTTTTGAGAAAGATCGTGCATCCTATACACCCAGGGTGAATATAGCTACCTTGCTGCCCTGCTTATTCTTGCCTCCTGAGTAAGTGATGTGATAGCTGGAGCTGGAGCAGCAATATTGCAACATGAAGGAAAAAACAGAGATGCTGGATCTGACAACACTGAGCCACTTAAGCAATACCAAAGCTGCCCATTTCCATAGTCTTGATGTGTGAAAATAAACAAACTAGAAAAGCACTATTTGTTTAATCCATTGTTTGTTAGGCAATGTGTTAATTACAACCAAAAAGCATTTCTAACTGATATGCTCCCCTTTCTCACACATATGTATTTTAAAGTTTAGCCTTGAAGTAGAGAATTTGTGGAACAGTAGGCTCCTGTTGTGAATCATTATATTCAAAGGCCATGAGCTCAGGATTTTCATTTTGATTAATATATAGTGGCCACTTCCACTAGGTCACTCTTCCCCCTAAAGGACATCTCTTTTATATTCCATCACATATTTTTAATGATTTGTTGACATTTCTGTTCACCATTATCAGAAGTGAAATCTTCAAGGGCAGAGTCCCTACCTTCTATCTTTGGTATCCTAGGCACTTGGCTTGGTGTTTGGCTCATGATAGTTTCCAATGAATGTTACTTGATTACATACATACATATACACATAACTAATGGGAGCCTGCTCTGAACTGAATGGCTGACTTAGGGATGACCTACTCAGAATATCATCGCTTCCAGGTATGAAAAATAGATTTCAATTTTCAGCAAGGAAATAATCAACACAAGACCAAAATAAATAATATCACCAAAGATTTACGCTGTAAACCTTTGCCAGAATCTCTGGGCTTAAATTTATAGGTGACAAAGTAAACCCAGTTCACATGTTTTTCCTTCTTCTGAACTCCTTTTAGCATTTGCATCCTGCATCATTTATTGAGACTGGAGTCATGAGTCCAGAGTAAAAGCAGTGATTCTAACCACAAATAATCTGTATAAATTAACTCCCCCAAGCTGTGGCTATGCCAAGAGGCTTTCATTAACCTATAAAGCTCATAACCTTCATCAGATCCCAGTATCCCTGCTCACCCCAAAAAAATTACTTTTAAAAAGACCTAAAACTAAAAACGATCTGCTTGTCATGAAAATACAGAATTCAGACAAAATCCCTAGGAAGGACTTCCAACCATGTAATCTTTTATTGATCAGGTGCCTATTAAGCTTTATAACATGTCAGGAAATTTTAGGAATTTGAGACAAATAAGTGATTGCACAAACATCCACTCCCCTCATAAAGGGGGTGAACCAAGTTAACAATCAATGAACCAGATTAATGAACCAGATGAACAATTCTAAACTCCTCTTACACAGAAATTTGGGAACACATGCTATATCCAGGACTCAGTTTACTCAACTCTAAAAGTCGATATATTTTAATCTTTAAAGGCTAATTCATTCATTCAACAAATGTCTACTAAGCAAGTCTTCTCCAAGCCCCCATCCTCCACACACGCATCATCTCTATAAGTACCAGCACACAATGGTAAACACGCAGCCATAGCGAAACTTCCAGTTTAATAAGGAAGACAGGGCTTCCCTGGTGGCGCAGTGGTTGAGAATCTGCCTGCTAATGCAGGGGACACAGGTTCGAGCCCTGGTCTGGGAAGATCCCACATGCCGCGGAGCAACTAGGCCCGTGAGCCACAACTACTGAGCCTGCGCGTCTGGAGCCTGTGCTCCGCAACAAGAGAGGCCACGATAGTGAGAGGCCCGTGCACCGCGATGAAGAGTGGCTCCCGCTTGCCGCAACTAGAGAAAGCCCTCACAGAAACGAAGACCCAACATAGCCAAAAAATTAATTAATTAATTAATTAATTTAAAAAAAAACAACTAGTAAATTGGCCACATAAGATCTTTAAAAAAAAAATAATAAGGAAGACAAAGAAACAAGTATTTGAATTTCTTGTGATGAGTATCTTCAAAGAATCTACTATTTTTAATATTTATTTTTGTTTTAAAATTTATTTTATTTTTATGAATATTTATTCTAATAACTAAAAATTAAAATCTTCCAAAGAAGCTACTTGTGGTTGATGGGTATTTTAATATTTGAACATTCAAGTTTAGAACCTTAATTCAGCTATTAACTATACAATATGCAGGACAAAAATGAAACACATAATAAATATCCAAGGATTATTTTTCTTTTTCCCTTGTGAAAATCAGGGGGAAACGCAAAAGAACCCAAAGTACTGCTCATATCATTTATATACCTAACAAGTGAGTTTCAGAATGCACCACAAAAACAATTTTATTCTTTTCTCACCACTGCCCTTGCCTTTCTTGCCTATGGAGCTTGTTCGTCTCTATCACCTTGGATGTCATTGAAAGCCAGTGCTTTGACTTTTAGATTGTTCCCAGATAAAAATTCCTTCCTTCTCTTTAGTACCAAAAGAAAAAACAAAAACAAACAAACAAAAAAAAAACCCCACTAAACTCACATAGAATTAGGTTCCACGTAATGATCAAAATTCCAATGTCCATCTGAGTTAAAGTTTCTCCCCTCGTCCAGCACTGGAGAGTGGTGGGAGCAGGAGGGAGGCCTGCAAGGGGTCCCGGCAGGCTGTCTCTTCTCAGCTCAGCCAGCTCTGCATTCTCAGCCTCCCTCCACCCCAATCAGGCTATGAGTCCAACAGGTCAGAGATGGAAGACATGGCCCGACAAGAAAAGTCCTATCTGACCAGCGCTCATTTAGCACTGCTTTTTCCTGGGTTTAGTAAGTGTTCAAAGCTGTCTTTTCTTTTCTTTATTTATTTGTTTGTTTATTTATTTATTTATGGTTGCGTTGGGTCTTCGTTGCTGCGTGTGGGTTTTCCCTAGTTGCGGCGAGCGGGGGCTACTATTCGCTGCGGTGCGAGGGCTTCTCATTGCGGTGGCTTCTCTTGATGTGGAGTTCGGGCTCTAGGCACGCGGGCTTCAGTAGTTGTGGCACACAGGCTCAGCAGTTGTGGCTCGTGGGCTCTAGAGCACAGGCTCAGTAGTTGTGGCGCACGGGCTTAGTTGCTCCGCGGCATGTTGGATCCTCCCGGACCAGGGCTCGAACCCGTGTCCCCTACATTGGCAGGCTGATTCTTAACCACTGAGCCACCAGGGAAGCCCTAAAGCTGTCCTTTCTAATCCCATTTTAATCAGTTCTTTGAAGACCCTTGGGCTCTGGGGGGATTTCTCATTGCAGAGTGTGACCTGATTCTGGTGAGGCTTTCGTGACTGGACACTTACTACCCTACTTAAAGCCCCTGGGTATCTGTATGTCACCTTCAGATTTCGCCCAGCCCCTTGTATATGAATTAGGAAAAGGTGCCTCCTCCAGACTGATGAATTGCAGAAAGCACCCTCCCACCAGGTTGATGCAGCCCTGCACATAAGCACTAGGCAAGCAGTTCTTTCTCACCCTTCAACTGGGTGCTTTTCTGCAGAGCACAACCTCACAATCACATAGCCGCAGCCCTGTGCCCTCCGCAGACTGTCTACAGGGCATTCAAAGTTTCTCCACCAAGCCCTTCTGGTTAGGATCTAAGCAAACACATCTGCCCTGTGTGCTCACTCCCCGCATACATAGTGCATAGAAAACCCAGCCCTTCTACCTGTCACAGGTGGCAGTGCAGTTGCCTGCCAAGTTCAGCTTTCTTTTCTTTCAACCCTCTGGGAGACAGATGTACACCCAGCCTCTTGCATTGTATATTTTTCTGCTGTGAATTAAAAAGCAATCTATTACATCACCCTAATTCCAGGGGAACATAGCAACGGTTTCCATGAAGCAGCAGCACCCCTCACTGGAGTTGAAGTGAGGAGACAGTACATAACCTCCCCCACACACACACATCCTCTACCTGCACATCTACAGCACACCAAAAACTCTCTAGACTCCAATTTCCTACCTCTCTCAGCTTCTTGGACTTTAACTCTTTTGTAAGCCACATGGTTTAAAGATACTTCGTTCACATCCAGCACAGGGCATCTGGCAACTCTTGCTTTGGAATATGCGGTAGTGGGCACCCTTTGCCTTGGAGCTTCAATCAAAATTAAGACTAGAATGTTTTTGTTTTTATATTGTGTAACAGTAATTAAAATCAGAATTTACAGAAGATCCAAGGAGAAACATTTTGAAAGAAGTTGAAAAAAGGAATATTTATAAGCAAATTAAATGTAAATTTTAATATTTTAAATATGTGTATTATGTAGTTACAGAGACATGTGTATTAGGCCTCCAGAACTGATCAGTCCTATTCTGGAAAAAGAGTTACACAGAGGAATTTCACAGTCACTTGGCAGATGAGCAAGGGAAGTCTGAGGCAAGAGATATTGCCCAGATGATTAGAGGGTTCAGGTAGCCATATAATTTAATACCCAAACCTGACACTTTGGGGAAACAAAGTGAGCACTGTGAACACACCGAGCTGACAGATGTAAACCAGAACTGTTCCAGACAAACTGGACACGCCATATATGAATCAAAATAACTGCACACTGCTGACTGGTAGTAGAAACCGGCAATGAAATGGATTTCTAAATTGAGCCAATCAGTGGACATTCACTCCAAGAGGAACGTTAGTGAGAGTGATCAGAATGGGGACATGGAAGGCATTTTAATTTGTAACTAATGATGACAGCACGTCAACTCTCAATGTTCTTTCTGAATGAAGGATGGTATGCTTTATGGGCCATATTCAAAAGGCATTATACCAGAAGTCAGGTTTGATTAATCATTCAAATAAATACAGTTGGATGAGTAAAAATTAATTAAACTAATAAAAAATATAAACTAGAAAGAGTGGTCTAGATGTCCAAACACGTGTGTTTGACTTGAAAAAATGTGATAAAGATAAACATGCTATACCAAGGTACTTAAAACAGGGGACTAGAATTGCTTAGAACTGGAGCCCAGCTAGAATACTTAAGGGAGGATGGGGGAAAGGGAGAGATTTCATTTCCCAACTGGCATGCCATTTAGCTAGAAGTGGTACTTTGGTTCCATCCCTTGAAGCTTTTAAAAGGAACTTGGAAACATACACACACACGTGCACATGCACAAACACACACACACACACACACACATCAAATAAACATGAAAAGTTAAAGCTATGTTCCCAGTTGATGATGAATTTAAGTTAAATTAAAAAGGAAGAATTAAAGTACAAGACTAACTGCCTTCAATTAAACATTATATATGGCTCAACAATTAAGATACCATTGGTTAACTACAAACTAGAGACCAATAATAGTAACTAATAGTTAGCTGCATGCAGCTTACATGGTATTACTCCTCAAAATAACTCTGAGGGATGAGAAATTATTATTCACATTTTACAGATGATGAAACCCAGATATTGTGAGGTTAAGTAACCCTGTCTGAGGCCACAAAGCTAGGAAGTGATGGCAATTAGAGATTCAAATTCAGGGATCATGCTTCTACCAGGCTGAAAAGCTCTTACATTCATCAATTCTTTGTGCATGTGTGGGAGAGGAAAAAGGGAAAGTGTCTCTAAGGGCAGATCTCAGATTGGTCACAATCTGATAGGTCACAGATTGATAATTTGCTTCAGGATTTCAGTTGCTACACATCACCAACCTTAGGGTATTAAACAGCCTAGACAGAGGTTATGGTAATGCAGTTCAGCATATACATCAGTACTTTCTTTTGTGCAAACACAGCTACTTTTCTTTCTCAGTGAGATTAAAAAATCAGATCTCTCAATTTCAGCTGATTCTGATAAACTCTTGGAAAGGCAAAAGGGTATCTTCTGGAACATCCCAGAAAAAAAAAAAAAAAGCTGCCAACGTGGCTCCGTGGGTATCCGAAGCCCTTGCAGTGTACACACCTTTATCTTCTCCATTGTTGTGTCATTGCTCCTTGATGTACAGTTGTCTATTGGAAAGACATTGTGAAATTCTCTCTTATGAAAGTCAAATGTGTTTGTGGTAAGATAAAAGTAATGAAATACAAAGGAAGAGTGATTTTGCTTCTACTTGGGCACTCCTATTGCATTCCACAAAGAATGGTGTTGGAAAGGGAAATTCTAGCATTTTTAGAGTTTCACTATTTAATAACATTTTAATTTTTAATACATTCAAGTTTCTAGTTTTAGTGACATTCACAATGGAATATACAAGCACACATGTCTTCTAAATATCCTTGGCTCTGTAAAAGAATCAGTGGGAAAATTGTTGCTGTAGTTTAGATGTTCTGGCTGGGTTACAAAAGCAGGCAGTTGTTTAACAAGTTAACATTAAATATTAAAGAATAAATGTAGCACTAAAGCATTAAGTTTAATTGTCTCTGGCTACATATAACTCAGTCTTTGGTGAACACAAAGTTAGTATATCAGGGTGGAAAAATTAATGACAGTGAAGTTTCGATTTTGAAATTAAACACAATGTATTTCTAAATATAGAAAGATGCCTGGAATTTTACCTTTAGGATTTTATCTGCAGCTCGGAGCCTATTAAGGCTATTTCCGTGTGCCTTTTTCTCTTTTGTGCCTACGTCACCGATTTAAGGTTTTTATTTATTTAATTTTAAGAAGAAAGAAGAGGTTCTGTAGAAAGCATTGTGCCTGCTAACCACAAGTAGGACTAGAAAAGGACTAATGGGGGGGGGGTCGGAGGGGGGGGTAGGGTCGTTGCAAGCGGGCGGTGTGGCAACATCGGATGATAAGAAGGAAGA